>NW_021703767.1:106210743-106442903 GCF_005190385.1 Monodon monoceros | reverse complement strand
CTGGGTTGCCAAGGGCACTTTGCCCCAGATTCTGTTCCCTGAGCACCTCTCCTCCCCACTGGGTTGCCAAGGGCACTTTGCCCCAGATTCTGTTCCCTGAGCACCTCTCCTCCCCAGGGTGGGTCCCGGGGAAGCCACCCCACTTGTATGGCTTTAGATAAAGCCCTGTAGCACCAAGCCAGCTGACAACCCTCTCAGGCACATGTTGTATCTTTACATCCCTTTCAAGAACTGGAATCTTTGGCCTGGGACCTTGTATGGTGGTGATGAGGCAGGTACAGGGGTGCCATGAAATGAGGAAAGTGGAAATCTGTTTGGATGAGTCCCTTATCCTAGACTGTGGCCCTAGACCTCACATCACTGACTGCTGGGGTAGAAGTGTTTACCATGCCTGTCCTACATTGTCTGGCATTGAGAACTGTGTGCTCGGCAATTTGTATGTGGTGATCAGACACCACGAAGTCTAAAACCTGTACCGTATTAGGGACTTCCCTGGCGGTCCAGTGGTTAAGACTCCGTCCGAGCTCCCAATGCAGGAGGCACGGGTTTGATCCCTGGTCGGGGAACTAAGATCCCGCATACTGCCTGGCGCGGCCAAAAAAAAAAAAATTTGTACCCTATTATGAATTTCAGACTCTCTTGAGAGAAAAGGGGACATAGTATGTGATAAAGTATTTGACTAGCACAGCTCAGATGAAGAACAAGGTATGAAATATTTTTTGCTATGGAAATTCTTTATCTGATATGTACTTCTAACTTTGTCTTAATTGGTGTCTTGCATCCAACAGACTTTATTTCACTATTTTTATATGACCTGAGAGAGTTGTGAAAGTGTGTTCTTCAAGCAAGTGAGACAATCAGTACAGAATTTCCAGTGAGTAATATTTACCTTTTTTGATGTTTTAATAGCTTTGATCATTTGTATGATTGCAATCTGCTGAGACTGGGTTTTGCTTAGAATCTCTGAGAAAATCCTGGTGTCACAGCTGTACATCACTGTGGGAGAAGTGCTGTGGGGACCGCTACAGAAATGTGTTTATACTTTAATTATCAGCCATTTTCTTGAAGATTACTTAAAGTATCAACAGCAACAGTAAAATCTGTTGGGCCACCGTACCTGGTGGCTGCCTAATTTGTAGGTGGGTGCTGGTCAGCCAGAAAGCTGAACTGAGCTAAAGACAAGTATAATCTTTGATGCATAATTTACATCTGGGATTTACTTCTGAGCACAACAAGATGGTGTTAGATCCACACATTGGAAATATTAGTAAGACCCTACTAATGACATATTGGGTGGTATTTGTCCCATTTGACTAACAGTTACTGGCTGTGATGGACAGACACTGATGTGCAGGTTGTGTGAGATGTGTGAGCTTTCTCATTTTACACTATTTAGAGAACAATCAGGAGACTTTACAAAAGATTAAACTGAAGATTCCATTTTCAAATAGCTTTGGTTTTGCAATAAAAGATTACTGAGAAGTTGAAAATGGAGAGTGACATGTGTGTGCGTGTATGCGTGTGTCTGTATCTCAAAGCTAAATATGATTTCAAAAAGAAAAATGTAACTTTTGTTTATTAGCTTCAAACAAAATCCTATGTGGTTTTATAGATAGGACCTGAATTTTCTTACTAATAAAATTGATAACATCTCTTAAGGCAATTAATAACTTATTGCTGCATTTTGTGTGGGGGACAGTGAATTTCATGAAAAATATGATGATGAAACATAACCTAAAACTTTTTGAAAATCTACTTTTTTCAAAAAAGTAGATTTTTCCTCCTTGCTCTACTCTATTCTTTAATATATGTGTTAAAAGAAGTTAAAGGAATGGTCAAAAAGAAGAGGTTTCAATGTTCAAATTCTAAGACAAGCTTCCAAGACTCTTATGCATGAATTGTTTTTCCTCCCTAAGTCTGAAATGTGGGTAGGCTTTACCCATAAGCTCTCTTTTGAATACCATTTCTTTTGGTCACACTCATTTTCAAAACACATTCTTTAGGACCTAAGCATACAGCACTTTGATAAATAAGATATGCCACGTATCATTTCAGATTCCAAACCAACAATCATGCTCCATGCTGTCAAGGATCAGGAAGTTGGAAGCAGTGAACAGAAAGGTAAGCTGATTTGCTTGTATGATTTTTTTTCCCTCAGTGTTGCGTTTTAGAAGTTTACCACTACCAAAAAGCCACTAAATAAAAGGTAAAGTAAACACCCGAAGTTCTCCAACTGCATCACTTTTCCTAAACCAGCAGCTCTTCAAAAGTGGCAAATTGTTTTAGGCCTTTCTCAATTTGGGAAAGAGTTGTGAAGTAAAACTTTGCTTTTTAGGCATTTAATGGCCCAGTTACATTCTAACCCTTCAAATAAACCCTCCCAAGAGTCCTTAGAGACTTGATTTCTCTGTTCTCTATGTCCTTCATACTATTAAAAAAATCTATTCTTTTAGAGAATATAAAAACAAAAGAGGGGTTTAATAAACCAAAAGTTGGGTCCTTAAAAAGATCAATGAGATTGACAAATCTTTAGTTAGACTAACCAAGAAAAAAAGAGAAGATACAACTAAAATAAAAAATGAAAGTAGAACGTTACTACCCACCTTTCAGAAAATAAAATGAATTAAAAGAGAATACTATGAACAATTGTAGGCCAACAAATTAAATAGCCTAGATGAAATGGATAAATTCTTAGAAACACACAATAACCAAAACTGATTCAGACGAAACAAAAATCTGAACAGATCTATAACAAAGAGATTGACTCAGTATTCAAACCTTCCAACAAAGAAAAGTCTAAGGCCAGACAGCTTCACTGGTGAATTCTACCAAATATTTGAAAAAGTATTAATACTAATCCTGCTTAAACTCTTCCTAAAAATTGAAGAGGATGGAACACTTCCAAATTCATTCTTTGAGGACAGTATTACCTCAAAACCAAGTCCAGATAAAGACTCCACAAGGAAAAAAAACTACTGGTGATAGCCATTATGAATATAGATGCAAATATCACCAACAAAACTAGCAAACTGAATCCAACAGCATATTAAAAAGGATTATACACAGCAAAGTGGGATTTAACCTAAAAACGCAACAGTGGGTCAGCATAAGAAAATCAATCAGTGTAATATACCACATTAATCAAGTGAGGGGAAAAAAACCACAGTATTATCTCAACTGACACAGAAAACATGTCTGATAAAATCCAACACCCTTTCATGATGAAAGCACTCAGAAAACTAGCAATATAAGGAAACTTCCTCAACATGATAAAGGGCATTCATGAAAAACCAATAGCAAACATTGTACTCAATGATGAAAGACTAAGCATTCTCCCTAAGATGAGGAAGAATACAATGGCACCTACTTCCATCACTGCTATTCAACATTGTACTGGAAGTTCTAGCCAGTGAAATTAAGAAAGAAAAAGAAATAGAAGACATCCAAACTGAAAAGGGAGAAGAAAAACTATCTCTATTCATAGATCACATGGTCCTATAAATAGAAAATTCCAAAGAATACACACACAAACACACACACACGTAACACAAACTACTAGAGCTAATAAATGAATTCAGCAGAGTTGCAGGGTCCAAGATTAACACACAAAAACCAATTATGCTTCTTACACTCTTGCACTGCACTATCCAAAAAGAAAATTAAGAAAATAATTACATTTACAATAGGATCCAAAGAATAATATACCTGGGAATAATTTTAACCAAGGAGATAAAAGACTTGTACACTGAACACTATAAAACATTGCTAAGAGAAATTAAAGTAGACTTAGGTAAATGGAAATACTTACATGTTCATGGCTTGGAAGACCTAATATTGTTAAGATGGCAATACTACACAAAGTGCTCTACAGAGTGGATGAAGTCCCTATCAAAATTCCAACAGCCTTTTTTCAGAAATGGAAAAGATGTGCCTCAAATTCATATGGACTTGTAAGGGACCCTGCATAGCCGAAACAATATTGAAAAAGAACACCAAAGTTGGAGGACTCACACTTCCCAATTTTAAAACTTATGACAAAGCTACAGTAACCAAAACAGTTTGGTACTGGCATAAGGATAGATAAATAGATTAATGGAATAGGATTGAGAATCCATAAATAAACCCATACATTTACGGCCAGTTGTTTTATGACAAGGGTGCCTTGACTGGGAGTGAATGGGATGTTTAATGCTGTACTTCACCAGTTTTTTTGGTACTTATTACTTAGTCGCCTCATTAAGCTCTATGATCTGAGTGGTCTACAGAAATGAAAAGTGGATGAAGCACTCCCTCTGAGACTTCTGCTGTGCTGGATTGGTGGGGACCTGACAAATTTCATAGGTTGCTACCTGACTAACCAACTGCCTATTCAGTTAAAAGTTTCTCAGAATTAATCTTTAAAGAGTGAAAGATTATGTGTGCATGGAAGTCCTCATGTATAGGCTTACCAGATTTAGCAAATAAAAATACAGGACACTCAGTTAAATGTGACTTTCAGATAAACAGTAATTAACTTTTCTTTTAAGTATGCCTTAAATATTACATGAAAATCCTGTATTTTATCTGACAACACTCTTTTTTAAAAAAATTAATTTATTTTGGCTGTGCCACACAGCATGTGGGATCTTAGTTCCCCATCCAGGGATCAAACCAACACCCCCCTTTGTGGGAAGCATAGAGCCTTAACCACTGGACCGCCAGGGAAGTCCCTGACAACACTCTTTATATATATATATATATATATATACACACACATATATATATTTTTTGGCTGAGTTGGGTCTTCGTTGCTGCACACGGTCTTTCTCTAGTTGCAGTGAGCAGGGGCTACTCTTCGTTGCGGTGCGCAGGCTTCTCATTGCAGTGGTTTCTCTTGTTGCGGAGCACAGGCTCTAGGCGCACAGGCTTCAGTAGTTGTGGCACGTGGACTCAGTAGTTGTGGCTCGCAGATTCTAGAACGCAGACTCAGTAGTCGTGGCACACGGGCTTAGTTGCTCCGCGGCATGTGGGATCTTCCCAGACCAGGGCTCTAACCCATGTCCCCTGCATTGGCAGGCGGATTCTTATCCACGCCACCAGGGAAGCCCCTTGACAACACTCTTAATGTTACAACTTGTTTAGACTAGAATAGAAGCCAGTCTGTTTTCAGACATTCTTTTGTTTTTTTAATCTATATTCAGTTTTAATTTCTTGTTTTCATCCAGTTTTAATATTTTCTTGCCTCAAGGTAGCTGAACATGATATGCTGCCATTAGGGGATACCTTTTCTTTTCTATACTAAGACTGAAGAATGATCCACAGATGCTGACAGGTAGTCCACAAAGAGAGTAATCATTACCAATAGTTTGTGGCTACAGGCAAACCTCTCTGTGACAATATTCAAATGTAAAAAAAATAAATAAAGTGGAAGATTGTGAGCTTTTAAAATATCTTGTTAATGTACTTAATCATGCAAATAACTTTGTCATCTTCGTACACCACATTATAGACGTTGGATAATGGTGTTTGGATTTGACATTTTTGGATGTCCATCCTTATTTACCACTCCAGATTTTTGCAGCTCTCTGCTACATGAACATGAGTATGATCATGCCTTCACAATTTGCAAACTATAAGTTAAATAATCAGAAGAAAAAAAATGTAAAATCAGTAACAGTTCATTTTAATACTTCTATTCATAATTGACACTTTTCTCATTTAAAAATCAATAGAACATTTTATGATATGACAGACAAGGGCTTAATCTCCAAAATATACAAACAGCTTATACAACTCAACAACAATAACAACAAAAAACAAACAACCCAATCGAAAAATGGGCAGAAGACCTAAATAGACATTTCTCCAAAGAAAAAATAGAGATGGCCAATAGGCACATGAAAAGATGCTCAACATTGCTAATTATTAGAGAAATGCAAATCAAAACTACAATGAGATACCACCTCACAAGAGTCAGAATGGCCATCATTAAAAAGTCTACAAATAACAAATGCTGGAGAGGGTGTGGAGAAAAGGGAACCCTCCTACACTGTTGGTGGGAATGTAAGTTGGTGCAGCCACTGTGGAAAACAGTATGGAGGTTCCTCAGAAAACTAAAAATAGAATTACCATATGATCCAGCAATCCCACTCCTGGGCATATATCCAGACAAAACTATAATTCAAAAAGATACATGCACCCCTGTGTTCACAGCAGCACTATTCACAATAGCCAAGACATGTAAACAACCTAAATGTCCATTGACAGATGAATGGATAAAGAAGATGTGGTGCATATATACAGTGGAATACTACTCAGCCATAAAAAAGAATGAAATAATGCCATTTGCAGCAACATGGATGCAACTAGAGATTATGATACTAAGTGAAGTAAGTCAGAAAGAGAAAGACAAATACTATATGATATCGCTTATATGTGGAATCTAAAATATGCCACAAATGAAACTATCTATAAAACAGAAACAGACTCATAGATATAGAGAACAGACTTGTAGTTGCCAAGGGGGAAGGGGGAGGGAGAACGATGGACTGGGAGTTTGGGGTTGGTAGATGCAAACTATTATATATAGAATGGATAAACAGCAAGGTCCTACTGTATAGCACAGGGAACTATATTCAATATCCTGTGATAAACCATAATGGAAAAGAATATTTTAAAAAAAGAATGTTTAAATGAGTATAACTGAGTCACTTTGCTGTACAGCAGAGATTGGCACAGAATTGTAAATCAACTCTACTTCAATTAATACATAAAGATAAATAAATAAAAAATAAAAATCAATAGAACATTTTAGAGTTATTTTCAATGTGATAAGGCAGACTTTGATAAGACATAACATTTCTCTTAATCATCCCTATGACTCCTTTAAGAATTTTGGGATGTGACACATTTAGATTCCATGCTATTTTATCTTTTATTTCAGTTGGTCTGTGTGATTGAAAACTGAACAGAAATGATAAATCAGAAAATTTTTGGTTCCTCTAGGTAAGAGAGAGATTGGCAGGAAAAGTCAAACATTCTTAGAGAGATTTCTATAGGTGGTAAATAGTACCACTTTTTATCTCTTGCCTACTCTAAAAACATATCCTCCCCAAAACCATAACTGCAAAGAGCTCCTAAGTGTTTACTGCTTGTCAGTACTGTTGTACCTCAGACAACCTTCACACCACTTGGTAGAACAGGTACTATTTTTATCTTTAGAGGCTGGCCCAGAATAGACCCTCAGCATATATTTGTCAAGTAACTGAATATCATCATTTTTACTTTTGCTTTGATCACTGTTTCTTTCAATGACTGTTTAATTAGTTTTTTCATTTCTTCATTTGTTCACTGATGAGCCAATACAAAAATGAAATTTGTTTTTAGCCATCTATCAATGAAAATAGTGCCAGTCTCTCCTCAGGACTCATGAGGCCCATTTTCTACTGCCCCCTGGTGGCTGTAACTATTACAAGGTGGGAGCATTCACTCAAATCTGCAAAATCAACTCCAAAGCCCACTGGGTGCCATTGTGAGGAAGGCAGGGGACACCATCCAGTTGTGCACCAGGCTCTGTGCTAGGCCTCTTACATGTGCTCTCTGCTCTCGCTTACTCTTCACAGCAACCTCCGTTATACAGATGAGCAGACTGAGGCATGGATAAACGGGACCAAGGCCACACAACTGGTAAGTAGAGGTGTTGGATTTCAAAATCAAAATAAGGTGACGTCAGGAATTTATCTGACTGATTCACAGTTTAACTGGTGTCACATGAATCACAGCTTCATAAAAAGAGGGCCCGCCTCTGTCTGTTCAATATTGAGTCCCTAGGACCTAGCATATAGCAGGCATTTGGTGAAGAGCGGTGGAATGGAATGAATTATAAAATATGTGGATGTTTCCAGTAAAGCTGGTACTTAGAGGATGCTCATTCAGTTTCCTGCCCTGCTCCCCCTTCCCCCCAACACCAAACCCACTTTAAATATATTAAATAAAGCAGGGCATCAAGAACTAAAGCAAAGGACTACTTGGGAAAAAAAAATTGCTAAAATAATGGGATATAGGTGTGTGTGTGTATGTATACATACACATAGTCACCATCATCACTAGTTCAATCAATCTAGAACTAATCCTGAATTTCTGTGGCAAACAGTCTAAAACAATATGACAGGCTAAGCTCTCTTCAATTTACTCCCTCAGGCCTAAATTGAGCAGCTCATACAATTTATGGGTTTCTGGGACAGAGTTTTGCTTGGTTGCAATATCTTGTGCAAGGAAAACAGACCGAATTTGGAATGATGTTAAACTTAGGGTCAATGCAGTGTTCAAAAGAAAATGAAGTTTTGCTAAGGAACGTGGGCTCAATTGTTCCTCTCACCCGGAGTGTTAAGGGATAAAGCAAATCCCCCAAATACAAAATGTGTTTGAAGGTAATTTTTTATTGAAGTCTATTGTCTTAACATGTGGTTGTAATATGTAAAAAACTGTGAGTTCTATCTTTGCAGTTACAACTCCACAAATGTTTTAAAATAAATGCTTCATCAATTTGATGTTAAAGTGAGAATGATTTACCCAGAATCTTGCAGTCAGACATCTGGGTGTCTGGTGTCTCTTGATACTAACAACCCTAATACAGATGTAACGTAACTACAAAATTAAAAATTGAATGCAGAAGTTAAAACTGCATGGATTTAACTCTGCCCCTAGTAACCCCTGGTGGACATTAGTCTGATTTGTAAGGCACCAAGTTTTCTATTTCAACATAGGTTTTTGTATGTTTGTTTTTATTTTTGGTGTCGTCTGTCACATTTGTTAAGGTTCTACATCCCAGTATTTCCTAGCTCCCTAAACAACAGTATTCAATTTGATCCTCATTCCTGGACGTTCTCTTGCTTCTATTATTACCTGGTGGAGTAAGACCAGAGCCAGCCAGTGCCCATGGAGAAGGAGCCGTTCTGTTCTGTATGGTTAACGGTTTATGGACCCGCTGCTTTTTGTTTTTTCCTTGGAGACCTTTCCAAACTGTACCTTGGCTGGCACTGCTGACTGGAGGTTGAGTGATCTAGATGCAGATGTAGGAGATGTGGTCCTTAGGATGTAATGACTTGGTTTATAGCATCTTGGAGCACCAGCATGAGGTATTCAGTTTTGCATTCCTGGCATCTTGAAATGTAGGTGTTTATTAAGAATTTGTTGATTAAGTGACTCCTCTTTCCCCCATGACAGGACCTCTGCATGGCATGTCCCAGTGGTGCCTAGGTTTCTCTTGGTCACTGCTTTTTCTCCGTCTCAAGAACAGGTCTTTTGGCTGCCTCTCTCCTTCTCTCAGAGGCCTAGATCACCCTCTCTGTTACTGCTTTTAATTTCCGTTGACTGTTGCTGCCACTCACACCGCTTTTCATCTCCTCTCTCCTTTCCTGCACTGTCTTCCCACTCCACCTCTGCAGTGTTCTCATTCCTGTCTTCTGTCCTCTTCCAAGGCCTGCCAGCGCTAGTATGGAGGCACTGAGCTTATAAGCATGTAGCTGGGCAATTAAACAGCACTTCCTTTCCTATAATTGATCTAGCCAATTACCACAGTCCATCAGGTTCTACCTGTGGCTACTCTGGTCTCAGATGGACTTGGTGACACTGAGTTCTAAGAAAAGGACACACGTTTTTCTTTTTTTTTTTTTTCCTGGATACCTTTTATTGTGGAGCCATTCCAGAAGCACAGATAATCTGGAGATTAACTACCAGATAAGCACTATTTAGCTGCAGTAATTCCTTTCAGTGTGCTGCCCGGTATCAGCTCAGTAGCTTGTGGCGTTTGCTCACCATTGCCTTGTTTGTTTGTTTCTAAGCACTAGGGAGTAGAAGCCTGCAGAATTATGTGTGATTGGGGTACTGGCATTCATTGTGCTGTCAATGGCAATACTCAGTGTTACTGATGAAGAATCGACATGGGACTTCAACAGGAGTGAAAAGGGAATCTTCATTTGAGAGCGATAAGCTCTTTCCTTTAGATCCATTTTTTGAGTCACTTTAGAAATGTTTTCGCAGAGTTTTTCATTGTTGTTAATCTTATAACTTCTGCAAAGATGTTGTGGATGTGCTAAAGTTAGTCTAGAGAACATTTTATTTCAAAGAAGAAATGAGAGTGTGCTAGGACGCAATCCCCACCCCTTCCATGTTCTCCCAATAAAAAAAAATCATGAAACAGTTTTTATTAACTTGTCAAATTACATCTAAGAAAATTCAAGCCTTTGGGATTTCACAACTAGTGAACTTTGGTATACCAAAATCAATCAGGGCTTTGTAAAATCCAGATACGTGAAAATCGGAGGGCATCTTCTGCCCTCATGGAACAGAGGCTGGTGGGCAGGAAGGCCTGACCCAAAGTGAGGAGAGCTGCTGGTGAACATGCCTACATAACCCCTCCTCCAGGCAGATGATTTTATACTGGTCAAAGAAGGGGTTCCATGGGGCTGACCCAGGAATCCACATGGAAACCAGGTAAATAAACCTATATCGAAGTTATTTAAGAAAAAATTTTAATTGCCATTATTCAAAACAACTTAGCATATCCAAGTGGAAAGGTGAGTGATTTTGCTACCTGACTGGGGACTACTACCCATCCTAGAAGATGATGTTTAATATTTATTGGTCTCCAAAATAACAAAGACGGAAAAAAAATTTCCATACTGGTTCTGTTTAATGGCTCCCAATTTCCTTTAAAATACTTAGATTCTAATGTGTGCTTTAATTGCCCCCTAATGCTATCATTCTTCCTGCATTAGGATGCTCTTGGCCTAATTGAAATGGCAGGTTTTATTTGTGGCCATCTCTCTTGTATATTCTACTTAGGATCTCAATTCCCCTAACTGTATAGAAATGTAAGTACATCATTTGCTCTGTATGCTCTGATCAATCAAAAGTGCTTCTTATCTCTTTCTCTATCTTTGGAAGATGACTTGGAATTCTGAGGAGTGCATTTGGGACCAAAAATATGGAAGTCACAGTCTTGAATTGATTCTCGCTCAGATTGTTTTGTTTGTTAAGCTCCTTTCGGCTTAGGCAACAGAATACAGATCAACCAGAATTTTAGTCTCAGTCTGTTTTGCTGGGCTTGCATATTAACACCAATATAATGAAATCACAGTAAATTATACAAAGCATTTGGAGTGGATATGGTGGTTGTTTCAACTTTTGAAAAACTCACTATTCCCTTGCGTTTTGCAGCTAATGTACTTCATTGTGGCGACCCAAAAAGGACTCAATTTGGGGATGTGCATTTTATCTTCCCGATTTTTTAACCATCCAAGGATTATTTGAACTTCCATTCAAATATATTCTCTCATTCTGTCAGGTCCTGGAAATTGAACACTTTAAATTTTTGAATGCTTAGTGGGAATAAAATAATATTTTTCTCTAACTAATACATTTGAATTTCCACATGTTCCAAATATTCTTACGTTTGTCAGTATTTTGAAATGAAGTATTGCAAAAGCAATATAGATAATATATAATATATATATCTATCAAGAGGAATAAATAACCCAGTAATTAGCAACAGGGAAGCACACTGCAGACTCTGAATAAAGAAGCTTCATGGAAACAACACTTTCTTCAGAGGAGGTTACTATAGTCTCTCCCTCAGAATTGTCTTGAAAATGAGCCCAAAGGCAGCTTCACAGTAGGTAATTTACTAACTCCTGATCCAATAATGGAGCTAAGAGATCGGTGCTAAATGACACTTAAAAGGGCATTAACTGACACCAGTATCACACACAGAAGACATTTTAAATATTAAAACTTAGTACTTTTTAATCTTGAAGGAAATGGATGAGAAAAGAAATATTTATAGAATTAACTATAAATATTTGACATGTCTGGACATCAAATATAGATATAAAACCAAAATATAAAGGATTAGGAAATACATATGGTGAATAACAGAATGTTAATAAGAATCTCCATAACTGAGAAGGAAAACAGTTAAATAGAAAAGTTTACATAGGACTTAAAAACAGATAATTAAAGAAGAAGAAATAGAAATAATTAGAATATACGTGGAAAATAATTTAACCTCTCTAGGAATTGAACACATGCAAAATGAATAGACCAAAAGTAATAGACCATTTTCATCTATCAAAGAGCAAATACAAAGAAGCTGTAGGGATCAAAGCTGATAAGGGCAGGGCTTGTTGGCACACTCATACTCTGCTGAGTAGATGTATAAATTATTATACCCTTTCTGGAAGACATTTTAGCAGTTTGTATCAAGAGCAATTTGTATGGAGGTTCCTTAAAAAAACTAAAAATAGAGTTACCATATGATCCAGCAATCCCACTCCTGGGCATATATGCAGAAAAGATGAAAACTCTAAGTCAAAAAGATGCATGCACCTCAATGTTCATAGCAGCACTATTCGCAATAGCCAAGACATGGAAGCAACCTAAATGTCCACTGACAGATGAATGGATAAAGAAGATATGATACATATATACAATGGAATACTACTCAGCCATAAAAAAGAATGAAATAATGCCATTTTCAGCAACATGGATGGACGTAGAGATTATCATACTAAGTGAAGTAAGTCAGTCAGAGAAAGACAAATACCATATTATATAACTTATATGTGGAATCTAAAATATGATACAGGGGACTTCTCTGGTGGCGCAGTGGTTAAGAATCTGCCTGCCAATACCAGGGACATGGGTTTGAGCCCTGGTCCGGGAAGATCCCACACATGCCACAGAGCAACTAAGCCTGTGTGCCACAACTGCGGAGCCTGCGCATTCTAGAGCCTGCAAGCCACAGCTACTGAGCCCATGTGCCACAACTACTGAAGTCCACACGCCTAGAGCCTGTGCTCCGCAGCAAGAGAAGCCACTGCAATGAGAAGTCCCCTAACCACAACAAAGAGTAGCCCCTGCTCACAACAACTAGAGAAAGCCTGTGTGCAGCAACGAAGACCCAACACAGCCAAAAATAAAATTACTTAATTAATTAAAAAATAAATAAAATATGACACAAATGAACTTATTTCCAGAACAGAAATAGACTCACAGACATAGAAAACAAACTTATGGTTACCAAAGGGGAAAGGGGGGGAGAGGGCTAAATTAGGAGTTTGGGATTAGCAGATATAAACTATTATATATAAAACAGATAACAACAAAGTCCTACTGTATAGCCCAGGGAACTATATTCAATATCCTATAATAAACCATAATGGAAAAGAATATAAAAAAGAATATGTATTTATATTGTATATATATATCTGAATCACTTTGCTGTACACCCAAAACTAACACAATATTGTAAATCAACTATACTTCAATAATAAATAAATAAATAAAAGATTTTAAAAGATGTCATAAGTTCTAAAGAAATACAATTTAAAACTTTTGTGAGGTGATGGATTGTGTAGTGAAAGGAACAACTAATAACCATCCTGACTTCTATTAGTACCAAAGAAGGTCTATTGAGGGGACTCCATTTTGCTGTTTGCATTGGCTGTGATTGGGAACTGCACATAGGGACTCAGTGTGGGTTTAAAGGCACCAGCTGCCCAGTGTCACAGGAGCACCTGCATTGTGCATCATCTTCCTTGGCTTCTTGGGAATTCTGGAGTCTTTTTTCCTGACTTTTTTTGGTACCCTTTGTCATCAGAATGCCATTTGGAGATAAACACGTACTTTTTATGGCCTCTTCTTTTTTTTTTTTTTATTTTCGGTACGCGGGCCTCTCACTGTTGTGGCCTCTCCCGTTGCGGAGCACAGGCTCCGGACGCGCAGGCTCAGCGGCCATGGCTCACGGGCCCAGCCGCCCCGTGGCATGTGGGATCTTCCCGGACCGGGGCACGAACCCGTGTCCCCTGCATCGGCAGGCGGACTCTCAACCACTGCGCCACCAGGGAAGCCCTGGCCTCTTCTAAGAAGTGTAAATAGCTAATGGTATAGCCTTTTCATTTTTAAAGTCTAGATATTCATTTATAAAGAAAGCTCTCTTTTTTTCCAAAGTGTTCTAGGTTATTAGCATTGTTTGGTTCATCAGATTAAAAAGTTGAGCCAAGATTAAGCACTGAAAGTAATGTATTTTAGATATGAAATTCTTGTTAGATTGTAATGGCAGGTATTAAGAAAAAGGGCCTTTTCACTGCTGAAAACCCTTCCAGAGAACACTTAGAATTCATAAATGGTAACTAGTGTTCTTCCTTGTGTCAATAAAAGTGATTCTTAGGAATGAATAGTTTATGGTAATAAAACTTTTGGAATAATTGGGTAATGAATTTAATGAAAATTAGCCATAGTATTTAAACCTACATCCTTTGAATGTAGGGAACAAATATGAGGGCACTCTTCATTTTAGCTTATTAAACATGTTAGCTTATTAAAATGTATAATAGCTATGTAATCAAATTGAAATATTTGTGTTCTTTTACTCATTGATGTTGGAGTTTCAGAAAACATAGGGGTGCTTATTGTTGATCAGCTTGATAAAATTGGCACTAGTTGTCATTCAGAATTGCAGCGTAAGAGACCTAGGGCTCATATTCTAGGTTGTCAAAGTATCAAATAATCTCTTAAGAATTCTTGGCATGAATTTTACAGTTATTTTTTGGACTCAGCCATTAAAGAAAATCAAAATAGCTCTTTGCACTTTAGCAGCCCTTTATGATTTTTAGTACTTTGCCATAGATCACTAACGAGCACTCCCAAAATGTTTACTGTGAAGCAGAAAAATAAAAGCCTCATTTTAAAACTGGATATCTTGAGGCGGAGAGTGGATCCTAGGAATACTCAGTGAGTGACAAACTTGGGACCAACTCCAGAGCCCCTGTCCTCAGCAGGCCCAGGAGTGGGAAAGGCAGTCCCAGAACCTGCACGAAGGGGGATTCTTGAGTCATTCTCCTTTCTTCAACTTCTAGTAAGATGAAGGGCAGAGAACCCCATGCCATTGTGTTAGGAGACAGTGTATTTGTTTCAACTTCTTTCAAATTGAGGGAGTGGGCTAGATTTATATCTCGTCAATGAACAACCCAAAATACTGTTTTTATTTTGATTTGAGCATATGAATGCTTAATCTCCTGCTCCATGGATTGGAATGCATGGGAGGGTGTTGTCCTCCAACTGACCTTTCCCAAAATCGAATCCTGAGTCGAAAAGCTGTAACCTAAAACCCCAAATCATTGGCCTTAAAGAAGTTTCCCTGAGAGAATTAGGCCATTCCTTTTTGATTTCTAAATGCATGTGCCTTGTGCATGCATTCAGAAACTGTGGTATCCTTGGCCTCAAGCCTCCCTGAGTTTCAGGATGCGTGGATAAGCAATAATCTCTCAGTTCCAACTTGATTGGAGCCTGAACCCAATCTCACCCGAAATTAGTTTTCAAATCCAAATGCAATTAAAAACAGATGTTTCCAATCAGACTGAAAGATTGTGAAAAAAAAACAATCAGGTTCACTGCCTTTACAATCAGTTGAATATTCTAGGTATTTGTAATCAATGGGAAGGGAGAAGAAATAAGTTGTTTCCAGAGAGTTCGCTCTTCTTTCCTTCCACACTGAGCCCTCCAAGGGCTCAGAATCAGTACATTTTGAAGAGGTGTATGATGATTTGCCAGGCTGGACTTTTCTGCCTGATCCACTTTCTAATCTATTCCAGGTCCAGACAGATAAGCATCTTGAGTTAGGCACTTCATAATTCTTATTGCTGAGAATGAATTTCTACCAATAAAAGCAGGGACACATAAAAATAACTTGTTTCTTAAAAGTACTAGAATATTAAATATTCTTAGACAGAAAGTTTCATTTAGCACATGCTTTAAAATTCCTTCTAGAGCTAGCCTAACGGCAATTCAGGGAACATTAGTGAGTTTGGGGAGGCTTTTTCCCCACTGAATCAAAACCCCATTAACGTTTGCATAGTGGGGAAAAGGAGGAGAAAGCTTACTTGTGGACAAATAGTATCCATGAACTTTAATGCATTAAAATGGATTCATAAGTTCTTCTAAGATGAAAAACACGTGTCCAATTATTGTGAGATTCACCACTCCTTACAAGTTCAGAGCAGAGAGTCCTCATCTCCTTGTCTTAGATTGAGTATGTCTATTTTCAGAATAATTTTCAGCGTGAAGCCTGGTCCACGATTTGATTTTTAATCTCCTCTTTTATCCCTGGAATCTTGCATTCCTGGTGCACTTCATCTTTTTGTGTGTGGAATAATATCTTTCAGAAAACTTTGATGCATTGGTGAATTAAAAGAAAAAAATGAGATGTAAGTGCTTGCTCTATTTGTCATTTTTAATACATTTTGAGTCACTTGATTTATGATTAAGCATTTCTTGGGAGAGGAGAATGTTTAAGGTGGTATTTTGAGCTCCATTTAAGGCAATTTAGTTGTCATCAGGCCTCCTCACCCCATAGCCTTCGTAAGACCTTGCTTCATAAATTGGACCCAAACAATTGGCTTGTGTTTCGAGTAGACAAAGCCTTATGGAAATGATACTTGCTAAGTGTTTTTATTGGACATCTGGGTAAGAGTTAGTCTTTGTCAGACCAGTCACAGACCATAGCCAGCCTGACTGCTACACCCTTGGTGGCAGTTTCTGCTCTTAGAAAACTCTTTTAAAATTCTTTTAAATGGAGAGGGAATGAGATTTGGATTCATTTTGACCCCCAGCTTTCTGCTTTGATTTCTGATTCCATGGCTGAGTTTAAGGGTGTTCACTCCATTCCTCCCTCAACTTTAGGTCAGATCTCTGCATTTAGTGCTTCCCTTGTCCTCTGCTGGCAGCACGCCCTAGCGCTGGGTGGAATCTCATAGCCCATGTTACATCCATATCATACCTGGATCTTGTAGCTCTGCTGAGGAATGGCAGGGCGATTTCAGGCCCTGGAGGTGCCAAGTTGAGTTCAGCCAGCTTGAAAAGGTGACTGGGGTTCTCTCTCCCCTCACTTCTTCCTCTCAGTGAGTCACCTTGATCCGAACTAATGTTGGATGCCAGTGGCATAACACCTCCTCATGGTCTATTTGACCCTAGATGAGAGAGAGAGAGAGTTAGTACAATTTCACTCCATTTCTTAATTGCAAAACTTACCCTTTATTTAAAAGAAAGAAAAGCAATGAATATGCTATCCCCTGGCGTTGATTACCAGATGAAAAAGAATGAGGAGCTCTCTCTAGTATTTTTTATTACTTGTACCATAATATAGAATTTTATGTTGGGAAAACACTTCTCAGCTATGACTTAATTCCAGAAATTCCTGGGCCAAAGGTAGAATATCTCTTAGATGAGAAATTCAAGGGCAAAGGCAGGAAGTGCTTTGGCCAACTATGAAACAAAACCAAACAAACAAATAAACAAATAATAAATAGATACATAGAGGAGGGGAAATCTTCAGAGAATTCAAAAGATGAATTTTATTCTTGTTTAAACTGAGAAAAATGTCCATTCCTCAAGAGAAAATGGATTTGCATGTGATTCAGGGTGCTGACAAGAATAACACATAGTCCTAGCAAGCGGTACTCTCTGTCTTTTATTAGTGCTCTCCTGAGAGTTCTGGGGCTGTTTTAAATGTGAGAATGTAAAAAGTGTGCATCCCATGGAGGTGTTTATTTAACTTCTTCTGGTGTGGAGATACATCAGACATCTTATTAAGTAAAATTTTCAGATAAGCCCTCACTGTGCCTACATGTGATTTCAGAATTGAGGAGACATGAATGTCACTGCAGTCTACAGATGGTTTTAAAACATTTTCTGGGTGACAGAGTCATCTCACACAGGACATCTCAGATTTGCTATTCTTCAGAGGAAGGGTCCTCAGTGAATCCAAAGAGTGCAACATGGTCTTTGCTTTAGTCAGTCCCTGTAGTAGTACCAACCAGAAAGCTGCAAACAGGAATTCCTAGAGCCAAAGAATTCTGCCATAACTAGCTTCCATCTCTTAGCACTTTAGTTTGCTTGTCAATAATGGATGGAACGAAATTGAGGTGTTTGTCGTGAGGTGGATGGACCTAGAGTCTGTCATACAGAGTGAAGTAAGTCAGAAAGAGAAAAACAAATACTGTATTCCAACACATATATATGGAATCTAAAAATAAATGGTTCTGAAGAACCTAGAGGCAGGACAGGAATAAAGACACAGACATAGAGAATGGACTTGAGGACACGGGGAGGGGGAAGGGTAAGCTGGGACGAAGTGAGAGAGTGGCATTGACATATATACACCACCAAACGTAAAATAGATAGCTAGTGGGAAGCAGCCGCATAGCACAGGGAGATCAGCTCAGTGCTTTGTGACCACCAGAGGGGTGGGATAGGGAGGGTGGGGGGAAGGCTCAAGAGGGAGGGGATATGGGGACATATATATGCATATGGCTGATTCACTTTGTTATACAGCAGCAACTAACACACCATTGTAAAGCAACTATACTCCAATAAAGATGTAAAAAATAATAATAATAAAGTACATTGACTTCAAAAAAAAATAATGGATGAAAACTGAATTACATCTAAAATAGTCTTTCCAGCTTTAGAATTCTTTGGCTATTCTCTGTATTCAACTCCAGAGTTTGTTTGTTTTCATTCCTTTGGGTGTAGGACATAAAGGAAAGCAAGCAAGCCAGGGAGGAGACAAGGAAGGCAGAGATCAGAAAAGGGAAACAAGAATGAGAAAGAGCTTGGAGAAGAATGAAAGGCAATAGGCTTCTAGATAAGTAATGGGTGAGGGTGGGATGCAGATTAATTTCCTGTATCTCAGGTTTAACACAGCAGTGGTTCTTATCTTTCAATGTACAGAATAACAAAACTTACTGATGTGTTCTGTGTGGCACCCTGCTCTCTTAAAGCAGATGGGGGCCAGGGGGCTGGGGTTTAGTGAGGATTAGGCATCCCTTCTGTTGTGGGTAATTGTAAAATATTTCATTTCCTGGAGGGTCGGGGGGGATGCTGTGGTAACATATTGATACAACTGTGTAGGGAACTGGTTCTGGAAAAGATGGCAAAGGTTCTCAAGGTGGAATTGGCTGGTGTGAGCAGGCGTTCCATAAACACTGGCTGAAACACCGTGGAGTGGACTGACTGGTGGGCGTGGGTGTGGCTGGGAGGGGACCCCAGTACAGACATTCCTCTCCTGGCCAGAGAGGTGATGGGCTGTGATAACAATGGCAGCCACTCTCCAGACAGTGTGTCTCTGTTCGGGACTGTGCTGCAGCAGCAGTGGCCTGGAGCCCTTTGTTTGGAAAGAAACTTTATTATTCCTCAAGCCTTAGGTCTGTCGGCTGCTGCCCAGAGTTTACAAATCCTGCAGGCAGTTGTTGTACCTTCTTTGTTTATGAAAACCACACTTCAGTACCATCCTTTACTGACATGGCAGCTCATTCAGGGGGGTCCCTCTTAGCTTGTGCAAGAGGGATGGGGAGTTGGATCATTGACTGGAAACGGTAAATAAAATGAAGAGCCATTTTTAGAAAACTAATACATACATACTATAAACATTTTCCTTGAACTTAAAATATAAAACTATGTATTGATTCAGGAATCACGATGCAGGAGGGGAAAACTCTTTTCTTTAAATCTGGCTCTGATATTGGAGTTGTCTTTCACAAACCACATTTATACAATTCCCCGCTTTGGGTTCCTTTAAAGTTATAGCTACATTAGAGCAAGAACTTAAAGATGCTCGTAGAATGCTCTGAGAGCAGAGGCCTCCAGGTTGTAATTGTCGTTTTTTCCCTTGAGTCTTACAGTTCTCTCTCTCACACATAGTATAACAATATTTTTAGGAGCTCCCTTTTGGCAAGCCTTTCCAAAGCAGCCATCTTCATTTTCCTAAAAACAATTCCTTCCTTTTGCACTCATCTTTCATGGCTTCACATAATATTTAGTTAAATTGTGTAAATATATTAAGTCCAACAGGTCACATACAGGTGTCAAATCAAAAACAACTGATTCTTAAAAGATCCATGCACCCCAATGTTCATAGCAGCACTGTTTACAATAGCCAAGATATGGAAGCAATGAAAGTGCCCACCAGTGATTGGATTAAGAAGATGTGATATATATTTATATATATCTATGTCTAGATATATAGATATAGATATATGATGGAATATTACCCAGCCATAAAAAATAATGAAGTACCACCATATGCAGCAATGTGGACGGACCTAGAGAATATCACATCTAGTGAAATAAGTCAGATGAAGACAAATACTGTATGATATCACTTATATGTGGAATCTAAAAAATAATACAAATGAATGTGTATGCAAAACAGAAACAGACTCACAGACATAGAAGACTAACTTGTCATTTTACCACATGGGAGAGGGAAGTGGGGAGGGACAAATCAGGGGTATGGGATTAAGAGATACACACTACTATATATAAAATAGGTAAGCAACAAGGATATACTGTATAGTACAGGGAATTATACCCATTATCTTGTAATAGCCTATAATGGAATATAATCGGCCAAAATTCTGGATCACTATGCTGTATACATGAAACTAATATTGTAAATTAAGTACACTGCAGTTAAAAAAAATCAATTCTTGGTGAATTTACAACTCAACCAGTCAGAGCAGGGAGAGGCCTGCTCTTGGTTGACCCCTGGTGTTGGTGGTAAGGAGCAGAGAGGCTTACAGAGGGTGGGAGTGACCACTCATCTGCAGAATTTGTAGGTGGGGGTCATTAAGCAGCTTCCACTCTAGTATATTCTTACCATGCAGAGTGCAATGTGACAGTCCCTAGTTGGGAAAAAAAGAGAGAAGTCCAGTTGCTGCTAAATGTTATGTGCAGTGGAGACAATTAGCACATTGGAAGAGAGGTCACTTCTGGCTGAAATGAGGAAATGGAAGGCAGTTGTTATGGGATGAATTGTGTCCCCCCGAAAATTCATACGTTGAAGTCCTAACCCCTAGTGCCTCAGACTGTAACTGTATTTGGAGATAGGTCTGTAAAATTAAATTAAAATGAGTGGGCCCTAATCCTGGTCTTTTTATAAGAAGAGGAAATTTGGACACAGACATGGACAGAGGGAAGACGATGTGAAGACACAGGGAAAAAATGGCATCTATAAGTCAAGGAGAGAGGCCTGGCACGGATCCTTCCCTCACAGCCTCCAAAAGGAACCAACTTTGCTGACACGTTGTTCTCAGACTTATAACCTCTGGAATATCTGTTATTTAAGCCACCCAGTCCGTGGGACTTTGTATGGCAACCCTCACAAACGAATACAGAAAGCTCTATGGAGGAGGGAATATATGATGTGGGCTTGACAGGATGGTTAGGTTAGCAGTAGATCAAGGTTAGAGGAAGGAACTTCCAGGCAGATGGAAGAGCAAGGCTTAAAGGTGGGTACGTATTTGAGATCTAGTAAGAAGACTTGTTTGGCTGGAGGAGGGTTACTGTAGGGCAGTAGTAGAAGAATAGGCTAGAAGAGGTAGGTCAGAGCCTTGGGCCTTAAGGGCCGCTTGTGGGCCGTGGGGACTCACTGAAGGCTTTGGAACAGTGCCATGATCAAAGCAGCATTTTAGAGATGTTAGCTACTCTGGAGTTGTCAGAACAGGCTGCTCGGCACCTGCCGAAGTCCCTTGTGGCTGTCATCTGTATGAGTGTGACCAGCTCCCAGGCGTGGCTGACGATGCTCCTTGGATACCGCCTAACTCATGAGGGAGGACCTAGACTTTAATTCATCTTTGGGTTTATGTGATGCTTCTCACATTGAGGTGTTGAAGTTGAAACAGCATTTTACCTTGCATGTGAGTCTTAAAAGCCGGTTTATCTGTATATGGTAATTCCTGGAAAGCCTATAAAATCACTGGTGCTTAATATTTGTGAATAAATGCAGTAATGAGCATGCCCATGGTTTCTGATAATGCTTGTAGCCTGCTGCATTAGAAGAGGTTTCTCAGGCCTCCATCCACACTAGCTATTCTAGAGCCTCGTGAAATTTTAGAAAATGATTACCCAGAAAGGCTGTTAAGTACAAGACCCCAAAAGGAAAGATTCTGGGATAAGTCCCGGGTATATCTATTTATAAAAAGTTCCAAAGATGATTGTGACATGTAGCTAGGGTTGAAAAATCACTGATTACATTCAACTTTTCAAACTTTTATAACAGCTTTAAGAGCAAGGTTAAATTTGATACCAAAGAATTTTAATCCTTACGCTTCTAATTTTATCAAACTTTATTAGCCTATCAAGAAAAAGTCTTTGCCAATCCAGGATCCAAATAAGTGACTTCAAAGCAGCCACTTCTGCTTTCCACTCCAATTTAAAGAGATCCCCTTCTCTTTCTCTGGACTCCCTCAAACCAAACAAACAAAACAAAACCACCTGAACAAAAGACAGAAAATCTATTTACCTAAACAAGTCCCTGCCCAGAACCACCCCCAGCTAACCTCAATTAAGCTGAAATACCAAACTCTTTATAAAAACCTAGCAGATGCATTGTCCATAAACTGAAATGAAACTTTATTTTTCTATAACTCAACTTGGTTTCTGTTTCAAGCTCCCATTCCATAGGAGGCAAATCTTAGTTTTAGTCAATAAAGAGTATTTTCTGTCTCCTTTCCAGGGGCTGCACTAAGTTATTGCGAACTTAAATGGTAGAGGGGCACAGGGGTGGATGGTCAGCAGGAAGCCTGTCTGTCTAACCTGAGTCATCATCGGTTCCTGCTGGCAACACTGAAATGTCCTCATTCCTGTCTGGTCCTTGCTGTTGTGTCACCCTCATACCCCCTGCAAGGTTTTAGGCACCTACTAATTTTCATGTATCTCCCAGGCACAAGATGTGTCTGCTGCTTCCACCAACCCTGGGCAGGGGTGAGCTATGCGGCTGCCTCTGGCAGACGTATGTTGATATATGAGGCAGCCATTTCTACCCTGGGTTCTTGCCACTCCCCACACTCTGCCCAGGAAAGACGGATGGGTTTCATCCATTCCACTGTGTTTTCCTTTGCAGTTGCCCCTCCCTCAAGGCCCCCAGCATCATACTCCTCAATGTCCCTTCCTCTGCTCTAGGGAATCTCTTCTCATCTCCCGGGACAGCAAGCCTTGCATTACATAGTCAAGCATTCCCACAAACTCTGTTGTTCTGTTTCTGCACTAGCATCCTTTCAATTTTCCTTTGAGGGTTGGGCTTTTGAACAAATCAGAGAAAATGCCTTGTTTTCCTCTTTAGGCACCATCACTTGTTCCCTGAGGCAATACGCACCCAGCTGAAAGCATCAGGGTGATGCTAAAGAGTAATGCAAATAGAAAGTTAGGCTTTCTCTGAAATTCGTTTGATTTGGCCTTGACTGAAATTGTGACCGAAGCCAGAGGGTCATAAGCTTCGGTGATCAGTTTAATGAAGAACTGTCAAGAATGTTGGCACAGGACTTGGTGAATACAAAGCACTCAGTTAGCCGGAACCTCTTAATATATAATAGCTGGAAAATGTAAGATGTTTACTTTAAACACACTAAGAATATAAACAGCAAGGTTAGGGTCAAGGTCTTTTTCCCCCCATGTTTATATTTATTCTGTATCTTGTTATCATTAAATCATTCGCTGACTAGTTTGCAAGAATTCCTTGGAGAAATACTGACTCTAAACTTTATTGTTATGTTCCATGGACTACATACATCCTTAATCTCAGAGACATGGTTGCTTGGAATGGGAAATTGCATTTACTCACCCTAAGTTTGTGAAAGGAAATTAAATTTGATGGAATGTTTATTGCTGGAAATCAAGTTCACTCACCTGAAGTTGTAACATACACATCAGCTCTGCGACCTCTCTAACTTCATTCTGTTACTTTATTCTTATATAAGGGCCTTGACTTCATTTAGTTAAGAAGCATCAAGCCCTTTACTTAGCTTTCTCCCTATAACCTGTTTGAAGAACTCCAAGACCCTAACAGAAGTAGTTTTAAAGAGCAACATGAATTTTTCTCCACTAGTGAAAAAAAGGAAATACCAAGGGAAAAAGCCATTGATTAATACTTGCTACTACTGGTACTATTATTCTGCCACAGAATTTTAAACGTCTATCTAATATGTCTTAGTGGCAAATACACAACTTCAGAGTGATACCATCCAAGGGGACATAGATCAGAGAAAAGTCAAGGAATTAGGACAGAGGTATATTCAGTTTCTCAGGTCAGGTGCCCAGTTTATCTTGGTACCCAATGTACTACTACCATAGGAGAAATTAACTTGGTACAATTCATTCACATGAATGCATTGGTTATGTATACTTCCTTTGTGTCCCCATTAGTATGTATTAGGGGAGAGACTTTGTCTATTTGTTGTATCCCCAGGACATCCTACTAGGCAGTCAATAAATATTTGTTGAAATTTAAAAAATGAATAAATGAATGGATTCTCCCAGGGTTCTGGATAGACTTACTTGCTCTGTGCCCATTTTTGATTAGGTGGGCTCACTCCCTCTGTCTGGTAGGATACTCTTGCATATTTGCAAACGGGTGTTTTCCTATGAGTAGCTGATGTAGTTTTGTTGTGTGGATGGTCAATGAGTTATGTAGGTGGGTTCTGGAGGAAAGAAGCAAAAACCCCTATTCACTTTCATTCCTCTTGTAATGTATCCACAAGGAGTCCAGCAGTATATACAAAAGCAATTACAGCTTCTGGGGCATTCTATGCTGAAATGTGCAGAATTTAATAAAACCAAAACAAGCAAACAAAAAAACTTCCTATTTTCCAATTTTGTGGTAGGTGTAAAGTACTTAGCATTTTGCTTGGCACATTGTAGGTCCTCACTGAAAGTTAGTTATCATTGCAAACCATAGAGGCTCTTGTTGTTTGGAGGTTTATATCTTTCTCTTGACTGGAGGAGGCACTTTGCAAGTGATATGTCACCCAATCTAGAAAGCTAGAGCTAAAAGGAATGAGCCAATCACCCCCATTTTATGGATGAGGACATTGAGGCCCCAGGAAGTTAAATGGCTTAGACAAAATTATATAGGTAAACTGGAAGGCCTGAGATGAATTCCCCTGGCCCTGAGCCTACTGTGATTTCCACCAGCCCAGGTCCGGAACTTACCAGACAGGTAGAGCCTATAGATTTGTCTGAGCAAGGCCTCTGGCACTGCTCTAATCATCTACAGACCCCCAGAGAAGAGCAAGGTGTGTTAAACGTCTTAAAGGAAGAGAAAAACATCCATGAGACTCAGAGAAAACTCCATATCCGTTTGGGGCTCAATTTTAAAGGCTGAATAAAAGCACAGTCTTTTGGAATAACTTACTTTTGATCAGGTAAGGTAGGAACAATTCATTGATTTAGATGAATGAATTGCCAAAGGTCTGTTTTGTCTGTAAATTAAAATACAAGTCATCATGTAATGAAACCCAAAATAATGTTCCCCTGTTCCATTTTCTTTTTTCCTGAAAACATGGGTGACAGAGATCTTCACATCCAGCATTACTTTTGGGGAAAACTTAAATTAAGCTATTTCCCCTCACCTCTGTAGATTTGATCTAGAGAAATTGAGGGCTGTGGAGATTATGTCCTGAAGTTGATTTTTCTTCCACTGCTCCCATTGTGGTTCATTCAGTTTACTGTGATTCTATTTAAGTTTTGGATACTCATTAGTCAATCTCTATTTATAAGCCAGTGTCTTTTCAGAATATTCTTTAACATCAAGGGAAATTAAAATGTTATATTGTCTTTGGTCTTTTACCTTAGGATTTAGAGTTCAATTTAGAGTTTTTCTTTTCAAGATATGTGATTGGTCCTAACCTGACTCCTCATGGGGATGGAGTAAACTGGGATGGAGCTAGCAGATGGAACTTGTCTCTAACATTTCAAGGGACAGCAACACCTCTGAAGAGTAGATGCCAAGTTCAGAGAACTTTAGACAGGGCATGGTTAGACAGGGCATGGTTAGAAGATCACAGTAAGGCGGGCTCTTGAGTGTTTTGAATTTTTAATTATTCTTTTTTTTTAATTCTTTTTCAAATTCTTTTCCTATTTAGTTTGTTACATAATATCGAGCAGAGTTCCCTGTGCTATACAGTAGGTCCTTGTTGGTTATCCATTTTAAATATAGCAGTGTGTACATGAGACTCACACAGATGGTTAGTTTAGAATAATTTGCCTCGACTGTTAGATGAACTTTTTGTAAAAAGGGAAATAAATTTACTTTTGCTCACCAAACTTCCAAGTGGTTCAGTTTGGGGCCGTACAATAATTTGATCATGAAGTCACATATGACAAATGGATTTCCAGGTGGAATTTCTTGAAAACAATGGCTAAAAACCTCCAGCTGTTAACTAATTCCAAGAAATGCTATAGTAATTGGCGAATACCTTGTCTGATGCCCTGTAATGATTTGTAGAGCAAATCACTAAGTCTTCTGGTTTTTTTTTTTTTTGGTCTCACAAACTGTCAAAGATATTAGGGAAACATATGCTTCCTATTGTTTTCTTCATCTTTTAAAACTTTGGTGTAAGTGTAAAAATAATGACTGTCACAAAAACCGGCAGAAGAACCCTAGGATTTTATTTTATATTTTAAGAGGAGATCCTAGATTTCCCAGACTCTATCAGATTCCAATTTCTACATCTGTATTATGCTTGGGAGGTCTCATTATTGCAAAAATGACTGTTGGGTTTCCTTTGAAATTGGGTTCTATGAATCTTCCTAATCAATTCGTTTTGACATTGCAAATATTAAAAGGCTTCTATATTATCAGGAAAGGGAACGCCAATGTTTCTTTTAAGCTGTATCTTTTTTGTTGTTAGAAGCACCTGCAAATGGACTATTATTTTTTATAGTCTACCTTTCAATTTATTTCCTAACAGTTAATATAAAATATTTGTGAAATATTGCTGATGCTTTTCTAAGACAGATTGCTTATTAAGTAACTTCTCCTTTAACACACAACTTTTGGATCCTTAAAACAACAACCAAAACCATGAACAATGTCTGAGAAAGATGGCCTTAAGGATCAATACCAGTGATCATTAAAATAAGCCTAGTCTGCAGTAGTCACAAAATTTTCCAAATAGTGTATATTTACAGTAGAAGGACAGAAGTGGCCTTAATTTTCATTCAGCAGATATTTACCAAGGGCTTGTCACTCAAAAGGGACTGGGAAGAATTGAAGAACATATGTCATTGAGAACATTGCTTCTGAGCATCTCAAAGTGGGGTCTACAGAACATCTGCAATGAACCTTCATTCGAAATGCAGATCAGATGGCCCCGCCCAGATCTATTGAATCAGACCATCTGGGGTGAAGTCCAGGAACCTGCATTTAGTTATAGTCATATGCATTACAATTTTAGAATGATTAAGCTAGGGGCTCACATTTTCTACATGGGGAAGCAGACTTGTGGGCAAATAATGCAAATTCTTGAAAGGCAGGCAAAGGAACTGAGTTGTAAAAAAGTTAGAAAAACTTTTAGGACAGAACAACTCAAGAGGAGAAGAAAGCATGGTTCTACATAAACCCTTCTTAGGGGATGTTGAAAGGTGAGCCTTTATCCTTTAAGCACATTGTGTAAGCACATTGTCAAGGTCAGTATTAAGCTGTGTCTGGGAAGTTGAGTATTGTAGCCCATGGAGGACAGTAGATTTCTAAAATCATTCCAACCAGTGTACCTGCACTAACTCTGGTCCACAGTTCTCCTTTCTATCAGTGACACTGGCAGCCTGTTGCCTCCAGGCTAAAGCTTCAACCGACCGGAACCTCCCCTTTCCAAGCCAAAATCTGTGGAAGTAAGAGAATGGGAGAATTGGAAAGGGAAAAGCAGCTTATTGTGCATAATTTAGGCCCCGGGGGCGGGGGGGGTGTAGCATGGTGTGGGCAGGTAGAGATCTGGTTTCTTACGCCAGTAGTAGCTGTTTGATTGTTGGTGCAATAATTCCTCCGAGCCTCAGCTTCATTCCTTGTGAGTGAAGTTCTCCATGATCCCTCTGCCGCATTTCAGCTCTGAGACTGATTTGATTTGTGAGCGTCAGTGTCTTATCTAATTGCATGGCTGTTTAGACAAGCAAGTCTAGAATCTCACTGGCCTTAGGCCTCTCCTGTAATCTAGTCAGAAATTGAAATGTCAGCATCCGTGTCCCCTCTGGATGGCACAGTGGTTAAGAGAACAAGCTTTAGAACCAGATAATTCAGTGTCAGCTCCGCTCTGTCACTCACAAGCTGTGAGACCTGGAAAAATCAGGATAATAATGCCCATCTCATTGTCCTGTTGAGAGTACTAAATACTGTTTGTAAGATGCCAGCTCTGTGTCTGTTATATACTGTTAAAAAATGACTAAAGAATACCATTTAGGTGATACAAACAAACTTTAACCCTTCCTGAAGCAGACAGGCTCTGTTTTAAGAACTGAAAAATGGAGCAGAAGGAGGGAAACTTTTATAGGATGAACAATAAAAAACACAGAAGAGTGGTGACCATTTTGTCATGTGTAGAAATATTGAATTACTATGCTGTATACCTGGAACTCACATAGTGTTGTAGGTCAATTATACTTTAATTAAAGGAAAAAAAAACCCCAAAGAACAAGAAAGAGAAGAGTAGGAAATACATAATTGGCTGGAGGCACAAAGTCACCTTTGTTTGGGGTGTGAAGGAAGAAGGAAATTAAAAAAAGAGTCCAGAGCTGGCTTGGTGTCTGGGGAATGGCTGACTGGATGTATCAGGTTTCTGGTCAAGCAGAGTATGTACAGGGACACTACAGATATCTACGTTTCGATTTGCTGACATGGCTCCCCCAGCAGGAGCGGCTCCATCTTGGGCCTAGAAGGTTTTATAGTTCTTCTATATGAACTTCTATCTTAATCAGAGGAGTGCCATGTTCAACGAGGAAGGGTCACCATTTATGTCAATCACAATTTTAAAAAACATACTTTGTAATCCATTGCAGGAACATAGTTCAAATATTTGACATCTGGAGTGGATAACAAGGGCTTAATTTCCAAAATATATAAACAGCTCATACAGCTCAATATAAAAAAAAAAAAAACAATCAAAACATGGGCAGAAGACCTAAACAGACATTTCTCCAAAGAAGACATACAGATGGCCAAAAAGCAAATGAAAAGATGCTCAACATCACTAATTATTAGAGAAATGCAAATCAAAACTACAATGAGGTACCACTTCACACAAGTCAGAATGGCCATCATCAAAAAGTCTACAAATAACAAATGCTGGAGAGGGTGTGGAGAAAAGGTAACCATCCTACACTGTTGATGGGAATGTAAATTGGTACAGCCACTATGGAGAATGATATGGAGGTTCCTTTAAAAACTAAAAATAGAGCTACCATATGATCCAGCAATCCCACTCCTGGGTGTATATCCAGAAAAGATGAAAACTCTAATTCAAAAAGATACATGCACCCCAATGTTCATAGCAGCACTATTTACAATAGCCAAGACATGGAAACAACCTAAATGTCCATCAACAGAGGAATGGATAAAGAAGATGTGGTACACATATAAAATGGAATATTATTCAGCCTTAAAAAAGAATGAAATAATGCCATTTGCAGCAACATGGATGGACTTGGAGATTATCATACTAAGTGAAGTAAGTCAGACAAAGACAAATACCGTATGATATCACTTATATGTGGAATAAAAAAAATGATACAAGTGAACTTATTTACAAAACAGAAACAGACTCACAGACATAGAAAACAAACTTATGGTTACCAAAGGGGAAAGAATATGTTAGGAGTTTGGAATTAACAGATATTAATACATACTACTATATATAAAATAGATAAACAACAAGGACCTACTGTATATAGCTCAGGGAACTATATGCAATATCTTGTAATAACCTATAATGGAAAAGAATATGAAAAAGAATATATATATATATATATATAAAACTGAATCACTTTGCTGTACATGAGAAAGCAACCCAACATTTTAAATCAACTATACTTCAGTAAAAAAATTTTAAAACCCAAATAATTAACAATTTGAAAAAGAAGAGCAAACTGCAATTTTAAAGATATTCAAATTCAGTAAACTATTTCATGTCTCACTAAAACTCAGTAAACTATTTCATGTCTCACTAAAACGTGTACTTGCCAAACAAAACTATTACACCTCCAGTTCACAGTTTTCTTGTTTTTAAATTTGAAATATAAAACCTCCAAGCTGTTACACAGAAGTGACAGAATTCAAGATGTAATTCAACATCTTTGTTTCATTGTTTTTATAATCACTCAGCGGCTATTGTTTATTTTGAATTTATTGTTTAAATGCAGAAAGAGGTGGTACCACCAGGGCTGAGGGCAAAACCTGCACCAAAATTAACTGCTCCAGCAATTTTGAAGGTTGCAAACTTGCTCTAGAACAAACTCCTGTGTTTGAGTCCATGTGGGTGGGGCGTGGAGGTGAGGCCCATTGTATAACTGGGAATTCTTCAAATTAACTTCTATATAGAATACAATGTTAGAGGATAAGTAAGTTAAAAACTGAGGTACTATGAAGCTTACATATATATTATTAAAACCCGATAGTAACACAATAGTTCTCTAGAACTTAGATGAATAAGAGATTTTTGGGGGAAAGACACTGACATTGTTTAGAATTGTTGGCACATGTTGATGATAAAAAGCAGATCAACTTTCAGTCAGCTTTATTATTGTCTTTAAATTCTCTACAGACAACACATCCCCCTACTGTCTGAGCCTGGTCTGTGTTTGACATATCATTGATCCAGTTGAATCTTTCACCTGTGAGTTTCCAGAATGCTCTGAATTCCTAGCACCCAGCACTGCCCTTTCCGAATAGCAGGTACAAAATAATTACTTGTGGACTTAAGAATGCCGGTTAACACTACATTTCCCTATGCTCATTATTTTTAAAATGCCCAAGAGCAAGTATTATTACCTACCTTTTATAATCAAGCTTTGAGAAATTATATAACCTGTTCAAATTCACACAGTTTGTTAGGGGCAGAGCTGGGATTCAAACCCAGGGCTCTCTGGCTCCTGTGCATTCAGCAGGAGGCCCATGTACACAGCTTCTCATCTGTGCCATAATTTGTTGACATCTGACTACTGACTTTAAAATTTATAATGCATAATTAAAGAAGTAACCTTTGTGGATACTATTTAAGCTTGTTTTCATCGGAAATGCAAGTTGCAAAAATATTTGGCATTGGTGGCTGTCACATTCATTAGGAGCCTTAAACCCATCTGCAGCTCTATTGATATTCATCAGCCCTGCTAAATCATTTACACCATCAGGAAATTAGTCTAGAATGACACTCCTTTTCAGAGAAAGGAACCAGGAAGATCCAGAGAGGCAATAAGCTGAACCCTGATGGGAGGTGAATAATAGCAGGTAACCGCTCCAGGCCCCACTGCCAGGGGGACCCAGGAGCCACTGTCATCCATAGGTTGGAGAAATAAAAACCCAGCCGCAGCGGGATTTTCATTCATATGGGAACACAATCCAGCGCCTGGCAAGTCACCGAGGCTGCCCAGCCAACCATCTGTTTCAAAGCCTCCTGCATTTTCCCATTCATGTAGCCATTTAATCTGCCCTTGCCAGGATTGAAAATAAAATCCGAGGGACTCGCTGAGAAATGCATGGCTCAGAAAAGCCCTGAGGTGAACTCAGGCCTAGCACACAAGGACCACTGCAGGAAGCAAGCAGCACAGAGGCCCTCTTGGCCCACAGCTTTTTCTAATCAGAAATTATCCCACAATCTGTCACTAGGGGGAGCCCCCTACAAGACACAGCTAGCCGCAACCACAACGAGGAGATGACTCTGGGGACTTCACTGAACTTCTGTAATTCAATAATTTGTTTCTCTTTCTTTCCTGTTGTGGTGATTGGGCGGGGAAGGGAGGTTTGAACCTTTTCTTGCTTTGGCTAGAAGTGGCACCAAGAAGAGGAAATCAACTTGAAGGGCTGAGTTGTCTTACCACATCTTTTATTTAAGGGCTCAAGAGTTGAGGGAACACCAGGTTGGAAATTTAGAGTGTGACATTTATTTTACAATTCCCACTCATCAACCAAACATTTTATTTTCTTTTAAAAAAATTAAAATATGTATAGAAATGCTCAGTTACCCTTAAATTTCCTTGTAGCAGATTTCAAACCTTCATGCCTCCTGCATAATTATAAATCAAAAGGTTAAACTTTTAAAAAAATTCTCTGAAGTCATTGGCTCTAGATCCTGAGGAGTATCCCTATGACCTAGGATCTTTAAAAAAATATATAGAAACGGTTCAGTGAATTTGAGTTGAGGTCTGAGAAGCTATATTAGAAAAATACACAAACTAGGTGATTCTAATGATGAGCCAGGTTTCAGAACAACTGTTTGGGAACAGCCCCATAACATGATTTTATCTGCCTAAACCATCAGGGGCTCTGAATTCCAGTTTGCTGATGACAAATAAATGAGGCACTTGGTTCTCCTAATGAGGTTTTTTATTCCTGAACCTCTATTTCCCAGACTCACCTGATTCACAAATTATCTAGGCATTGGTCTCAAACTTGACTGCACATTGCCATCACCTGGAGCTCTTTAAAAAACCCCCATGCCTGGGGTCCACACCCAATGGCTCTGATTTTATTGGTTTGGGCTGGACCCTGGGCATTGGGATACTTTAAAGTTCCCATGAATCTAATGCACAGCACAGCCTGAGAGCCACTGACAGAGCGAGCCTGTTACCGCACAGATGCCCAGGCCCCAAGCTCGACCCACTGAATCAATACCTTTAGGGCAGAATCCAGGGCATCTGAATTGTTAACGAGGGAGCCTTATGCCTGGCAAGTCTGTGAACAGAAAGAACCTCACATTTCTTTTCCCAGTAGACTGTGGCCCTTCCCTGTGCAGTCGTTTTACCAGAGCTGCAGCTGAGGCTGAGATGTGCAGAGTGGCAGTGAGGTCTGGGGCCAACCCCAAGGCTCCCTCCCTCCCTCTGCCACCCATACACACACATGTGGATGCTTCTGTAAATCACTTCTAATACGCGGTTCCTATTCAGGAAGTGTTCTGACTGCTTACCCCTGTAATGATGGAGTGGAGGAAAGGTCTAATTTTGGAATGACTGTGGCTTAGGCAACGCCGTGTTCCCTGCAAGTCTGAATTTCCTCAGCACAGTGGCTCCACCACCCCGCCTGCTCACCACAATTACACGGGCTGTTTGAGGCACGCTGTCCATCACAGCAAGTTACTGTTTGAGGCACGCTCTCCATCACAGCAAGTTACTGGTGTGATCCGCTCGAGAACAAGGCTGGACAGCCTTGCTGATGGCAATCTTTGCAGAACCTTCTTGATAGCCAAGACAAAGGCAAGGTGGGAGAAAGAGCTTGCAGGCTACTGAATCAATTAACAAGATCTCTGCCTGACTTACGGCCTGAGTGAGACACAGGGGTTGTGAAAGCTGCTAGTACACAGACAGCATTATACCAGGGTGTGCGTCCTTGTCCCCTGGGTTATACTGGCAAAGTACAATCAGGAAAGGGAATTAGGATTTGTGAAAGCCTTTACTAGCGGTCACACTCTGCTAGGCCCTAATTGCAGGAAATTTACTCAACAGCCCAGTGAGGCATCATCACTCTCATTCTCCAGGTGAGGAAACCGAAGCTCAGTTGATCTAGAATCACACAGGACGGCGGAGGCAGAGCAGGATTTAAGCCCAGGATGCTCTGTCTTCAAAGCCCTTAGCCTTCCCAGTATCTTAGGCCAGTTGAAATCCCATACACCCTGGAATCCAACTCCTCACAGGTCAGCTCCCGAAGAGCCGGGAGGCAGGGCACGGAGGTCAGTGCTGACATATCGGCAGTGAGAACCTGTGAATGGGCTGCAGGGTTACCTTCCCAGAAGGACAGGACAGGAAGTGGAACTCCATCCCCTTTCATGAACACAGGGTGTTCTTACCCCACATCTACACTGCCGGTGGCTGTTTATCTCAAGCCTAAGGTGCAAGGCTTGGCTCAGTCAGTAGGACTGTGGGACCCTGTGCAAAACTGTATTACAGGCAGCTTTCAGCCCACTGAAGGATTGCCATCGAGACCATTCCACAGACATCATAATGTTGATGAATTGCATTCCTCATATTAATAAACAACCCACATTCCTTTGAAAACATTGCCTCTGTGAGAGACACACCCTGAATTTGAACTGGGAGTGCAGGGCAAACTCGCTTCTTACATAGGCTTTCTCGTCCCACAAGGCAAACTCATCCAGGGAATCTCACAGGGAAGGGCTGAGGAAGGAGGGCTGCACCTAGTAAAAGGCTCCTGCAGGTAGGGCTGTGGGTGTGGGGTGCAGGCCCAAGTTCGGGAAGGGTCCGGAGGTAGTGGCATAGCAGGGGTGTTGGAGACTCCAGACACACAGCCCTCGTGGGATGAAAAGGGCTGGGGAAAGCAGAGACCTGACGTCCGGGCTCTACCAGTAACACGAAGGAGGCCATCTCTGTGGGCCTTGGGGTTCTCACCTGTAACCTTCAGAATTACGTGGCTTCCTATGGGAAGAGAAAGGGAGAGGGGGCTGAGACAGATGAGGGCCCCTCTAGCAGTGGTTTGTTCTGGCTTAGAGGGACAGACATTTCCAGAAAGGAAAGGAGGGGCCACAGCCTCGAGGCAGCCCCTGCACGTACTGCACCTGAACTTGTGAACTGGGGGTCGGGAGTGCTTGTTAGGAGAAGCAGCGGCCACTTTTATGACTCATTCCCAAGTGAGTGCTATTCACCTAGGCATTTGCAGGGACTGACTGTACTGAATATTAAGGGTTGTTCCTGGATCCTGAATAAACTGATGGGCTCAAGGAGCCTGATGTCAAAAAAAATTCTGCAACCATTCCTAGGACCCTAAACCAAATTCTGAAATTAACCAACCAGTCAATGATGGGGTGCCTAATGGGGACAGGGGCAGTCCTTGTCAGGTAGTGATGAATTCAGAGAGTCACTTTATATCAGAGAAGGATGAGTCATGAGCTCAGCCTTCCAAGAATGTCTGTGAAGAGTGAGCCTGGAGAGGGAGAATGCAATTATCTAATGCAACGGCAGCCTCAATGAAGGATGACAAGAGGATGGGCAATAAAAGAAAGATATCCGAGCATCTGATTAAGGCCCCAAATGTAAAAACAATAGTGATTGTTCTCTAGAGAGTGGAGAGGAAGCTTCCTTCTAGGGGAGTTGAAGTAAATAACCCCTGGGCCTCTCTCTTACTCTCTCTGGTCTGAGACCCCCACAGACTCACCACAAAGGAAGCTGCAATGAATTTTAAATACAATATCAGATTTGCAGGAAGGATAGACACCGGCTCAAAGTCATGGGATTCAGAGGCCAAAGATTTTGGCTTTGACAAGTCAGGTAAACTATTTATCCTGAAGGAGGGTGTAGCACCAGATGTCTTTCTGCTCGAGGGTACTCCAGGTAAAGCTGGTGACAGCTTCTTATTGCATGAGGCATCCTGGAGGGAGGAAAGAAAATGAAAGGGAGCTCTGCTAATCTTCCTGGTACCCTCTCAGCTCTGATACTCAGAAAACAGGCTTATTGCAGAAGCGGATCAGCATCCATGAAGCAGCGTGAGTCACGGGAGTCTAGGGTTGTATCCAGGCCTCAGCTGCACACAGACAGGCTGATGTGACTCTCTGCTGCCTCTTACAGGCCCAGGACTCATAACTTCTCCCCTGGGGCTGCAAGGACCAACGATGCACCCGAGGAGCCTGTTCCCTCATCTGTTGAGGGCTCAGAGGGTGGACCACGTTTCCCGTACATTCTGGGCCAGGAAGCCAAGGGCTTCTGCAAACTCAGTGGGAAGGACCTCAGGATATTCAAGCGGGAGCCGCCCCCGCCCACAGAGTAAGGCAGGGCAGAAAGTCTTCGGTGGACACCAGGTAGGCTGCGGAAGGACTGTGGCTATTTTGATGAGGGGTGGATTTGGATCCCCCTCACTGAGGCAGGCATGAGTTCTTTTGCTGGTGAGTGGCTCTGGCTGGCTGCCCAGTATTCCTTCTCTATGGTCTGCTTTCCCTGCTGAGATGCAGGACAGGCCGTAGGTAAACGCATATCCAAGAATGTGCTGCGTTGCAGGAAAGTGTCCCTCAGGCCAAGCGTCGGCTGCATCATTCCCTGCAGATTTGAAGACTGATACCTGGTTCCCACCATGTCAGAGGGGACCAGTTGAGGGTGTGCTCTCAGCTGGCATCAAAAGTTCCCGGCACCGCCACCCACAGATGATTTTAAGTCTGGGACAGAGATGTGGAAAGAGGTTTCTTTACTTGATAAAGATGTTGATGATGATGATAACTGTCCTTGAAAACAATCTTCCAAAGGGTCATAGGTTTATTTTTTCTGTGGTTTGGGATCAAACAGAGAGAAAAGACATCTGACCAATAGCTGCCCCCTCACGGAGTCAGCCTCACCCACGCAGTCTGTGAACACAGGCCCCAGAGGGCCTGGGGGGCGGGTGATTCCTGCTTCCAAGGGCCTGTTCTCTTGACTCGTGTTTTTCTTTCCCACAGTCCCGAATCTGTCCTCCAGAGTTATCAGTGAGGGAAAAGGATTGGGAATAAAACTCAAACTGACCATATGACTATGTCTGGCGCTTGCTTTTTCTGAGACTGGAACTGAATTTTAGACTGTGAGGTCCCCAGACCCCACCATCGTGCAGAAGAGAAAGTGAGAACTGGGGAAGTGAAATGCCTTGCCCAAGAGCACCGCAGGGATCTGCAGAGTCTGGGGTCCCAACACGTGACTCCCAGCTCGGTGCCCAGTGTCACAGTTCTCTTTGACTCTATTGGACAGAAACAGGAGGAGGAGGGATTTAAGATAATCACTGACTGTCATATTTTTCAGACCTAGAATCCCAACATTCTAAAGGGGGGCACTGACACTCTTTCCAGGTGAAAATCAACCAATACATACATGTGAAGACGGACATGTTGGCTTTAGGTGTTTCCTACCCCAATCCCATTCATGAGCCAGATTAGAATCCTTGAACATCTACCCAAGCATCGTAAGCATTGTAAGAGAGCCTCTCAAAAGACTCATTTCCCTATGTCATAGCCATATGGGGGCTGGGGAAGACCAAGAGAGAGGAGAGGATGGTCAGGCAGCTGGGAGGGGAGACAGAGGGACTGGCCTCTCCTGAAGCCCCTGTCCATCCCCTCACGAAGTGACTTGTCCAACCAGCCATGTCTCAGGCTGCACCCAGCAAACACAAGCCTGGGGAAAGGAGAGGAGGGGTCTCCTGTGACAGACTGTCCTCAGACAAGGAGCTGGTTTTATGCTGTAATCCTCATTGCATTTGGAGAGGTCAGTGGTGGTGCTCTACAAACCATCATCCAAACTTGGCCTCTGGGAAGGACTATGAATCACAGTCTTAGGGGGAATGAACTTGGATTTTCATGAAATTTCTCCTGGGGGGCACTGGGCAATGCGCACGTGAGTTCAGATTCTGATGCTGGGGACTCCCACTGTTCCATCTGAGTAAAAGCCACACTTCAGAGGAGAAAACACAGAGGATAATGGTGTCTACACCCGAGTCATCTTGTTCAGTCCACACCAGATCCATCTGCTTAGCTGTCATTTAGATGCCATCACTGCCACCTGACTGGCCACCCATCCCCTGATTTTCCTCTCTCTGTCCTTCTTTACACAAGGGCCAATTTTATCTTAACCCCATCCAAAGACTTCGGGGTGGATCTCCATTGCTCATCAATTCAAACAAACTCTCGTCTCCGAATTGCAGGATCTCCATCCCATAGGCCCACCACTCCCTTCACAGGTCTGCCCTGCTGCCAAGACATATTTCTTAGAGTTTCCCAAACTTAACACTTTCTCTCCTGAGCTTTCTCACCTCCCTGCTTTTCTTCAGATTAGCTCCCTCACCTAGAATGCCATCCTGCTCTCCCCACAAATCTCTACCTGCCAAAATCCAGCCATCAAAGCTCACCCCGAATGTCACTCAAAGTCCACCACTTTCATTCTCCAGATGCTGGTATGAGGAGGATGTTGGTGTGTAACATTTATTATAACTTATGAGGTCATGTGTTACGTGTATGGGTTTTTCTGTTGAACCCTCAAACCTACCCTACAGGGCAGGTGGTGTTACTATCCCCGTTTTACAAAGAAAAAGAAAAACGCTAAGATGCAAGGAAGTGACACGATACTGTACTCCACCTTGTACTGTAGTAATTCGTATCCCTTTTGCATCTTTCCTCGTAGGTCTCAGGGCAGGAGGAGGGTACTAATCAGCTTCGGCTCCGCCTTGCCTAGCGAGCTGCCTGATGCATGGTACCAACTCAGTACAGTGGGTGCAGGAATTCAGCTGTTCTGATTTTTTTATTTTTATTCTTTTGCAATTGGCTATTCTTCTCATCTGGTGGCTAGTTTTTATATTTTTTAGCTCAGGTATGAGGTGAACGGAGGTGGCCCATCTGCTCTTACAGACGTAAGCATCATGTAGGTTCCTGAGGGAGACAGGAGAGAAGGGGAGGGAATCTGTTCTTCTCCTTACGGAATGGAGCTTCCCTCCGTGTGTCTATCTGTGACCCAGGACAGCACATAACTGAGTGGCTCCAGTCCCTCCAGCCTAGGTAGGACTGGCCACCATTCTGATGGGGGTGAACTCTCAGAGGTTGGTTAGGAGGAAAGGAAGCCAAAGTTGGAGTTGATAACTTTGGGCATCATAGCATAAATACTAGAGACTTGGGGCTGATAAAAGGACCATCGGGCAGAATGGAACTGATTAACTTTACCAGTGAGGTGAAAGGCCAAGCCCTCTGTGCCCAGCTGCCTACGTCAGTTGTGGAGAGGACGGGGAACCATGGCTTCCCAGTGTGGAGCCCAGACCTCCTGTCCCCCATGGCAGTGGAATCAGCATTCCCAGGATCACACAGAGACCTAGACTCAAGCTTGGCATTGCCACTTATAAGCCAGGTGACCTCTGGCAAGGAACTTACTGATTCTGAGCCCCAGGTTCCGCATCTGTGAACGTCATCCTGCATTGCAGGGCTGAGGTCAGGACTGGCTGAGACCGTGTACGCAGACCATGAGCACAGGCGCGGCCCCCACTGATTGCTTAACCCTGGCAGCTCAGTGAAGGGAGAAAATGGAGCTGCATCTCAAGCCCCAGAATCCCCAGTGAACCCACAAGGGACACTGCCTACTTGCATGTGGTGCTTCTCTGCTCTGAAGGCCTGAAGCCCCAAGGTCCCGGACCCAGCTGGTCCCCTACCACCTAGCACTCCCCAGGAAGCTCTCCCTCTGCAAAAGGAAAGGGGAACTGGAAGATGCATTATATTCCCACTGGATAGCCCCTTACATGGCTTTAAGGGGCAGGATATCACTCTTTTCCTGACACCCTATAATAAGAAATGATACACTTCGATAGTTCTTTGATTTGATGTGTCCTTAGTACACATGAGCTAGAATTTTGGAGAACATGGCTATAATATGGGGCTTGTGGATAATTACAACTCAGATGCCAGACATAATTCACCACCAGTCTATCCTCTTGGGTCTTCCACTTGTCCACCTTCATTCTTTCATGAAGGCTTTTTAAGGATGTTCTATTTCCTTTCTTATCTCCCTTCCCATCCTGAATTTAGGCAAAGAATAAATTCACTTTTAAAATTGCCCTGAGAAGCTCTGCTTTGATTGATGTCTTTGAGCTCACCTAAAACCAAACCCTCACTCTACAGGTAAAAAAAAATGGAGGTACAAAGAGATTAAGTAACATGCCCAGATAATTACAGAGGGCAGGTGGCAGATCCAGATGAGAGAACAGGCTCGGGTGTTCCCAGGGTACGATCTGTCTTCACATTGTGGTTCCAATGATCCTGCATTCATGTCCATTTATGATTTCTCTCATATTCATATATCTCCTGTACTATTTTCTATCCAACGCTTTTTTTCTTTAAGTTGACTAGCATTTTTATTTAAGTAAATCTATCTTAAAAGGGAAATTTTAGATCATCACCTAATGAAAAAGCAGTATCACTTACCACTGATAGAAAGTTAACTAAAGACAATTCAAAATAGAATTATATGGAATTCTAACTAGATATTGCTGCCTAGGCAAAGAAAACCAGCTGGAACCTGTTCTCTTTGATTATAAAGGACAATTGGCAAGCTTCAGAGATATTCAAGACCTAGTAGGACTAAATGAAAATGGATTCTGGACCTGATTCCAATGTTACCTAATGTCATCTTTATATCATTGAGAAGAATTTTTCTGAAATAAAATCAGCAGGATATTCTCATGCTTTGAGACCGTTGCAGTCCACAATGCTGCCACACCAGGTCCCTGTGACTCCTTTGAGGTCAGCTGACTCCCCCCCTCTCCTGCACAGCAAAACCTTTCAAGGAAATTACACCAAAAGAGCTTCAGGCACATTCTGTTTGTTTACCAGATGCCAAATGAATGCCCGACTGTCCTTCATTTTCACAGTAGACTACATGTTGAATTTAAGCATTAATTTTGGTAAATTTTCTTGTTCATCCCAGAAACAATGTCAAGATAAGTAAATTTTAGATAATAATGAATCAGGGAAGTTGATCAGAGCAGTAGAAAAATGCTGATTTAAATTGCCAATATACAGATACTTTTAGTTCTTGGAAGCCAATGCCAACTGTGCCTGCCGGAAGTTAAACTCTCAGTAGGTTGTTATGATTGATGCAGGTATTAGTCATTAAAAAAGAAAAAATCCTGAACTAAATCATTTGCATCCAAAGGATGACATCAGTCACACCTTGAGCTTGTTGTTTCAGAAATAGACCACTAGATGGGGCACTTGCAATTCAAAAATAAAAAAAATCTCAGCCCTGGAGGTACAAGCATTTTACCAAAGGATCTATTGTACTTCTAAACTGTTCCTGTACACAAGCGAGGAGGCACGGCTTGCCCTGAACATGGTATTCTTTTCTTTCCTCCCAGACTTTGATATGCCTCTCCTCTTTCCCTCAGGACAGGTCACTTCTCCCCACGGGCAGTTTCTCTGTATGAGTTCACCTTTTTAAACTTCTAGCCTGTCAGTATTCTATTCCTAGCCCTGTGATTGAATAGAAAAAGATGTTCCTCAAGATGTGGTTTCTTTCTTCCCCCTACCTTGACACTACTCACTCCTGAGCACTAAGGCAATGCTTCCTGAAGTCCCATTCCTACTTGCTAATCCGATGGCGGAGCAAAAGCACCTCGATTTGGAGGACGTTCATTCTTCTCCAGAAATGACACCCCACTTTTATTCTCCCCTCATGATGATAGCAATAAATCTTCTTCAAAGTTTTTCTTTTTAAAGAAAGTCCAGATCAATGGAGTAGTTGTTCTTGTAACAACTCTTTAAATATGGTCATAATGAGGTTTATGAGCCCAGTTCTCAGAGTGAGGACAGGAAATAGGAGTGACACATCGGAGCAATAAGGTCTAAAACAACAGAATACATTGAGACCATTGCAGCAAATCGGTGAGCTTATTTGCAAGTTCTAATCCAGGGCTATACTTTCCCCAGATGGTTAATGGTGTGGTGTGGTGTGGTGTGTGTGTGTGTGTGTGTGCGTGTGTGTGTGAGGTGGGGGTGAGGGGGAAGACAGCAGAACTGAAACGACCTATTCTCTGCACAAATAGGTATGTCAACAAAATCAAGCACAAAAGAGCCTCTTTGTGTCTGGGGTTTCCTGGCTGCAGCCCCAGAACCTAAGAACCCAGAGCTCTATTCCCAGGTGGCCTCTCCTAATTTGCTAAATAACCTTGGGCAAGTCACTTAACCTTCCCAAATCTCAGCTTCTTCGGCTATAAAAGGAGGGTGCCAAGAGCTGTCTTTTCCCTGCTTCTGGGGGAAATTGTGAGGATTAATGATGAGAGGAAGGCAGTCAAGGGCCTGGAGTTTCTTTAAGAAAGGTGTTGCTTACCCTTGGATTGGAGTCACAAAAATAGAAGGAATAAATACACAGCAACAATCCAGGTCAAGGCCATCAGGAGGGCCCTGTGTCCTGCGGGTTCCCACATATTCCTTTCTTCAAAGGGGGTTCGCAGGAACCAAACCAAACAAAAATACCTAATAATGCCTTTGTTTGACAAAATTCTCACTGGATTTTTATCTGATTGGTCTGTGTCTGTAGATGAAATGATTTTAAACATCCTGAAAGAACTGAAAGGAAAAATCGGTTCATCCCAAACACACCGGCACTCCTGCCCAACCCTTCATCAGAGTGAAACGCATTTCACCGCAGAGAGGAGCGAACTCCTCTGACAATTAGCCTTCTAGCTCAGTGGCAGTAATTATCACCATTAGCGGCTTTTCTTTCCCTCTTACGATGAAATATATATTCATGCCGCCGGTGGCCCCAACCTGAGGACGGCTTGGGCAGAACCCAAAATGCAAGGAACAGATCAATTTAACCTATTTTAAAACATTTGATCTAATTCGATATTTCTAGTTTTCAACGGCTTACAGCAAATAGATGAAAATAAATGTCTTGTCACATGTGGTGCTGTGAACTATGCCTTTTGGTTTTCAAAGACTTCTGAAAACAGGAGGAGAATCCTCTATTAGCTGTGTCTTATGCCTCAGGATCTTCCAGCTGTCATTGTTCAAAGGTCTAGTTTTTGGAGCCTTGAGGAATGACCAAGTGGATTATCTGCTCTAAAATGCTGTAAGTGATCTGCTTCTCCAAGTCTTTCGGCTGGAATAATGGAAAGGGATGGGACAGAGGGGCAAGGAGCAGGTCCTCTCAAGAATATGTGGGTCATATATGCATTTCTGTGTATATTTTCAGGGTTAAAGATCTAGTTCTGTATTTGAAGAGGGAGGAAGCACAGTAAATAACCACGGATCGTGCTGCTGTTAGCCTTCTTAGGTCTAATTATTGAAGTGGCCCACTGCCTTCCTTAAAGCCTTTCCTCCCTAAATAATTAATTTGCATTTATGCAAGTGTATTTGCCTTTTTCAAACCTGAACACATAACGCTGAGGACTCAGGCTGAGCAAACCCACTTTCAAGCATATAAATAATTGCCTTGGAATAATGAACAAGTGTCCTTGGTAAAGGAGGGCTAAACTTAATATACCATATTAATTCAAAGCAGATACCAGCCATTTGGTGTTAAAAATGTTACAAACACATAAACATTTATAAATGTACATGGGCAATAAGTTTAGCTAACTGGAATATGTTAACTAGTTCAAAGGAATAGTTTCAATGTAAATATTTAACCGATTTGTTTCAATCTATTTCACAAGCATTTATGCAACCGGACATTTTTTTAAAAAGCAAAGGGCCTAGAATCGAGAAGAACGGGGATTGAGAGTATAAATGGATGATCAGGGTTCCTTGCAACATCTGAAGCCAAAACTCAACACACGTGGTCTATCGATGGTGGCTGGGTAGCATCTTCTTTAAATGTCGATAATTCGGGTGTGAAATACACATGAGGACAATCCCACCCACTGGGCTGCTGGATTCTTGGTGGGCAGGGCTTTTGTAAAGGAATATGCTAAGAGAAATCTTTGTTTTCCTAACGCTTGTCTTTCTCTGCCTCCATTCTCATTGGGAAACATGTGTTTACCCTCCTTAGTATACAGGTGAAGAGATGGAGGCCTAGCCAGTTCCCAGCCAAGGCATCCTTCCCATTCCTGTGACAATTCCAGATCTGGTTATTACCTTATTTCCTTTCAACCCAGTCAAGGGAGTTTGGGAAGCAGTGGAACAGGGCAAGAGGACACTCTGACCAAGAGGGTTATGCAGTGCCCCTCCACCCCTGGGGTCCCCAAGCCCTCGGCCAGCGATTCTAAAACTGACTACTTCACACCGACTCTCTCTCTGGTTAGGATTTTGATTCCACATCATCTGATACAGTTCTTAAGCCTCACCAGTTTTCTGACATCTTAGGCTGTATCCACTGCAAGTGTTCTAGGCCATCCATTCAAGGAAAAGCAGTTTCCAACTGCAGCTGGAGCAGCTCATCAAGCCCAGCCCCCTCCCAACCAGTTACCAAACATCTTGTGTTTGGACCAAGCTGCACTGGTGTTTGGGATTTCCACTCCTGGGTGGAAGAAACTCTTTCTTCCTGCATGTGCAAAGTCAGGTGATGCCTCTGTGCATCTCAGCAGTTTTTTTGTGTGTGTGGTGGTGGATTTGGTTTTTTCTTCTTTTGTTTTGTTATTCATATACTATTTTCATTTGGGGATGTTATCCTTATAAACTGAAATCCCAGACGAGCGTGTACCAGGCAGAATCATCAGACTTGTGCTTTGAAAAAGCCCACATGGGCTTTTTTTTTCCTACGGAACTTCCTTTCTGCCACTGGATTGAATCCTTAAAGATAGGAATGGGAGCATCAGGGTGAAGTGTGACATGGATGAAACTTCCTGCATTGGTATTTCCCCATGCTCAAAGATTTTTCAACAGGTCAGCTTTCATGAAACCTCTGCCTTAAAATTCTCGGTGAACTCACCACTGTCTTAAATGGATTTTAGCTGGTCTGTGTCAAGAGCAGGGCAAGGAGAGAGGCTGAATAAATTTCCCACGGATGGGCTGTATCCTGAAGTGGTATTCCCAGCAAAAGAAAGGGACAAATGAAGAGGGCCAGGAATCATCAGCACTGATCAATAGTGTGTCTACCTGGTGCTGGACAGCTCAGGAACAGGGCTGAAGATCAGAATGCAAAGAAACAGGGTAGTTTGGAAGCTTTATATATGGTTGTGCTAAAAAGAGGAAGCTCATGAGTCTGGAAATAAGGTATCAAAAGGGAAATGGGACAGGTGGATTCTCCCAGACCCATAATTGCAAGGTATTTTTGGAATAACTGGACTGATGAAGGAAGGAATGAGTTGGTGAGTGTGGAATAATGTATTAGCTAGTGGTTTGCCTACTGTAAGCTTTTTTGTTGTTGTTTATTTACTTGCTTTTTTCCCCCCACCAGATTGCATGTTTGAAATTTCCTTTTTTGATCTTTAAATAGTCCTGGGGGAAAGAGTTATAAGGCTGACAAGATGTTTGCAAACTTTTGTATATTTCATTAAAAATAGGTATTACAGAGGATGTTGTAGATCAAATCAGTCTTCGTAGTATAATTAGCTAAGCAAATCCACCTTCCCTCTGCCATGATTATAGTGAGGTCATTCACCTTAGTTTTCCTACCAGTAAATTGTAGACACTATGTTTCACCAACTAGCTGAGTTGGTATTTAAAAGAACTTTAAGCATTTCTAGAACTCTGTTATATTATAATAAGATTTATAGCTCTGTACATTTTCTGCACTGATAGAAAGTTACTGCTCTATATCATCATTATTCTGAAATCTTGAAGTCTTTGCAATAATTCAAGAGTTTGACAATGAAGGATTTAGCCAAAGAATCTGGCATATTGCTCTGTTCCTATTCTGGGTTAGGTTTTGAATTAATTCAATTGAAATTGTAAGAAAATGTGCCTATATTTTTCTGATATCAAGTGTGATTATTAAATTTTTATACTTCTGCTATATTTCTTAATCCTTTATGAACATTTAAAAACATGCTCTTTCTATGGTTTCTCCTCAATAGGTTTTCGTGACTATTATTAAAGTACTATTGGTCTCATTGACTAACTGCCATTTAATATTTACCAATACGTAGAGAGACATGAAAGGCCAGATTTGTTCCCATGACAGACATGGTTGCTGTGATAAACATTTGTAGCACATTGTTTTTTCAAGTTGAAAGCTATTTCAGTTCCACTAGAAGGAATATCTGAGTCTCAGATATTTCTTTAAATCTTAGTGTGGCTTTCCCATAACATCCCTAAATAAGATGAAAAAATTCTTTGGAAATCCAAAGACTTCCAGTCAATTAATAGCTTCATGCCTGTAATTTAGAAATACAATCTGATGGTCATGCTGTCATATTATCAGGAGGAAAAGAAGTAGTGTTTATTGAATAACTCCCATGAGCTATGTACTGTGTTAAATGCTTCTCTGAATTGTCAAATAAAGTATTTACAAGTTCATGGCAAATAAAATAATTACAAGTCCATGGCACAGTGTAATGAGTTGAACTGTGTCCCCCCCAAAATATATGTTCAAGTCCTAACTGCCTAGGCACCTGTGAATATGACATTATTTGGAAATAGAGTCTTTACAGATGTAATCAAGTTAAAATGAGGTACACGGGATTAGAGTAGGCCCTAAATCCTGTGACCAGTGTCCTTATAAGAAAAAGGAGAGGCAGACTGGATACAGACACTGAGGATACACACGGGAAAAAGGTTCCCGTGTGTATCCTCCTGTGTGTATCCTGATGAGAGAAGCAGAGATTGGAGTGATCCGCTTACAAGCCAAGGAATGCCGAAGATTTCCAGCAACCACCAAAAGCTAGGAGAGAGGCATGGAACAGATTCTGCCTCAGAGCCTCCAAAAGGAACCAACATCTTGATTTTGCACTTTTGGCTCCTGAACTGTGAGAGAATAAATTTCTATTGTTTTAAGTCATCCAGTTTGTGGTAGTTTGTTACACCAGCCCTAAGAAGTGAATACATGTGTGCACCATGATGTTACCTCTACTTCACACAAGAAACTTGCCCCCGATCATCTAGTTAGTAAGTGATGGGTGCTGGATTCAAACCCCAGGGCCTCTATGCTTTTCCTAACATTCGCCCGATCCCTGTGCCCATGACTTTGCAAACTTGCTTTCTTCTCTCTTTAGTCTCAACTCTATGGGAATAAATAACACAGCCTCATGTCCACATGTGGGAGGACCATGCTGTAACACACTGAGCTGTTTGCAGTACTCGAAATAACAAACACTGCAGCCGATTCCCAGCATATCAGAGACTGTCCCTGATGTTAGCAAAGTGATGAAATATTTGAAACGTGCCAGCTAGACTCATTAAATTGTCCATTTTTGATGAGGCCTATAAAGATGCTTGTTACCGTCATTAATCCCTATACCCATGGAGTTTCTAGGACAAATAGCAGATCCTGGGAAAATTACTCTTACTTTTGGATGTCAGGTATTTTGTTTTTGATGTATACTGCCTCTTGTAAGAGATTTAATTCTTATTTCCTAAGGCATATTTAAACATTTATTATTCAGTGAAGGCTTCTGTAATCTATGCATGATATTAGTTTATTTGGAAGCAGCTATACATAAAATAATACATTTAACATGGATCTTTTTGGTATTATCATTAACTTTTCTTGACAACTAAGGACTGACTTTCTAGTTCCGGGAGGTACTGCTACAGCAGTTGTTTTTCCTCTAAATGAGTGGACTGTAGTATAGGGAACCCAGACCCATAGGCCATGAGTGAAACACAAGACGACTTCAGTGCGGGTGGAGAGGGAAGAGGAAGACCCGGCACAGAACGACTCTTGGGGGTGTGATTTCTCTCTGCTAGGGCAGGGGACAAGGCCTGTTGATGCTGTAGGAAGGTGGGTGGGGTGGGCCCTTCTGGTAGCTTCATGACCTCCAAGATAACCAGGTCCTTCATTGCTCATCAGGGAGGCTCAAGGGGAACTAAGATTCTACGGCCAAAATAAATCCCAATCCTTTAATTGACAAAGGCGGCAAGAATATACAATGGGGAGAAGATAGTCTCTTCAGCAAGTGATGGTGGGAAAGTTGGGCAGTCACATGTAAATCAATGAAATTAGAACACACCCTTTCTCCATACACAAAAATAAACTCAAAATGGCTTCAAGACTTGAATATAAGACAAGACACCATAAAACTCACAGAAGAAAACATAGGCAAAAACATTCTCTGACATAAATCGTACCAATGTTTTCTTAGGTCAGTCTCCCAAGGCAATAGAAATAAAAGCAAAAATAAACAAATGGGGCCTAATCAACTTATAAGCTTTTACACAGCAAAGAAAACCATAAACAAAATGAAAAGACAACTTACGGACTGGAAGAAAATATTTGCAAATGATGCGACTAACAAGGGCTTAATTTCCAAAATATACAAACAGCTCCTACAACTCAACAACAAAAAACCAAACAACCCTTTTGAAAAATGGCCAGAAGATCGAAACAGACATTTCTCCAAAGAAGACATACAGATGGCCAAGAGGCACATGAAAAGATGCTCAACATTTCTAATTATTAGAGAAATGCAAATCAAAACTACAACGAGGTACCACCTCACACTAGTCAGAATGGCCATCATTAAAATGTCTACAAATAATAAATGCTGGAGAGGGTGTGGAGAAAAGGGAACCCTCTTGCACTGTTGGTGGGAAAGTAAAATGGTGCAGCCACTATGGAGAATAGTATGGAGGTTCCTTAAAATACTAGAAATAGAGCTACCATACGATTCAGCAATCCCACTCCTGGGCACATACCCAGATAAAACTATAATTCAAAAAGATACATTAACCCCTCATGTTCATAGCAGCACTGTTCACAATAGCCAGGATGTGGAAACAATCTAAATGTCCATCGACAGATGAATGGGTAAGGATGTGGCATATGTTGGAATATATACAATGGAATATTACTTATCCATAAAAAAGAATGAAATAATGCCATTTGCAGCAACATGGATGGACCTAGAGATTATCATACAAAGCAAAGTAAGTTGGAAAGAGACAGAGATACCATATGATGTCTCTTATATGTGGAATCTAAAATATGAAATGAACATATCTATGAAACAAAAACAGACTCACAAATATAGAGAATAGACTTGTGGTTGCTAAGGGGGAGGGACGGACTGGGATTTGGGGATTAACAGATGTGAACTATTATATACAGGATGGATAAACAACAAGGTCCTATTGTATAGCACAGAGAACTATATTCAATATCCTGTGGTAAACCATAATGGAAAAGAATATAAAAAAGAATATATATGTGTATAACTGAGTCAATTTGCTGTACAGCAGAAATTAAACACAACTTTATAAATCAACTATACTTCAATAAAAGTTTTAAAAATCCCAATCCTTTAAAAGCTTATAGAAAATACCAATCACACACTAACTTTTCAAACACAGCATTGGCAACTAGCTTTGGACTGGCATCTGATAATCAGGTTGTATCAACAAGCTGTATATTTCAGGTCTGTAAGCTTCTGTCACTTCAGGAAACAGGCAAGTTATCGAAAAGGAAAGTCTTGGAGCAGAGTGGCACCTGCTAGGAGAATCTCAGGTTCCACAAAAGGGGTTTCCTGAAGATCCTACCAGAACACTGGAAGTACAGAATTTTTAACCTTTTATTCCCCAAACCCGACTCATCCTAGTATGCACCATGGATCTCTATCAGCCACACATTTGACAAGACAGTACCTCTTAACAGCACCATTTTTGCCCCACATTTCCAAGCAGGAGGGCAAGAAGGTCCACCATTTCCTCCATCAGTCTTTGGACTAGCCTCTGGCATCCTGTGCTGAGTATCACTGAAGCATTGATCGAGATCAGGACTACTCAGTGGGGCAGAGGGGAGAGTGGAGATGCCAGAGTTCCCTGGGACAGCATTTTGGGTACCCTGGCATCCTGGGCTGCAATGAGTGAACATGTGAGCACCCTCCAAGTGCTGCTGACCTACTTTCCCTTCTCCCAGCAGCTAAGAATGATTTCTATTCCTTTTGTAGCAAACCTTGTCAGCTAAGGAGCTCCAGAAAAACAAACCCTAGCCTCTTAGCAGCTTTAGTTCAAGGGAAAAATAGAGGAAAAAGAAATCCTTTCTTGGTCAATATTTTCTTCTTTCATGGTTATAAGATAAATATTGGGCAAACAGATGGTTTGCTTAAAGATGCACCTGCATTTCCAAATGCAACTAGGGTGAACACTGCCTGTTTTCTCTCCCTCTTCTTGAATGCTTATCCACATTCTCTTTCAGATATCATTCTCCACCCACTGATTTTTTGATTTAGAAAAAATGTTTTTGAACATTTAGACATGTATAGAGAATACTAAAGCAAACACTCTTTATACCCATTTCCAAGGATTAATAAATATTTCGCCATATTTCCTTCAGATCTTTCTTTAAAAGTTTTTTTGAGATGTAATTCACATACCATACAATTCACTCATTTAAAATGTACAATTCAGTGGGTTTGGTATAGTACATTATTAATTTTTAAAAATTGTAAAATGTTTAACATAAATTTGCCATTTTAATTATTTTTAAGTGTACAATTCAGTGGCATTAATTACATTCACAATATGGTGCAATTATCGCCACCATCAGAAACTACAACTATTGAATGAAACTCCCATATCTCCACTCCCCTGACCCTGGTAACCTCTAATCTACTTTCTGTTTCAATGAACTCACCTGTTCTGCATATGTCATATAGGTGGAATTATAAATATGTGTTCTTTTGTGTCTGGTTTATTTTAGTTAGCCAAATGTTTTCAAGGTTTATCCATATTGCAGCAGGTATCTGAACTTCATTCCTTTTTATGGGTAAATAATATCCCCATTGTATGGTATATACTGCATCTTTTTTTATCCATTCATCTGTTGATGGACACTTGGATTATTTCCATCTTTTGCTATTATGAATAATGCTGTAATGAATATTGACAAATATCTGTTCCAGTCCCTGCTTTCAGCTCCTTTGGGTATATAGCTAGGAGTGGAAATGCTGGGTCATATGGTAATTCTATGTTTAGCTTTTTGAGGAACTGCCAAATCATTTTCCATAGTGGGTGTACTATTTTACATTCCCACCAGCAATGCATGAGGGTTCCAATTTCTCCACATCTTTGCCAACACTTGTCATTTTCCTTTTTAAAAAAATTGCTAGTCTAACAGGTGTGAAGTATCTTATTGTGGTCTTGAATGCATTTCCCTTATGACTAATGATGTTGAGCATCTTTTCATGGGCTTATTGGCCATTTGTACATCTTCTTTGGAAAAATGTTTATTCAAGTTCTTTGCCCTTTTAAAAATTGAGTTGTTCAGGGCTTCCCTGGTGCCTCAGTGGTTAAGAATCCGCCTGCCAATGCAGGGGACATGGGTTCGAGCCCTGGTCCGGGAAGATCCCACATGCCACGGAGCAACTAAGCCTGTGTGCCACAACTACTGAGCCTGCGAGCCACAACTACTGAGCCCACGTGCCCAAACTACTGAAGCCCACAAGCCTAGAGTTTTTCACTATTTTTCACTATTATAAATAATACTGCTAGAAATATTCTTGTAGCCGTCTCTTCATGCACATCTGTGAGAACTTCTCTAGGATACATACCTAGGAGTAGAACTGATGGGTGGCCTGCTATGCACATGTTCTATTTTATTATTCTGTTGTATCAGAATTGTGGCTAAGGCCTAAAGCTGAGGACAAAAGATGTGAAGTCCCCACATTCCATATAACCACCATGATGTCATAGCAGTTGTGACCAGCTACCTCCCAGGAAGGCGTATTGAGAGGCGCCAATGCTGAGAATGGGTCTTTTCTCTAACCACTCCCACCCTGGTCAACCTAAGGGAAGAACGGGGCAGAAAGGAGGAAGGTCTTTTGGAGAATCCAAGCTCACAAAGAAAGGATATCCTCTCTCTTTAAACAATATCCACCAGGAAAGTCAAGGGAGGAAGAAAGGTAATCAATGATAAGGGCTTTCCGGGCACCTGTCAGAATCATTCTCCTTCCCTTCCACATATAAACTAAGTCAGCCTGGTGGTCCTCTTTTATGGAAACTGGGGGTGAGGGCTTGGATTTGCAGAGCACCTACTGCTCCAGGGTGTAGAGAAAGAGACAGGAGAGAGAAGAGAGGGCTGAGAGAGGCAGCGGCATTCCCACCACTGGGCATGACAAACACCGCACTGTCTCAGAGAACGGAGAGGATGCCGTAGAGGGTGGATGTGTTGAGCTGTCTTGCTGGTACCCGCCCCCCCAGCCCAACAACAGCGCCATCGTGTGGGGGAAGGTTATGTTCTGTGGAGACGCTGAGGCAGGGTGGAAGAAGTTCAGGAGGATTAAATCTCTTGTCAAGTAACTCTTCAGGGCTGAGGTCTCCATGGAGCCCTTCAAAGAATCCATACACGTGCCCCATGAGAGTGCAGTGTCTGGATCCTGCCGTGTGGAGGCGAAATCAACAGCTCATTGGTGTGGGCTGGAGAAGCAGCAAGCACCACAGAGAAAAGTCTACAGACAGAAGCCTCCTGCCCCTCACCCAATCGTGCAGGAAGGAACTTTGCTGTTTCCCTTCTCCTCTTCCCCACCCAACTCAAGAGGAGGAAGAAAAGAGAGCGGAAGGTGGGGTCTGAGTCTCTGTGACCCCACCTCCCTAACAATAGCTTGGCCTGAGAGAGAGGAGGTAAAGAGCTTTGCATCACATAAGAGGTCAAAGCTTTAAAACAAGCACAACTGAGTTTTAAACCCATAAATGAGACTGTTCTAATAAGTAAAAGTGGCCAAAACCTGAAGAAAATGGCCAAAGGATATTAAGGGAGCCTTTTCCTCAGCTGGCGGGGAGACTCAACATGTTATTGTAGGGCATTTGTTGGACAGAATAAAATCTTGTCATGTTTACGATCCAACGAGACTAGATTTTTCGATGAACTAGTGATACTCAATAAGCCAGCAGTCATGTGAACTGCCAAGGTGATCTCCAAGTGGGGAATTCATTTATATTCCCCCCAGCAGCGAATGAGAGCTCCTTGCCAATATCTCAGATGTGCAGTGATATCTGTGTTGTTTTTACTTGTTTATGCTTTTTCAGTCATAAAAATCACCAATTTTGAGCAAAAAAAAATAAAACAAGAAAACAGCCATTTTTTTTTAAGGTAGAAGTGACATCTTTATGATGTTGACCTGTCCTATCCAAGAACAAGAGATGTCTTTCCATTATTCAAGTCTACTTTTGTGTCTTTCAGAAGTGTTTTAAAGTTTTCCTCTTTAGAGTTTTGCACACTTCTTAAGATTATTCCTAAAGTGGGGTTTTTCCTACTTTATATCCCCTAGTTATTATTTATGTATATTAAGGCTATTTATTTCTGTATGTTAATTTTTTAAACATTTGAGTTAGTGCTGTTATTAATTCTCTAGGGTTTTAGATATACTGTCAGGTCATCTTCAAAAGGAGATAGTTTTACTTCTTTTTTTTTCCAGTTCTCTTGCCTTTAGTTGAGTTCTCCTATCTAATTGCTTTGGCTAATGCCACCAGTAACACGTTGCATAGTGGTGGAGATAGTAGGCAACCTTGTCTTGTTCCTGATCTTAGTAAATGTCTCTAGTGTTTCCCCACCAAATGAAATACTGGCTTCAAGATTAGCTTAATTACTATTTTCTTGAGTGTTTTAACAGGAAAGGATGTTGAATTTTGTCAGAAAACAACTAATTTTGACCAAAACCCAAGAAAATTGCCAAAAGAGTCATCACTACATAAATGGGTCCATTTTCATTTTCACGAGAAATGACCTAGCCCTCAAATGTTCACATTGAAATAGCCCAGAAAACTTAGTTCAGTATTTCTCCTTCATCAGAATCCTCGCTTCCTGGGGCCCCTTAAAAGCTCCCCTTCCCTCATGTCCTGCATCCCTGCTCTTAGTGGTGATCAGAGACATCTGTGATATGAGCCTGCGGCCCTGGGAGGCCCAGAGGCTCAGGAAACCACACCAGGCTCCCCCTCTAGCCTTTTGTTCAGAACCTTCTTGCTCAGGTTTCCTGCTCTCAATATTCCTTCCCTCAATATTCCTTCCCTTTCCCTCACCCTGGTCTTGGCCGGTGCTTAGCTTCTTCAGATGGACATCAGCCTGATTTTCAACTGCAGATTTGCCTCCATGGGGTTGGCTCATTGCTGCAGCCCATGGGCTGGGTCTGCATCCTCCCTTTTCCCCTCCATGCCGTCCAGCCTCCTGGGTGAGGTAGTGGGGGGTTGGACACACCATGAATCTACTGGAAGGGAGTCTGAACACACCCTGCATGCAAACCCCCTGCATTTTATTTCTGATTTAAACTTGCAGGCTAATTGTTATCCTGCCACCCTTAGCTGACAGAATGTATAAAAGGAATGGCCCTTGAAGGTAAAAGAGCATTACAGCTGGATTTAAGTAATAATACATCTCTCAAAAACCTGCATAAGTTGCAGTTTGATGAAAATTACAGTCAAACCTTGTGTTGTAAACTGCTGTTTACTGAGAAAAGAAAAAGAAAAAAAAAATCCTGTAACATATAGAAATAGTATCTGAGACCACCTGGCAGGGTGCTTGGAATCATTATGATGTGTAAAGAAAGCCTTGACAATGACGGATAACCTTGGGAAGATCTGAACGGGGCCTTTTGTTTATCTTCACTTGCCTTTGCATTTAAGTCATGTCTTTCACTTGGGGGTGAGATTTCGTCTTTGAAAGTTGAAACGATTTTTAACTCAAGAAAGAGGTTTACTGGGTTTTTCATGGACTTGTTTCCCCCTTCCCCCCACCCCCTACTTCTCCTTCCCTCCCTTCCTGTCTCCCTCCCTTCCAGCTGGGGTGTGTCAGTCCTGGGTGCCAGATGCAAAATGATTAAGCCCGTGCAGTTTCCCAAGTTGAACTTGTTATTGATTAGCACTTCCTAAATCAAACAGAATTGCTGATCGCTATTGCAGGGCGGCCACCACTTGCTTGGGATCCAAGAGCTGCTAGAGTGTTTGAGCCTGAGCAGGCAGAGGGGGATTTTTGAGGTGTCCTCCCCCACTTAATCACTGCTGCAGCCTGCGAGGACGAAGAATAACAACTTTCATCGCCAATTCATGTTTCTGAGGCACCGACTGGGTGTGTGGCAGTGTGCAATCACAGAGGGGATTTTGACAATTAGCAGGAGCTGCCGTCTTTACTCTCCTTGGCTGTGATAATTAATGCCTTAGGACATTTTTATGAGTTGATATGAGCCTGGCACATGACACATAGTACTGAGAGTGTCAATTACATCCAACCCTTTTAAAAGAATAGGGAATTCAACAAAGAGGCCATTTTGCCCATTTGGTTTGTAGATACTTTAGCAGGTAATTTGAAATATTAGTAAAATAAAATGAGAAGAGAGGGTCTGTTTGCAAATCAGCCACGACCCAATCATCTGTCCAAAGGCATGAGGTACAACCTCACTCTTGTGTCACCTGCCCCCAATTCCTGCTCTTGCTGATGTATCTAGACACAAGTCAGTGATCCCCACCTATACATGTGTATGTCTTTTCATCTCCTCCCCCAATCCAACCACCCTTCCTCTCTCTATGTATACATATACATGTACACACACACACACAGAGAATTGCTTTTCTTAATCATTTGAGAGTTAAGTTGTAAACCCCAAGCCCCCTTGTCCCTAAATACTTCAATGTGTATTACCAAAAAAGAATATTCTTTTACATAATCATAGTATTATTAATTCAAGACATTTAACATTGGTACAATACTATTATGCAAACTTAGCCCATATTCAAATTTTATCAATTGTCCCAATAATGTCCTTTATAATATTTTTCCAGCCCAAGATCTAATCATCAATCATGCATTATATCTAGTTATCATGTCTCTTTGGTCTTGTTTAATCTGGAACAGTTCCTCCGCCTTTTAATATTTTGTCTTTTATGACACTTGCATTTTTTAAGACTACAGGTCAGTTGTTTTGTATCCCTCAATTTGGGCTTGTCTGACGTTTCTTCATGATTAGATTCAGGTTATGCATTTGGGGAAGGAATTCTACATAAGTAGAATTATTTCCATCTGAGGGCATCCTATCAGGAAACACATGATGTCAGTTTGTCTCATTTTTTTGCAATGTTATTTAAGACAAGTTTTTTAAAGAATTTAAACTCACCTTTTTAAAAGCTTTTCATATAGTCAGCTAGTGGGCAATAGTGAAGACCTTGAGGCCCAGCTTTAAGGATTAAGAACCAATTAGAAATATGTGTTGTTGGGCCTGACACTTGGGAGTGACTGAAAAATGATCTCTTTGGCTCCTAAAACAGCACAAATCCAATAGCTCACAAATCGGACCACTGAGTATGACCAATGGTTCTTAAACATGGTTAAAGCCTGAGCAGAGAGTAACAGTCATGTTTAAACTTTCTCTTTCATGTTTTCTCTATCAACGTGCACTATTATTATTGTTGTTATTATTAAATCTGGGCTTCACCTTCCTCATCTTTAAAGTAGAGGGGTTGGACTTGATGATTCATTAAGTTCTCCCAATGTCTATGTGCTCAATAATATGGGCAAAGCACCTAGAATTTACAAAACATGGAGCATGGGATTTAGAAAATAGAAAAATATGCCTAGAGGAAAGAAATGATGAAGAAGAACTTCCCCCCAATGTTTTAGCAGCCAGAAATGGAGGGCTCCAAGTCAAAGGTTGTCTTGACACAATCTGGAATTGTTCTTAACTGTCTCTCTGTTTTCTTTGTCACCAGAATATCTCACAGGAGATGAACTTTATGCTTAAAAGGGTATGGAAAGTCCCATTTTATGAAATTTTAAAAATAGCTACTTTTAGAACCCAGAAGATAAAAAAAATCTAAGTTATTTTCTATTCTTATTGGAGATGACCTGAAATCGCCTTTATATCTTCTATTGTTGAAAGGTTTGATTTCTGGGTTTTTTTGTTTATTTGGTTAGTGTGTTAACTTTTCCCTTTGACCTAAATCTTTGGTTTATGCACTTTAAATCAGAGCCTGACCTACTCTCCAAGGCTGGTATCAGGATTTCTAGGCAGTTGTTGGAGAAGAGCTGGCCGATGGGTGGTTTCCTGATGATTGTCAGGTTTCCAGATAAGGAAGAACCCCACTTTATTTCAGAACAGCCTCATCTCAGGGCCAGAGCAGGGATAACAGAAGAGAACTACTGTGCTCAAGAGAAGTTCTGAGATATCTTTTCAGTGTGTCCCAGAGAATAGAACAGAGAGACCAAAGCTAGGCATTTGTGCAAATTCATTGCCTTTGTAGAACTTTTGAAAGGGATCTTATGAATAATCATATTATAGGTAAGTAAACTGAAGTCCAGAGGGGTTGTCTTGCCTAAGATCACACAGCTAGTAATAATAACAAGTACTTTTCTGAGCATCTAATATATGCCTTGCTCTTTACATTACATTATCTTTAATTATGTATTATGTACATAATGTATTATGACCCTTATTTTGAGGTTAAAAGTCAGACTGAGAAAAGTTAAATAACTTGCCCCTGATTATACAGCTAGGAGGTAGCAGAGCCTGGTCTTGAACCCAGGCCTGTCAGAAAATAACCCCCCTGCATGTTTCTGTACCACATCACGGGCAAAGGGGAGGCTGGCCAGAATGCCTGTTCCTTCCTCCTGTCTCTTACTCTCCTGTGAGAGAGGTGGGAAACTTGAGTGGGCTGACGCTATCAGAATTCTTCAAATGTACTTCCCCTGTCAGAGTACTTGTTATCTATTGTTATTATTTATTGGATTTTCTGTCTGCCCCTGCATGATCACAAGTTCCACTGAGGTAAAAATCCTGCTTTTTGTTCATAATTATACTTGATGAACCAGCACAGTGCCCAGAGCACAAAAGGTGCTCAGTTAGTGCTTATTGGGAAGCAGAAAAGAAGGGGAGGATGGAGGGAGAGAAAGAAGGAGAGTGAAAAACAGAGAGAGATTGTGAGGAAGGAGAAAATAAAAGAAGAAAATTGTAGAGAAAACAAGTGGAACTCTGACTTTATAACATTACTAAGGCTTTCCTTCTTGTTGCAAATTGCAAAGGAACCTAATTTGGTGATTTCTCAACACACGCACACATACAAATGGTATTACATTTTGGTTTTATCTCAGCAGACAAAATTGCAAACAACCTAATTACTCAAAAATAAGTGCATGAGTAAGTAAATTAGGTACATCCACTCAATGGAAGAATATGCAAATATTAAAAATAATTGTTTCAAAGGCTAGGAGGAAACACAAGAAAATACATTGGCTAGGATAGAATTACTGGTTTAAAAAGGAAACAGAATATTAAAATGTAGAGATGTGCAGATGGGTAAAGACACAAGAATGCATACACATATAAGAAGGTTTCCAGTTTTATTGTTTACTTTAAAAAATCCATAGGGCCTAATATAATGTTGGGTACATAGTAAAAGTTAAAAATAAGAATAACCATGGTTTGGTATAGCCATTGTGGAAAACAGTATGGAGTTGCCTCAAAATATACAAACTAGAACTACTGTATGATCCAGCGATCCCACTCCTAGGTATACATCCAAAGGAAATAAAATTACTGTCTTGAAGATACCTGCCCTCCCTTGTTCATTTCAGCATTATTTATAGTAGCCAAGATATAAAAACAACCCAAGTGCTCATTCACAGATGAATGGACAAAGAAAATGTAAGATTTTCATTTGGAATAGTATTCAGCCTGAAAAAGGAAGGAAATCCTGCCATTTGCAACGATCCTGGAGGATATTATGCCGAGTGAAATAAGACAGAGACAGAAAGACAAATACTGCATGATCTTATATGTGGATTCTAAAAAAGTCAAATGCATAGAAACAGAGGGTAGAATGGTGGTTACCAGGGGCTGGGAGGGCAGTGAGAAATGGGGAGATGTTGGTCAAAGTGTACTTTTTTTTTTTTTTGCGGTATGCGGGCCTCTCACTGTTGTGGCCTCTCCCGTTGTGGAGCACAGGCTCCGGACGCGCAGGCTCAGCGGCCATGGCTCACGGGCCCAGCCGCTCCGCGGCATGTGGGATCTTCCCAGACCGGGGCACGAACCCGTGTCCCCTGCATCGGCAGGCGAACTCTCAACCACTGCGTCACCAGGGAAGCCCCGGTCAAAGTGTACCTTAAGATATAAGATGAATAATTTCCGGGGAGCTAGTATACAGCATGGTGACTATAGTTAATAAGATATTGTACATTTGAAGTTTTCTAAGAAAGTAGATCTCAAGGGTTCTTACCACACACATACATACAAAGTTACATATGTAACTATGTGACATGATGTATACATTAATTAGCTTGATTGTCATAATTATTTTGCAATGTATACATATATCAAAAATCACATTGTACACCTTAATTTGTACACCTTAAATAAAAATTGTATATATCAATTTCGATTTGTCAAGCATACTTCCATAAAGCTAGAAAAAATTTAAAGCACATACACAAAATTGAAAACAAAAGATGAATAATTATGATTTATTGACCATTTACACTGATTTCCAAGATGGAGTAATAGGGACTGGATTTACTCTACTGCCTTAAAAAACAAACAAAGCAAACAAAATATATGAAACGATAATGTTCAGAGGCTGGGCAGCAGGCTGCACAGTTCAACAATCCCTGAGAGAAGGGAAACAAAACAGGTAAACTCTATAGTTGCCCCAGCCTACTCCCTGGAGAGTTTGCAGGCTACAGTGCAGGGAGGGAGAACCCAAACAGAACCTGGAGGTCTCTCTGAGTTGAGGAGACAAAGTTGAGAATTAAGGAAGCCTAAAGCAACTATAATTTTCAGGGCAGAGTTACTAAGTGTAGAGAGCTGCACAGAAAGAGAGCTCTGGAGATGTTTCCCCTAGAGTCTGCCGCTGAGTACTGATCACTGCATGCAAGTGAGGAAGCCATCCAAGGCAGGGGAAAGAACTACTGGAAAGGAACAGACCAGGAATAATTTCATGTTCTCACTGGCTAGAGTGGAAAGACATTATGACACATGTGGCACTGAATACAGTACACAAAAGGTTATTGCCTCAGTAGACTAGACTAAAATCTGGACTAAAGGCTGTTCTGGTCTGCCTAGCAAATCTTAAAGGCAAGTCTTGGAAGGATTATAGTGTTTCCAAGTAGCTTCATTGTATCTCAGGAAAAAAAGCTCAAGAATGTTTAGAGAAATATAAAAACATCTAGCAACATATAAGGTAAAATTCACATTGTCTGGTATCCAACTGAAAATTAGCAGGCACAGAAAAAGGAAAATAAGACTCATAATAAGGCCAGAAAACAATCAATAGAAAAGGTTCAGAAATGACACTGATAATAGAATTAGCAGCCAGGGATTTAAAAACAATTATTATAACTCAGTTGAAAAAGATAGAGGAAAGCATAAGCATAATGAGTATAAGAAGAAATAAAAATGATGCAGTTTGAACTTCTGGACATGAAAACTGCAATGTCTGAAAAGACAAATCCACTGGATGGAATTAACAGCAGTCTAGACATTGCTAAAGTAAGGATTAGTGAACCTGAGGACGAGCAATAGAAACTATCCAAAATGAAATATAGGGAGACAAAGACTGAGATGAAATGAATAGTGCCTCAGTGAGCAGTGGGACAACGTTGAGGAGTCTGATATACATGTAACTGGAGTCCTTGAAGGAAGGGAAGGGATAAAAAATATTTGAAGAAATAATGGCTAAAGTTCTTCAAATTTTAACTTATAAACCTGCAGATCCAAGAAGCTCAACTGACCTTCCAACCCAAGAAAGTTACTCCAAGGCACATAATAATCAAATTGTTTTAAAATAGTGATAAAGAGAGAACCTTAAAAGGAAAAAAGGGCTTCCCTGGTGGCACAGTGGTTAAGAATCTGCCTGCCAGTACAGGGGACATGGGTTTGAGCCGTGGCCCGGGAAGATCCCACATGCCGCGGAACAACTAAGCCTGTGCACCACAACTACTGAGCCTGCGCTCTAGAGCTCGCGAGCCACAACTACTGAGCCCACGTGCCACAACTACTGAAGCCCGCGCCCCTAGAGCCCGTGCTCCTCAATAAGAGAAGCCACTGCAATGAGAAGACTGCACACCGCAATGAAGAGTAGCCCCGGCTTACCGCAACCAGAGAAAGCCCACGCACAGCAATGAAGACCAAAGCAGCCAAAAATAAAAATAAATAAATTTATTTTAAAAAAAGGAAAAAAATATTTATTATGTACAAAAGAACAAAGAATGACAGCAAACTTCTTATTGGATATAATGCAAGGCAGAAGATGGTGGATTAACATGTAGTAGTACTAAAAGAAAAGAATGATCATTCTAGACCCCTATACTCAGCAGTATCTTTTATGAATGAAGGTGAAATAAAGACTTTTTTGGACATACAAAAGCTAAAAGAACTCACTACAAGAAGACCTGCTCCAAAAGAGATATTAAAGGAGGAGGTCCTTCAGACAGAAGGAAAATCATGCTAAATGGAAATCTAGGTGCAAAACAAAGGAACTGGTAAACATTTGGGTTAAAAAAAGATTTTTTTCTTTTCTTTTTTCTTTTCTTTTTGGTATGAGCATTTACTGTGTCACAGGCACTCTACTAGTTGTTTTGCACACATAATTAATATCTTTACATTGACCTTATAAGGTGGAAATTACTATCTCAGTTTCACTGAAGAGGAAACTTAGACTTAATGAGCTCAAGTCCACACGTCCTAGTTAGTGTGGAAGTCAGGGCTGGTAGCCAAGAATGATTCCTAAACACACAGCAAGCCTTCAATAAATAGATGTCATTTGAAAATGTGATAAAGGCCATTGCAAAAATCAAATCTGCAAGGTGATTATGGAATCTGACAACCCCTAGGGCAAGCCTTGAATAAAAAATATTTCTAAAGTTTTTTACATAATATTTCCTGGGGAAGTAAGAGCATGTACAAAAGTAACTCTTGGTTTTAGGACAAAGTGACAGGCTGAGCACACACTGTAATATATGCCCTTGGACACCCCAGACACAGTGGAGCATTATCAGTGGACCAGAAACTAGGAGGATCTCTGAGAAATAATATTGAGATTAGGTAACAACAGTAAAAAGTTTCCATTCTGGTGGCCAGTGGAGAAATCTATGGGGAAAAATGGATACATGACCAAAAATCCTCAGCATTTGAGGAAAGTCAATGTCTTGAAAAAGAGAATAGACAAAACAAACAAATAAATAAAAGAACCTACATATAAGGAACCAGAGTTAATAAAGCAGCTAGAACAGGATTTCAAAATAATTAGGTTTAGTATCCCTAGTGAGATAAAGGAAAGCATTGCATCAGTGAAACAAGAAGAGAGGGTTCTAAAACAAGAACAGGCTGTTATGAACAACAATAAATTAGCAATCTTGGGAAGAGAAGTAACTCCTACTTTACAGGAAGGAAAAACTGTTTTGGTGTCAATGGGTAGTGTTTTTCTATTTTCCAATGGGAAAAAAATAATTTTTCTAGTAGCTATAGCCAATCTGACAGAAAATCTGAAAACTATAAAGTAAAAACTACAAAGTTTTAGCAGAACCAAATAGCTAACAAGCTCTTACAGAGGCTGCTTTGTTAACCTTCTGTCCAGTGTGCAAAAAAAAGGAATTATAACAATTAATTTTTCTAAGTGTGTAGTGTTCTCTTTAATAGCCAACACAAAATATGGCAAGAGAGACAAGAAGCCTAGCCAACGGTGTCAGGGGCCCACAGAGCTGATTTGATCCATTTAACAGCAATGGATAGGCGTGAAATGCTGTGTGAAGTAGTTCCATGCTCTCCTTGACCCTCTTATTATGATGAGCTATGCAAACTAATGCCTGAGAAGGAACAAGAAAATGAAAGATTTCCTAGACTTTTAATGAGCCCTCAAATGAAGGTTTTTGAGGTTGTTTCATATCTCAAAATCAGCAAGAAGAAAACGAACACAACAGTGAAAAAACCTCTAAAGATTCAAATTAAGTAACTGGATTCAAACATGCTGAGACACGAGACTGTTAAGTCTTTGAATTTCTATTGGTTCTGAGGCAACAACTTTCTCTCCTTTGAGCTGAAAAACATCACCCAGAATCCAGGGAGTTGGAGCCATTTGTGTGATCATGAGAAGAACCCTAGAATGCTAATCGCAACTTTACCACACAGGTGGGTGAGTAGGTGTGTGAAGTCCAGGCCGCAATACTCCTGCACACTGACATGGCCCAGAGCCCCCAAGGTTTATGGGACCTCAATTCCCACCTAATGTCCATGAAATGTGATTTTGATAAAGTTTCAGCAACTTGCTAAAAGAAGATGATCCAAAAATTGGAAAAAGCATCTTCTTATTTAAGTCAGATTGGTCAGTGGTTTATCAAAATAAAACAAATTATTTTTGAAGAACTACTGGTTGATCCTTTTAGGAATCTATAAGCAAGTCCTCCCTGTATAGTCTTGATATTAAAATATTGTCATGCCTGCATAATGGTAATAATACTCTCTTCTGGATAATAGGAGTAAGAAACAAACAAATAGAAATAGGAAAATGCATTTTTTCCATCTGTACTTGCAAAATACTGGTCCCTATAAAATGCTCAAAGGAAAAAAGAGATTTGTAAACCAATAATTCGGGGCAGCACTATATAATTTAAGTTTGTCTTGGAGATTCAGAATTCACAGTTGAATATTAAAGGCTTTGAGAAGACCTACAGTAAAGAAATTTGTGGATGTTGTTAAACCCAGTATTTCTGAAAATATTGTTCATGGACCTATTTGTCCGTGCATCCATCCATCCATCCATCCAACCATCCATCCATCCATCCATCTATACTAACAAGGATTACATCTCATGGAACTAGTGTTCCATGGAGCACAATTTGGAAAGCATCATATACTAGAAATATTTTCACTTCTTATTCTCACTTCTGTGGAGATTTCCTCGATGCCCCAGCCAGAATGACCCACACGGTCCTCTGTGGTCCCATAGAAATCTCCACATACCACTTAGAGGATGCATAAAGAGAATAAACAAAAGTTTGAGAAATAAATTTGATGACTGTAATAGCTAATAGTATATGTGTGTCTCCTCAGACTATACACTCCTCCAGGCATGAGGTATTTTCTTATTCATTTTAATATTCTCAGCAGGTAGTAGATTGTTAAATACTTGTTCAATCATCTGGCTACCTTGCCTCTCATCTTTGTTTTTCTCTGTATTCCTGCTGCGTTCTCTTGACAACTGATTTCCTCTGCAGTGTTCCTAGTTTCTGCTTCCCCATGGTTTTGGCTCATGCTTTGACTTAGACTAGAGTCCACTTTGGCCCTGATTCTATACGATTTTTGAAATCTAGAGTGCACCATTCTTTGATTGCTGACTCTGTGTCTCTTGGTTCAAATTATAAAGAAAAGTCTGGTTTAACCTAACCAATGTTTTGGCTCTTCTTTAATCAGCTGTCTACCCTTGGTCTAATCAACTGGGCCTGGTCATGTATAATGAAAGGCTGATCCTCTGCATGAGTGAGCAGGGTCGTTTGGATGAAGAGAAATCAAGCATGGTTAGAGAACTGACAAGTCCACCCTACTCCACCACCACACGTGTGCCATGCACACTTGCTATACAGATGCCCATGAGTATCAACATGGATCCATTTAGCCTCTTCAGGTTTTTACCCCCACTTCTCAGAAAGAAGTGAAATAGTGAAGCATTGTACTGCTTGAAAGCCAGATAAGGTTTGAGGGAAGGAAGAGTCCCTGGTAGTTATCAAATGAAATAATTCGCCATTGAGTAATCAAAAGTTAACACTGTACCAAAACATATTATTTAATGTATATTTTTTATTTGTTCAGTATCCACTCCAGTGGCTTAAGATGAGTGGACAAAAGGGTTTCAGCTAAAACAATGCTTTTTCCCCAAGCCTAGGATTCCCTGAGTAGTCGTCTAAAACAGCCCAAAGTTCTAGTGCCTAAAAAGTTACCTCCCATAATCACAGTTGGTTTTGAGCAGCTTCAAAGCATATGTGTTGGTTAGAACACATTCCATATTTTTTCTTTAATATTGATCCATTTCGCCACCAACAGTATTTTTCTTAAATCATTTATATTTTTAAAATAATAGGGTATTTATTTTTTAGTCTTAGAAGAATAAGAACTCACTAATTCAGAAGCCCAGCCATCAGTTCCCATCCCCAAATTTCAAAGCTAGTCATGGGGATCTATAAACTAGTTTCACTGTTTTAAAAGGACTAACAAAAAATCAACATTTGTCTCTAATAAAACTCAGAGGCTGGCTAACACCTCAGTTCTCTTTGCTTTACGCTTAAACATTATTTGCTCAATGATAATACTGACAGTTTTACATTAATCCGAGGATCTGATGGACACCTATAGCCACACAAGTTCAATTTTTCTTTCCTTCTCACATTCTTGCCCCAGTCCCCAAAGAAAAGATTTTCTGCTAAGGGCAGCTCTCCTGCAAAAGGCCATGGAGGCAGCTTCCATCCCTCCTTCCTCTTACTTACTTCTTTTCACAGAATGAGGGAGGGAAATCTGTTTGCTAAGGTTAGCAAGAGCCTGACATTGTCTGTTAGGCAGGGTTAGTACATTGTCTTCTTGGAAGCAGGACCCCATGTCACACGCTTCCTCCTGGAGCTGCCTGCACTCACTCCAAGAGGTAAGACGAGGTAAGCTGAGCAGTCCTGCTGTCTAGGCTTTCCTGATGGTCATGGGAGAGGCTGGGCTGAGGAATGGGGGTGGTAAGTGAGGATAGCCCAGCCATGCTCAGCTCCCAGGTGGTGGGTGAGCATCCCGGTCATGTTTTCTAAGATGAATAAAGGGATGCACTTGGTGTTCACTCAACTCAGTACTTTGCGTTTATTCAAAGTCAGCCAAAATGTGAAGGAAAGTGATGTCTAGTAGGATTTAAGCACCATCCCCCTTTTCTTTTTTTTTTTAGACATCTTTATTGGAGTATAATTGCTTTAGAATGGTGTGTTAGTTTCTGCTTTATAACAAAGTGATTCAGCTATACGTATACATATATCCCCACATCTCCTCCCTCTTGCATCTCCCTCCCACCTTCCCTATGCCACCCCTCTTGGTGGTCACAAAGCACCAAGCTGATCTCCCTGTGCTATGCGGCTGCTTCCCACTAGCTGTCTATTTTACATTTGGTAGTATATATATGTCCATGCCACTCTCTCACTTTGTCCCAGCTTACCCTTCCCCCTCCCCGTGTCCTCAAGTCCATTCTCTACGTCTGCGTCTTTATTCCTGGTTCTTCAGAACCTTTTTTTTTTTTTTAGACTCCATATATATGTGTTAGCATACGGTATTTGTTTTTTTCTTTCTGACTTACTTCATTCTGTATGACAGACTCTAGGTCCATCCACCTCACTACAAATAACTCAATTTCATTTCTTTTTATGGCTGAGTAATATTCCATTGTATATATGTGCCACATCTTCTTATTGGGGGAGGGAGAATTAACACTTAATAAATGGAGTGTGATAGATGAAGTTTTAAAAAACATTATATCCACTTGGGAAGAGAGGGCTTAAAAGGTGGCCTTTGATGAAAAAAGTTTAGAAAACACTAATCAAGTCTAATTATTTCATTTCTCAGACCAGAAAGCTGAGATCCAGAGCACTTAAGTCAAGGTAAGTCATATTTTCAGTGAGCAGCAGAGCCAGATCTGGAGCCCAGATCTCTTGGCCACACTCTACAGGGTCTCTTTCTGCCCCAGCACCATGTCTCAAATTCAGCTGGTGAATTGGGTCAGGAGGATCTTGGGAATGTAACATTATTTGAACTAATGCTTCTGATCATTAGTCTACAAGAAGGAATTTGGGGACCGGACTCCTGAACACATTGGTTTATGACTGCCTGTACATATGATCCACTTGGGAAACTTTTAAAAATCCCAATGTCAAGGTGACATCCCAGACCAATTAAATGAGAATGCAGGCGGTGGGACACAGGCACTACTAGTTTTAAAAGCTCCCCAGGTGATTCCAATGTGCCCAGTAGAGACGCACTGCCCTTACATTTTCCTCAGTAAAGACAGATACAAAGGTTTTGATTAAGAATTACTTTAACCTCAGCCAGCCAAAGGGCAATTAGGAAGCATTTAAAATTAACTCAACTCCCACCAGCACAATGCCTTGTGCATAGAGATAATCAATAAATATTTGTTGATGTAGGAAGATGTGACACTTAAACATCAGCTTTGACTTAAATAAACCACCCAAAATAAGAGTTTCTCTTTATTGAAATTTTAAGAGAATTTGGATTGGTAAGGCAGACTGGAGTCTGTTCTCTTGAACACAACCTTTGTGGAGAACAAAAAACCTCATTCACTCTGTGGGAGCTCAGAATTTGTTCCTGAAATCTACAAAGACCAGACAGGAACTAAATTTGGGTGATTCTCTCTCCCTTTCTGTTCTTCAAATGGTCCCTTTTTAAAACAGAGAAGACATTTTAGCTAACTGCCCCCCTTAATCCCAAAGAAAGGGATTGATGGATTCAATGTATCTCCCCTTAAGAGTGGTCATGGCGAGCAGATGAAAGCTGATACCAAGAAGGCTTTAGGTGGAGAGGAACAGTTATTTTCTGTCTTCTCTGGGATTGGGGTCACGGATAGGATGGGAAAGAACCCTGAACTGGGCACCAGAAAGTCAAGTCTTTCATTTTTTTTTTTGCTGTTAGAGAGCTGTGTGATCTTAGAAGTAAAAATCTCTGACATCAGTTTTCTCACTTGCCAAATGGTGATACCTCTTTATTTTCCAGTTGTGTGTGATAATCAAACTAAGTAGAAAATTGGACTGTTGTGTGAGAAGCATAATATTTTCTAAAGATATAACCAATCTGGACCTTGGAAAAGTTGATATTCAATCTATTATTCAAGAAAACAAAAGGTACACATCTGTACATTCATTGAACAAAACCTAATGAGGAATGACCAATGTTGGCTGCTTCTCTAGGAACTGGAGATACAAGGGTGATTTAGAGAGACATGCTGCCTGACCTCAGGTTGTATACTGTACTAAGAAATAAAGGAGATTACACAGAGCAGTCAGCCTTCACTGGGTTATCTTGCAGTAACAACCCCCAGATCTCAGGTGGCTTACAATCACAACTGTTTTTTCTATTTTTCATTTATGTTATATGATGTAGGTGGTGACTTTGCCCACATGTCTTTTCATTCTGAGATCCAGGCTGAAAGAGAAGACTTCACATGGGATATGTTGTTCCTATGACCACGGAAAAGCAGTTGAGCTGGTGCACACACCTGAAGGCTTGTAAAGCTTCCATCAGACACAACATATACTGTATTCCCTTCTACTAGCTACAGCAAGCCATGTAGCCAAGCTTCCCATCAATGGGGCAGGCAAGGGTACAAAACCCTGCAAGTGACATGGCAGCAGGCAGGGATGTATAATCCTTATGCAGAAGCAATGAATAACTGAGAGGGATAATAGAGTCTGTCCCACAGCAGGCACTGTGGCAGTATCAAGATGGTGTGATAAGCTGAGGTAAGGAAAGCTTAGGGTATCATGGAAGGCCAAAGGAAGGCCATCTAACTCTGATAGAATTGGGGATTCTGGGAAGGCTTCCCAGAATGTATAGGAGTCAGCCAAGTGAATGAGGTTGAAGGAGGGGGAAATGTTTTAGGCAAGGGAAAAAAAATACATGTATGAAGGGTCCTGGGCAAGGAGAAATATGGCATATTTTTATTCTGGAGCATGGAATTGAAGGGTGGCGTAGGGATAACTAAGGCTGGAGGATTTGGGACCTTATGAATAGGATGCCCACAGAACTTATCTTCTACTATATCTTCCCAATGTAACCACTTTTGGAGTGAAAGGAGACACTGTTAATATACAGGAACAACAGGCAAGAATCAGGACTATCTCCAGGAACAACAGGCAAGAATCAGGACTATCTCAGGCAAACCAGGGAGAAGTTCATCTGACTAACAAGCCCATGTTACTCCTTGGACTTCATCCTATGGACAAGCCCTTGAAGGGTTTTAAGCAAGGAAGAGGCAGGAAACTCGTTCTGACTCTAATGTGGAGGATAGATTGGCAGGGGGATGAACAGAGTCAAGGAGACCATAGATCCTAGTAACAATTCAGGTGAGAGAAGATAGAGGGATGGACACACATGCACACACACGTGCACACACACACACAGACACAAGTGTTATCTGTTATATATAAAAGATGGGCTCATTTCTGCCAAATGAAATACTCATGGCCTACGAAAGTCCCATAAAGTCATGTGCTTGTTTCCACAGTCATCAGGAACAAAAGGAGAGACTAACATCTTCAGATCATAATATACAGTCTAATATACATAATATACAGTCTAAGGAATATTTTGGTGACTATGGGAGTCCTTCCCGTCACTAAATATGTGAGAAAGACTCAAAAACACTTATACATGACTTTTGGTGCCAAGAGACTGGCTTTCCCTGAGGATTTCTAAGGTAAAATATCGTTACTATGCACATCCAGCAGAAATACCATCATGCTTTGTACCCAAGACAGCTCAGAATTGGGGTGGGTTTCAGCTGTTTGGATTGGTAGCACTATTGATTCATGTCTGAGATCTGCTGCGTGTTTATGCTGAAAGCCTAAAGTGAAAGGGGTCAGCATGACGTCTAGACCCTTTCAGCTGGAGCATCTTTAAAATAAACACCCTTGCTTCTCTGTGGTTCCAGATAACCAGCCAAGATTGGGGAAGATTAGTTTGTGAGGTTGCATTGCCTTCTGGGTGAGAACTTGGAGGTCAGTAGAGATTTCTAAGTGAGCAGCTCTGATCAGGGAGAATTAATCCTAACTGTGGGCAGAACAGAAAACACACAAGGAATGATTCAAAGGCTCAATGATTCTCCCCACCACCGAGATGATATCATTCCTTTCATGTCAGGCTTGGTTTCCTTTCTCTCTCCGTATCTCTGTTGTGTTTGTTTGTTTTTGCCTGCTTTTTTCTTTTTAACACATATTCCGTTCTAGCAGCCATATACAGAGGTCTTTGAAATAAAAGTGTGGCAAGAATATCCATCCATTTATGCCGAGTTCTAACTGGCTGCTGCAATTGCACTCTTTCATGATATTATTCCCAGCTAACACAACACCGTACATGGATGCCCTCTTCTGCTTACTTTGCAATTTTGTAGCTCTGACAAGACCACAGTGCTACACTATGCAACTCTCTCCCTCGTTTCTGCCCCTTCTTTTCCTCCCAGGACCTTCCCAGCCAGGCTTTGCAGCTGTTATAATCCCACAGAACTTCCTGGTCCACATTTCCAGCCCCCTTGTCTTTTTGCCACAAGCAGTTCCCTTGCTAACCCTCTTGCTCCCTCTCCTTTTCTACCAGCCAGCCTTGTACTGTTCTCAGAATATTTCAAAGCAAACACATTTGAATAATAATGATAGCTCCCACTTTCTGACAGCTTACAGTGTGACAGAATGAGCAATGAGCTCTTTGCCCAGGCTGCTTGTTTCATCCTCACCACAGTCAATGAGGCAGATGCTTTTACTAGCTTTGTTTTATAGAATTGAAAACTGAAGTCAAGTACAGAGCCGTAAAGTGTAGAACTGGGTAGCTAAAGCACCAATTTCAGTGCTCAACATAGTGTATGTGTATAAGTTAGAATTGTGTATGGCTGCAAGTAACAGGAATAAAAAAACAACAATTTCAGTGTTTTAAATAGGGGTTTACTTTTCTCATATTGCAAGAAATCCAGAGGTAGTAGATGCCCCACTGTTTTAGCAACAAAGCAATATGAGGATTGATGTCTTCCAAGATGCCCACACAGGTACAGTGACACATCTACCTTCAGAGTTGGAAGGAAAAGGACTTACTTCTTAAGAATCTTTGTCTTATGTGGATCAATGGAACACAATAGAGAGCTCAGAAATAAACCCACACACCTACAGTCAATTAATCTTTGACAAAGGAGGCAAGAATATACAATGGGAAAAAGATAGTCTCTTCAGCAAGTGATGTTGGGAAGGCTGGACAACCACATGTAAATCAATGAAGTTAGAACACACCCTCTCACCATACACTAAAATGAACTCAAAGTGGCTTAAAGACTTAAAAATAAGACATGACACTATAAAACTAGAAGAGATCATAGGGAAAACATTCTCTGACATAATTGTTCCAATATTTTCTTAGGTCAGTCTCCCAAGGCAATAGAAAGAAAAACAAAAATAAACAAATGGAACCTAATCAAACTTACAAGCTTTTGCACAGCAAAAGAAACCATAAACAAAATGAAAAGGCAACTTAAGAATGCGAGAAAATATCTGCAAATGATGTAACCGAAAAGGGCTTAATTTCCAAAATATACAAACAGCTCACACAACTCAACAACAAAAAAACAAACAACCCAACCCAAAAATGGGCAGAAGACATAAGTAGACATTTCTCCAAAGAAAAAATAGAGATGGCCAATAGGCACATGAAAAGATGTTCAACATCACTAATTATTAGAGAAATGCAGATCAAAACAATGAGGTATCACCTCACACTGGTCAGAATGGCCATAATTAAAAAGTCTACAAGTAACAAATGCTAGAGAGGGTGTGGAGAAAAGGGAATCCTCCTGTACTGTTGGTGGAAATGTAAGTTGGTGTAGCCACTATGGAAAACAATATGGAGGTTCCTCAGAAAACTAAGAATAGAATTACCATACAATCCAGCAATCCCACTCCTGGGCATAAATCCAGACAAAACTATAATTCAAAAAGATACATGCACCTCTAATGTTCATAGCAGCACTATTCACAATAGCCAAGACATGAAAACCACCTAAATGTCCAACGACAGATGAATGGATAAAGAAGACGTGGTACATATGTACAATGGAATACTACTCAGCCATTAAAAAAAGAATGAAATAATGCCACTTGCAGCAACATGGATGCAACTAGAGATTATGATACTAAGTGAAGTAAGTCAGAAAGGGAAAGAGAAATACTATGTGATATCACTTATATGTGAAATCTAAAATATGGCACAAATGAACTTATCTACAAAACAGAAGCAGACTCACAGACCTAGAGAACAGACTTGTGGTTGCCAAGGGGGAGAGGGATGGGGGAGGGATGGGATGGGAGGTTGAGGTTAGCAGATGTAAGCTTATATGTGGAATGGATAAACAACAAGGTCCTACTGTATGGCACAGAGAACTATATTCAGTATCCTATGATAAACCATAATAGAAAAGAATATAAAAGATGATGTATATATATGTATAACTGAATCACTTTGCTGTACAGCAGAAATTAGCACAACACTGTAAATCAACTATACTTTAATAAAAAGATGTCTAAAAAAATCTTCGTCTTTTGGGGAAGGGAACTATACCTCAATCCTAACCCCCGACTCTTTGCTCTCAGCCACTACAACCACCAGCAAATTTCCCTTACTTCTCATTGTCTGGAACTGGGCACTCCCTGCCACCATAGATCATTTACTGTCCAGTGGTAAAGAGTTTTCCAGGACTGATTTAGATAAATAATAATTTGTTCCTTAGAGTTGGAGTGGAGAACTATACTCTGTGAGCTTAAGGTATCTCTCCCCAATAACTGAATAGACTGGGATTATGTTGCAGGGAAGAATGGGTGGAGATGACTATTGGAGAGGCAATTACAGCATCTGCCCACTCAGTGGGTATCATTTCCCAATCCCTTTAGAGTAGAGAGGAATCAATTCCAGGTGTATTCTCCATGTGAATTTTCACTATGGCAGCTGGATTCAGGTAGATGGCCTTTGTGGACAGCATAAAATAAGTTTGAATCCTGGGTATGGTCAGTCAAATTTTTGAAAAACAGCTTGCCTCCATTCCTACAAATATCTGAGAGTGTCTGATTCAAAGGGCACTCATCAACATATTTTAAGAACCCTAAGTACTTTGTGGGATTCACTGCAAGCTGATTCTATGGTCATATGAAACACCAAAGACTTAATATATTCCCCTAACTCATTTTGATCTCTGATTATCTGATATGTTTATTAAAGAACAATTGGTCATCTTGTCAGCCAATGGACTAGTCATCATTTTTCTGGTTTCCTACCCAACAGCTATTTTCTTCTTCCTTGGGAGGTAAAATGCCCAGCAAAAAGATTCCATCTTCCAGCCTCCGTTTGAGGCTACCAGAATGTGGATGTGAATCCTGGAGATACAGCAACCATCTTGCAACAATGAAGCACCAAGCATGAAGAAGATGCCAGTACTAAGGGGGGCAGAGCAGAAAACTAGAAGGATGCTGAGACGCTGGTGACATCACATAGCTGCTAAACAGGTCTGGATAAAGGAACAGGCCTTGGGATAAAGGAAACCTTGGATCTCATTCTAAGAAGTAATCCTCATTTAAAACTAGTGCCTAGGGCTTCCCTGGTGGCGCAGTGGTTGAGAATCTGCCTGCTAATGCAGGGGACACAGGTTCGAGCCCTGGTCTGGGAAGATCCCACATGCTGCGGAGCGACTAGGCCCGTGAGCCACAACTACTGAGCCTGCGCGTCTGGAGCCTGTGCTCCACAACAAGAGAGGCCACGACAGTGAGAGGCCCGCACACCACGATGAAGAGTGGCCCCCGCTTGCCACAACTAGAGAATGCCCTTGCACAGAAACGAAGACCCAACACAGCGAAAAATAAAAATAAAATAAATTAAAAGAAGGCTCAACATTTAAAACAAAAAACTAGTGCCTAGCCCATAGTGGATGTAAGCGCTCAGCCCTAAATGACCTTTTGGGCTCAATGCTCCTTCATTGACCCCTCTTCCTTAATAAGGAGATCAGCACTGAAAACCCCTCCCCTTAGTGTCTGACCTGTAGTGAACACTCAAAAAATAATATCAATTTGGAAGTTATTTAGGTTATTTGTTTCATTTTCACTATCTTTAAAATAATGGGACTATTATTCTGCTGAATGGTCAGGATTAACTGAAGTGACATATATGAAGCAGCTGGAACATTCAGTCATTTATTCAACAAGCATTAAGCATTGAGCATCCACTATGGGCCAGGCACTGTTCTAGACACTGAGGATGGCAAAGAGGGGACCCTGTTCTCATCCAGGTGGGGACACCCAGACCATAAACTACAAACGTGTGAGCCAACCAGATTGTGTCCACTGGTGATTAACGTCATTGAGAAACTAAGACAGGTGCTGGGATAGAGGTGTGAGCAGAGGTTTATTTCAGTCTGGGTCAGGGAAGGCCTCAGGGAGGAGGTGACATCTCTTTTAAATGACAAGAGAGTCCAAAGGGAGGCACTGAACTCAGTAAATAGCCATTCTATTATTTATTTACATCATTTTCTCACTTAAACCTCACAACAACTTTATTATAATATTCTCATTTTACACATTGGGAAAGTTGAGGTCTGGGGAGGTTAAGTAAATTGCTTGAGATTACAAGGCAAATAAGTGGCAGAGCCAGCATTTAAATGGCTATTTAGCCTGAAATAAGACCTAGATTCCAATACTCCTGAAGGGAAAGCCATTTAGCCAAGACATTTTTGTGATGTTGTAAGTACAAGCTTAAGAGAGGGAGTCTCTTGGGCTGGTGGGCCTCAGTAAGGGTTGGGACCAAGCTTTAGAAATAACTGAATCAGAGTAGCCAGGGCACAGGGGCCTTGCCTAGCATTCTGGGCATCTCTGGTCCCCGGCTGTCTGATGAACAGGATGGGGAACTTTATGAGATTCCAAAACATCACCAAGATGGCCTGCATCCCCAGAGACTCTGGAAAGATATTGCCAATTGCCAACCTCACGCAAAGATCACTTTTGTCATATCAACCAGTGCAACAATTCTCGGGAGAGGTAAAGGTCATCCTGCCTTATAAGCAGTTAATGAGGAAGAAGAAATCTTGAGAAGGAAATCTTGATGTCACTGCACCCTCTTAAAACTCTAACATTCTTTTCTTCATTCAACAAGTATTTATTGAGCACCTACTGTGTGCCAAATACAGTGATGAAAAGAACGAGTCAAGTCCTCATTTTCATCAAGCTTTCATCCAGAATAGGAGAAGGAGACAGAAATAAACAAGAAAATCTTGGTAATAAAGTGCTGGGAGGAAAATACAATTGAGAAATGAGAGGGGACGGGGTGGGAGGGCTACATCCGAGGGGTGGCAGGGAGGACATGGGAACTGAGGCCTGAGGGTGGAGATGACAAGGAGGAACCAGCCCTGGGAACATTCAGAAAATGTGTTCCACGGTCCCACCCAACCTCAGCCCAGGCCGAGGAAAGAGAAGACTGGCCACATTCAAGAGACATAAACAACAGGCCACCGGACCTGGAGAGTATGAGTCAGGCTGGGAGGAGAGAAATGAAGGGGAAGAGCTAGAGCAGGGCCAGGTCATGGGACCTCACTGGCTGCAGTGAAAAAGAAGAATTGACTCAGTCTGGCAAAAAGCCATTGGGGTGCTGCTGTGGAGAGCACTCCCATGTGCTCCTTTGTGCTTGGAGAATTTGGGGGACTCCGGGCCCTCCCCCCCACTCACCCACTGAGGGGCTGCTATGAAGGCCTTGGTGTCCCCTTCTGCTGTGTCTATGACAGATTCCTGCTAAGATAACTGGCGTAGGAATGAAGCTCTCTGCACGGCATGGGGCCCCATCTTCTCACCCTGCGTGGCCGTCCATCACTGGCAGGTGACAGACACTCCAGGAGGCTCGAAGCCAAGTGAAAAATATCCCTGTATTTCTTTCTGTACTTCAGCATATATATGTCAAGAAACAAGCTTTTTCCTCACCAGCCTGTCCCACAGCTAGCCTGAGCTCCTCCAGGGTGAAAGGGCGTGGATTTTCACGCTAAACTGGTAGAATACACTGGAAACTGCTGCAGCAAGTCCTTGGTCCAGCCCCATGGAGTGATTTGTTGGGAATATCCTTGGGTATAAAATGCCCTTCTGAGGTTCTGTCTCTTATCAGAAGTTGTCCCAATGATACTCTCAAGAATCCAGAAAGGTCAGATATTTTAGTCCAAGCCCATCTCTAATTAATTGCCATATTTTCGTTTAAATAGATCAATAGCCAAGTTCAACCTCAAGGTACAATATGAGCTATTACAGTATCCCTGCAACATGAAGGGAGCTGCAATATGTGGGTCAGACAAGCCGCTTATATTGAACCCAGCAATGTTGACAAGAAGCTTTTGTCTAATGAACATTTATTTCAGTGTTGAAAATGAGAAGGTCGCCCTCAGGCTCCACCCCCAGCTAAGCTCTGGGCCCAAAGGGAGCAGACGGAGCCCGGTGAAACCTTGGGCTCCGCAGAGCAGTAAGGTGAACCAGCCAGCTGGAACCACAGCCATGGCTCTGAGGCAGTTTGTCTTCTTGGAGAGGAAAGAATAGATAAAAATGAACAATTCCTTCACAACCTATACATTAGTCTTTTGTATTTCACAATTATTTTTAAAATGTCTTTTAAACGAGCCATGCTTGTGGAAAGCGGAACCCTAGCAAGGTGGATTGGGACAAAATTGGATTGAGAAGAAATGTTAACATCTTTACAAGAATATTGACTTTGCTGGATGGTCCCAAGGACAAGAAGTCCTCCCCAAAGAAGCGGCTGGCAGGGCAGGGGGCAGCACTCAGTCCCTGATTCTGTCTGAAATTGCAGCTTTAAAATTCTTTACTTTGTATTTTCACTCTGGTTCTGTTTTCTGGAGACATTTCTTAAGATGCAAATGTTCTTAGGAAAGAGTAATCAACCTCCACCAACTACCAGGTTATTAATGAAGAATTTAGGCAGAAAATATGACTTCATACAGGAGCGGGGCACTTGTGTGCACATGTGTGCTTGCTTGTACCCTCATCTGTGAGTACGTGTGTATACCTGTGTGTGTCCATGTGTATACGTGCAATGTGTGTTATGTGTCAGTGTGTGGACATGTCTCTGTGTGTGTGGTTGTGTGTAGTATATGTGTATGTTCCGAGTAGCTCTGTGCTAGGAGTCCAGATAATAGGGTTTTCTAATTGGAGCAAATTACATGCCTTCTCTGTCCTCAGTTTTCTTATCTGTAAAACCAGGAGATCAGACAACATCTTTCAGGGCTCTTCATGCTCAAATGCTCTATGATCCTGTAAAACTATGTAAAGAGAGACCGGAGGCCCAAATTCCAGCCCTACTCTTTACAATTTCATCCAAAGCCAGTCTTTCCTGGCATGTGTAATAAACTTTATTGTCTCATTAGAAATTAGATGGTTACTTCCATCTCTTATCAATAAGAAGCACAGATCATTCAATAATTGTGGAGAAAATCCACACAGATAACAACTTTTTTAAAGGCAGGCAGCAAAATGAGTGACATCCCTCTATGATTTTTAATTTCTCTTCTGCACTTGCTGAAAGAGTTGATGAGTATGTTTCTGAGAATAGATGCAAAACTCTTCCACCCTATTCTGTGGTATCTCTTCAGGAAGAAAATGATATGTCAGAGCCCCAGGTGGACCTCTGTATGTGAAGGCTCCTGAACAAACATAGAACCGGCTTATATCTGAGGAAAAGGGAAGGTGGAATGACGGGAAATTGTGACAGCTCCCTTCCTTCCAATTTGCAAAGAACAGAATACTTTTCAAATCATACTTATCCAAACTGGTCTTTGTTTCAATTTTATTTATCATACTACCTGTATGATTCTCAGGGTTGCCATTTATTAACTATATGATCTTGGGCACATTTCTTAACCTTTTTGTGCCTCAGTTTCTTCATACATGAAATGGTTATAATAATTGTACTCACCTTATAATGTTGGTGTAAGGTTTAAATGAATTATTTTATATAAAGCCCTTAGAATAGGGTACCTACTAAACATTATATACTTGTTATTGCGTCTAATTTTGGCATTCAAAATATGAATCTCTTCACACTAGCGAAGTGTACCATTGGAAAGAGTGGACTTGGGAACCAGGAGCCAGCAAATTCCAGGGACTGCTTCTCTCTGCTTTTAATCAATAAACTATAATTCCATATTTGCGTTCCTACATACTTAACACAAGCTGGGGGCCAAGTGCCTGCAAAACTGACAGATGTATTGTGTTTCCCGGGATGCTTACAATAGATTTCTGTGGCCACAAGCCACACCCATCCCAGGGAGCTTAGAGAAGCCTATGATCCTTATTGCCTCCTTCACTTCATCAATCTGATATAATTCAGAAATGATAACTCCCTGCAGCTTTTGAGCAAATAATGTGATTAATTTTACTAGTGTAGAAATATGAGTCTTTTTAATGCCACACTGATTGTCAACAGCCAGTAAAAGCATTTTCCTATATGCTGGTCTGGGCTGTCCTGGATGAAACACATCCCTCCCACACCCACTGGGGGGGCCTTCAGGGCCCCTTGCTGGTCTCTGTTCCACCCACTCATTCTCTTTAACCAACATAATTGTTTCAGTAGCAGGATGAAAATACAGTCATGATATAGATGTATCTAAATAGAACGTTCTTTGTTTCTCTATGAATTAACTCAATGTAGCTCTCGATGCCATTTTTCCATGTGCGGCTAAAAGCTTTGTCATCAAATAACTCAGTTTCCCCTTCCTACACTGTTGGTGAGAATGTAAATTGGTGCAGCCACTATGGAAAACAGTATAGAGGTTCCTCAAAAAACTAAAAATAGAGTTGCCATATGATCCAGCAATCCCACTCCTGGGCATATACCCAGACAAAACTATAATTTGAAAAGATACATGCACTCCTATGTTCATAGCAGCACCATTTACAATAGCCAAGACATGGAAACAACCTAAATGTCCATCAACAGATGAATGGAGAGGATATGGTACATATATACAGTGGAATATCACTCAGCCATTAAAAAGAATGAAATAATGCCATTTTCAGCAACATGGATGGACCTAGAGATTATCATACTAAGTTAAGTAAGTCAGACAGAGAAAGGCAAACACCATATGATATTACTTATACATGGAATCTAAAATACGACACAAATGAACATACCTACGAAACAAAAACAGACTCACAGATATAGAGAACGGACTTGTGGTTGCCAAGGGGAAGGGGGTGGGGGAGGGAAGGATTGGGAGTTTGGGATTAGCAGATGCAAACTAGTATATACAGGATGGATAAACAACAAGGTCCTATCGTATAGCACAGGGAACTATATTCAATATTCTGTGATAAACCATAATGGAAAAGAATACGAAAAAGAATATATATGTGTATAGCTAAGTCACTCTACTGTAGAGCAAAAATTAAACACAACATTGTAAATCAACTATACTTCAATAATTTAAAAAAAAAAGTCACAGTAACTCAGTTCCCCTCTGATTGTGCCCTTGGGCTAGATAATACGCCTAACTCAAAATTCTCCCTCCCTTCCTTAGGGAGTGAGAGTTTATGACCACAGACTGTGGCCCTGACTTTAGAGTAAGGCATTTTACCCTGCTGCCCTCCTCAGCCCCCTCCACCCGTACTGAGGGATAAATGATCCCGCCTGTTCCACTTTGCTTTCAATGCCTGTCTTTACTTCTGGTTCTGATGTTCCCAGCTGATGCAACTTGCTGCCTGCTGTCACTGAACTGTCAACACAGGGGATTTCAAATCTCTGTCACAGGCAGAGAGGGGGGTGAACAAGCAGATCAGCTCCATGGGATCCTCCCACCTCTGACTTGGCCCTGTAAAGCTGATGGACTTCTAAGGCTCAGCCAAGTCCAGCATCAGATCTGCAGCTAGAGCGGACTACCCCACAGCCCAGGTCACAGGAAACGTCAACCCGCACTCTCCACCGTCAGGACTGAGTGTCACTCTCAAACCTCAACTACCTTCCAAGTTCATCCCCTGTGATCCTGGGGACTTTTTGGATGCTCTCCAGGTCCCAGAATTGAGAGAGCCCAGGGCAGAGGGCGGATAGAAGGGCACCTCTATGTCAGGACATAGCACATCCTCTTTGCCCAAACCCACCAGACACCCATTTCTGTTTTAAGGCTTGTGTGGAACCAGCTGGGCTCTGTAAGTGACTGTTCTTTCCTCAAGACTGTCCCTCCTGCCCATTCTGTAGGATGGTTTTTCCCCTGCCACCTCCTTCAATGAAAAACAGACAGGGCCATAACTTTTCTGATCAATCTTGGCCAATAAATCCTCTGGTCATCTTACTCCTCAAAAAGTCTCATACTACTAATAAATGTGTCTCGTCTTAGCTAATAATCAGAACCCTGAACTTTATTTCAAGCTACATCTTCTTTCCTCATGCAACTGGATCTTGCTACAAGTGAAAGCCTGTGGTGGCAGAGGAGCTGAGGGCTACCCTACACAAGCTGTTTCCTTACCCTATTCAGTCTGGTGGTCTCAGTTTCTGACTCCTTGTCAGAAAGCGAGCAGGAACCGTATTACTTGACTGGCTTCTATGTGGTGTTGGTTTGTCCTGTTGGTACAGATGGTTAAAACTAACTCTTTCTTTTGGGCAGCTCCCCACCCCCATCTTCCATTCCTCTGCATCATCTGTGACAGGTCACTTACAAGGCCTCCTGCAGTCCCTGCACACGGGTGGTACACCTCCAGGCTTATCCAACCTAGCTCTCTTCACCTCTGCATAGGGTCTTCTTGGATGTGTTATGGATTGAAATGTGTTCCCCCTCCAAAAAATGAGATATGTTGAAGTTCTAACCTCTAGTACCTCAGCATGTACCCGTACTTGAAAGTAGGGTGTTTACAGGTGTAATCAAGTTAAGATGAGGTCATACCGGATTAAGCTGGGCCCTAAACCCAATTACTAGTGTCCTTATAAGAAAAGGGAAATTTTGACAATGACACACACAGGGAGAATACCATGTGACCACAGTAGAGACTGGAGTTTTGCTGCCGCAAGCCAAGGAAGGCCAAGGATTGAGGGCAACCACCAGAAGCTAGAGACCAGCTTCTCCCTCTGAGTCCCCCAAAAAGAATCAGTCCTGCTGACACCTGGATTTTGGACTTCTAGCCTCCAGAACTATGAAAGAATAAATGTCTGTTGTTTTAAGCCACTCAGTTTATGATGCAGCCCTAGGAACAAACACATGCAAATTCTCCTGAGACCGAGCTCCTTCTGTGCAGGGATTATAGCTTCCTTATTTTGCATCCCCCAGCCCCATTCAACATGATGTCTAGAACACAGGTATTTCATTTAATCTTGAATGAATGAATGAGATCTACATGATTGGAGAAAACACTCAGGTATTTGGTGATGATTGGATGGCTACTTGAACAGTTTGCTTTTCATTTTGCCAATTTGGTCTCATACAAAAGAGCCATTCAGTTGCAAAACTCTTTATAAGTCAAGAAAGAGATGCATTATTTATATAATTAAAATAAACCCTTGTTAACTAAGTTTTATATTAGTTAAATTATTTAACAACCCAATTATTTTTGAGTTCCTTGTGTGCTGCCCCTATTTAAATAAATCTCTCCTTTAAAATACGTGATACATAAAATTACCATTCACTGAATTTTGAATACCTTTTTTAAAAAGAGACACATCATGGATGCCACAAGTAATTAGTAAACTAGTGCTAATCCACAGAACTGCTATTTTCTTGCTTGCCTTCTTAGTCTCTCTTTTGTTTTTTCAAATTGTTTTCAAATTAAAGCAACCTTATAGATTCCTAGCAGTCTGAAAGCTTTGCTTAGTTGACTCTTCCAGGAAACTCACACATCTATGCAAAATGATCGTTACTGTCCCAAGGATGGGATGCAACAGCGTTTCCTCTTTTCCCTTTCATACTCCTTTGACCTCCTTTCTTGCTTCTTTCTACGGTAAACATGTTTATGTTATCAGATGCAAGAACGTTGAAATCATGTGAGCCCATAATATCAATACAGCATCAGGAGAGGAGGGGGAACCTAGGTCTGCCTTTTTTGCTGAAATTCATCTCCACTCAGTTTGGTACACTGGAAAGAGCAGGAGAGGCAAATCAAGCAGACATATCATCAGCCCTTTTTTCACCAGATTCCTCAAATAATGTAATTACAAATTAATAAATCCAAAGGCAAAGGCTTCAACTGCCCAGAGACATTGGAGACCCTGGGCAATCTGTTCTATAGCCAGTCAACATGTAATGCAGGGGGAAATCGTCCTTGTGATATCACAGAGCTAACAGGGTAGAAGTTGCAAACAAAGGATGTGATTTAATTGGTAGGGGAGAAATAGGCTTGGTGGATTTCAGCTTCTCCACCAGGAAGGTGGGTCACTGATGTAACATACTTTTAATTAAGGAAGTTTCAGAGGCTTCTTTATCACATGGGTAAACAATTTCTTAGAATAATATAGAGGTTGTCAATGATTCTTTTATGTTCAAAAAACCCTATATTGTGCTGTAGGTCAATGAGAAGCTGTGGAAGGTGAGATTTGTTCAATACTCATGGCCTAAGGTCTGCAGAAATTTCCATAATATAAGGAAGATTCCTACAGGGACGAGAATGCTAAACTGCAGATTTTTTTCCTCCTGGCTATCTCTGCTCCTTTGCTTCATCTTCCATAAACATTGCTAACCACACGGATTGCTAAATTCCTTTCTTTTAAATAAACCCAGGAATTAAAATTAAAACTTTGGCCAATCAATCTATCTTAATAAAAAAATCATATCAACCCAAGCGTGCATCAGACAGTAGGGGGAAAAACTGTGTGGATAGAATGAGATTTTAAAGTGCAGTTACAGAAGAGGCAGCTGTTTATTTGAGTATCTCCTATCTTGGAATCTTGGACTTGAGCTCTATAAATGCCTTGTAGGCTATCGGGTTCTTTTACCCATGGCTGCACCCACCAAGCACAAGATGATGGCACTTAAGGCGTAGCCACTTCAGCCTGAAACATGGTGGCCCTGCAACCAACAAGCACCATTGCTACCAGAGAAAGGATTCATGTAGAATCATTTGCCCTGTATTTATTCTATTTCCACTGTTGTTCCAAACCAACTGTTATTGGGGCTCTAATGGTCAAATAAATATTCTAAAACGAATCATATTTTCTTAGTTTTCTTTCAAACCATGGCTGCACGTCCAGGTCTTTGGTGTCCTGGGCCCATCAAGAGAACATGCTGTTCCTAGTAAAGACAAGAGCATAATAGGAAATTCTACCCAATTTAATATCTGATCAAGATTAGCTCAAAATGAAGACTTCTCACACAAGAGCAACAGATTCCATTCAGGTAAGTTTGATCAAGCACAGTACTTGGGGGAAAAAAAAGAATCTCTTCCTGCATCTTCCCGTACTGATGGTGATTTATCCCTTTTTTGAAGGAGGTCCATGCTGTTGGGCTGTGTAGCTCAAGGGGAGGGCCTGACACATTTCTATAGCTATGATTAGGGCATTGGAGGTCCTATTCCTGGCAATGCTGATTTGGGTAGACATTTGTCTTTTTTTTTTTCTGCTAAGTGTTTCATGCACTTAAAGACTTCCCTGCCTTTTGAATTTCAAAGACAGGAAGAGCCCACTCCTACTCTACAAGTGGAAACTGCCATATCTTTGCTTTTCTAGCCTTTCTTGCAGGGATGGTGTGAGGTCATGGACTAGTCTCCAATAGTCAGACTCAATCATACCAGACAGAATCAGAAGCCAAAGATGCAGAGAAACAGGTACTGCATGAATCCTTCCTCTGGTGGCAATGGTGCTTGTTGGTTGCAGGGCCACCATGTTTCAGGCTGAAGTGGCTACGCCTTAAGTGCCATCATCTTGTGCTTGGTGGGTACAGCCATGGTTTTTCTCATCAAGCCTGCTCTGTGGCATGGCGGTAGCTGTTGTCTCTGGCTACTTAACTGTTTCTCCGACCCTTATGGTGATCTGTAAAGTACTCCCTCTGCCTTTCATACATGCCTTGCTACTGAAATCAGCTAGAGCTCTGTTGCTTGCAATTACGAGCACTGATGTTCATAAATAAATATCAGCACTTCCTTTGCTCTAACTGCTGTGTAGGGTAAGGAGAACTTTTCATTTATATCCCCTAAGGGAATGTTGTTACTGAATGTTGATTGCTTTTCTTTAGTCTAAATTAATTAAATGACACAGTATCCATTGTAGAAAACAAATGTAGATCATTTTACACAGTATACTGTAAATAGTGATTATAATGTGTGATCTTTCCAGAGAAATAGTAGGAAACAGTGTTTTCATTCAGACAGTTCCTGCTGGAAATTGTAAGGCTGTCCTCTACATTGTAATCCCTTTCCTCCTTAGCTCTAATGCAGGAAACTCCACTTTGATTTTATAACAAAGTCACAGCAGTCAAATCCAGTGTGGGGATAAGAGGTGGAAACAAAGTGAGTGCCTGAATCCTGCTAGTCTATGGAAACCACGTGGGAGGATACAAGCATTTTTCCATAAAAGTTATTAAGACAAGGCATCAAGCTATTGTCTCTGATTTGTGGACAAAGTAAGGCTGTTTTCCAAACTCATCTCCAGCCTTGGGTCCTGCCAAAAGCTAGAGACCCAGGATGCAGAGTGAGCTTGTTTTTAATGCAATCCCACACACTGAAACTTTGCTTTTCTTTAAAGCTGACTCAGGGGGAAAGGCTGTTCAGAAGGCTGACCAGTGGAAGCCTTCTGACCACGCTGCCACACAGAGAGCCTCTCATGTAGCATCATCTGTACTACTTTCTTGGCACCTCACTCACTCATATCTTTGATAAGTGCTGTTCAGCATTCCTAGGCTCCCTGACTGTGGCCCTGTCTCTTCTAACCTCCTGGTCTTTATTGAGGGCAGAGTTGACCATTAATATGCATTTATTGATTGACAAGTTGGAAGAGCTCTTGGATACATATTCAGACTGGAGCTGAACTTTGGCGAAAAAGACAATGAAATAAATATCCCAGCCACATAAGGAGATAAGGATCTGGAATCATGCTGAAGGAGAGGGTGCTGGGTGTGTGGGCACATATGCAGGAGAAGACAGGAAGGATAGGAACTTTTCTTGCTAAGAAAAGCAAAAGCCAGATTTTAGGCAATTTGTTAGTTAGCTGGTTGGTTAGTTGGTTAGTTTGTTTGGTTTGCTTTACTCTCCCACACAAAGTACCAGAGCACCAGAGCTAACACTGTCAACAGCACCTCTATCAGCTGGCATCAATGAGCAGGGCATGGGAAGTGGCTTATCAACACTATTCTATATTTATCGGACGTCTATGAAGCCCACAGCCTTACGGAATATGTTAATTTATTTAATCCTAACAACCTCATGTTGTAGGTTTTCTTTTTTAATTAATTAATTAATTAATTAATTAATTAATTTTGGCTGCGTTGGGTCTTCATTGCTGCCCAGGGGCTTTCTCTAGTTGCGGCGAGCAGGGGCTACTCTTCGTTGCGGTGCGTGGGCTTCTCATTGCGGTGGCTTCTCTTGTTGTGGAGCACGGGTTCTAAGTGAGCAGGCTTCCGTAGTTGTGGCACGTGGGCTCAGTAGTTGTGGTGCGTGGGCTCTAGAGCACAGGCTCAGTAGCTGTGGTGCACGGGCTTAGTTGCTCCGCGGCATGTGGGATCTTCCTGGACCAGGGCTCAAACCCATGTCCCCTGCATTGGCAGGTGGATTCTTAACCACTGCGCCACCAGGGAAGTCCCGTAGGTTTCCTTTTTATCCCACTTTACAGATAAGGAAACTGAGGCTCAGGGATGAGCCTGCCTAAAAGCCCACGGGTTAGGAGGTGGCAGCCCAGGCCTTCTTAAATCATTCCTTGAGCTTTGTTAAATATCTCATCAAATTCCTTTTTGAATACAAAAACAACTTACTGTGAAAGAGTGATGAGAACTCTTATTCACTTGTGGATGTGTAACAGTTTTCTATACTGGAATATGCAGGTTTTAATGACAGAAATGTGTGATGTGCTAGATGACTCAAAATAGATGGGAATGAACTGAACTACTTCAGTGTGAAAGCCCCAGGGGTGGCTCAGTTCTCTGCTCTCTTCCCAGAGAACAGTCATCCCCTGAGAAGGTTGTGCCTGTCTCACAGCTTCATCCCAATCCAAACGACTCCTGAATGTCTGTCTCCAGGCCCTTTCCGCCCCTTTGCCTTCTCTTCCAACCCTCTGGTTGCCACTCCTGCATTCACTTGAAGCCTCTCCAGCTAGAGCCCTGAACATGGCTTCCTGAGGGAGGAAGCATTTGATGGCTTCACCCTAGAACTTGATCCTACTCTGGACCCCCCCAAGCCCCCCATCTTTTTGGGAGCTGGTGATAATTTTTGTTTAACATTATTCTGAGAAACAGTTGAGCTCCCCATACACAGCTTGACCCTGAAATATAGAAAACAGTAGAGGAGGTTCTAAACAGGTATAGCAGAGAAAAAAATACAATTGTTTTCTGGGTAGTCTCTAGGAAATCCAACTGGAAAACTACTTGGGATAACTTTCTGTGTGTGGAATAACCTAATTAATCCTAAAATCTGAAAGAACAGAAATACTCCATATTAATTATTTTAAAATGTTTGTGTGCCTACATATGCCAGGCAATTTACACAAGCTATCTTATTCGAGCCTCACAACAACCCTAGGAGGTATTATTATTATTATTATTACTATCCCCATATTTATGAATGAAGACAAACAGGCTTAGAGGGATCTTGTGCTGAAGTGTACCTAATTAGTGAGCCAGACTGGACCCTGGTATGACCCCCCAAAGCCATGCACACTCCTCCCCTCATTACTGCCACTGACATGGTCCACTTCATCTACTCAACCAGAGAAGAGCGTTTACAACTGCCTTTCAAAAGTCAATGTCAATGTCTGTGTAGGATTTATCACCTGAATATTAATTATTTAACACATTCGTCTCTTCCTACTTGACCTCATGCAGGCATGAACTATGCTTAACTTTACTATAAGCAAACCTATTTTCACCCCACTTATCTGTCCCAAGGTTCAAGCTCCAGCATGAGTGGGGAGAATCAAAGGATTCTCACAGGACAGGTCACACAGTGTCTGGACAGAGTTGCACTGAATTACTGGCTTTACCTGGTATTTGTAAATTTACATTGTAAATAAGGTGTTGATTTGCCTGAATCTGGCTGATATGGGGAAATGGGATGTTTCAGTTATGTAGACAGTCCAAATCTTTCAGTTAGAAGCTTAGGTTACATATGTTTTTAAAAGGAACAATGAGATTCTAAAAACAGCAACATCTGCTTACAGAAAGAAATAAAACAAATAAAACCTTCTGAACGATTTTTTTGGCTTTAAAAATGACAAAACAATAAAACTAATATCCATGTCTCTGAGTTATGTATTGGAGGGCCTGCTAGAACATCTCTAGACAATTTAATGAAGTGCAAAGCTTGCTGAAGACAGGTGATAAAATTGGAGCATTACATCTCTTACCCTCTTCCTCTTCTACCAAATAAACGTGGTCACATTTAAGAAATCAAGGAGCACCATCTAAGTAACATTTAAATCTTTTCCCTTCTTTTTTTCTGTTCCCTACACCACTTCACCAATTTTTCTGAAATTCTAAGATTTTAGGCATATGGAGGCAGTAATTATTCTAGAAAGTTGATAATCCTTATGTTGAAGAAGTCAATAAGTAATAATAATTAAAACATACTAGCTCATAAATACTAACAAATTTACTGGGTTTCCAGGAACTGTGCTTACACAATGAGTTCTGTACCCAAGTTTAATTGGTCAACATTAATTCCAACTTTTCCATTTATCCCCTCTTCCAAATGATGTTTTCCATAATGTGTTTGCAGTACGCAAGAATCCCTCCCCAAGATCTCAAGCATCTCTTTTCTTACATTGCTTCATAAGGTTTGTATGGGAAAAGAATTAGAGCAAACATATGCAGTATTTATTTAACTCAAATCAATGTGTGCAGTATACACACACTGTGTCTATGTGGTCACATTTCTTTCTGTGTTTTGTCACCTTTCATAGCATTTATGAAATACCTCTATAAGACAATGTTTCTTTTCATTTTATGGCTTTATAATTGTAAGTATTGCACAAGCAATTTTTAACAATAGGAAACATTTTCAAATGAGAAGGAAAGTCATTCATACTTCCACTTTCTACCAAATCACTTTTGTTTTTTTTTTCCTTTTCCAGCTCTGTCCAGGTACATATGTAATGTTTTACATAGCTATAATTCTTCTCTAAGAAAAATATTTCCAATTCATGTACTGTATAACACTGTGACATATTTTTACACATAATACTGGGCTGTCCATAATCAAATTAACCTTGCCCATCACAACCTGAATACCCTGAGAGGCAGTTATCTCATTGTTCCCAAAGGTTGTCATTGCTAAACAACTTTTGAGCTTCCACTTGGTAAGCTACTTTAGAACTTGCTGTTATGCTTTTCATCTATTTCAGGTGTGATAAATCTTTGTATTCTGAGGGTGGGTTGATTTTTGGACTTTTGTCAAGTTTTATAAATAATGCTGAAGTTGGCTAGAAAAACAAGTAGGAGTAAAAAGCAATGCCGCTGGTGAGTAACATGTTGAGACACTGAGTCTTCTCACATAGACTGGCTCCAAAGATCACTTCCAAAGAAAGTTTCAAAAGCTACCTGAGAAGAGTGAAGGTTTGGGCTTCCGGGAAGATGGCGGAGGAATAGGACGCGGAGATCACCTCCCTCCCCACAGATACACCAGAAATACATCTACACGTGGAGGAACTCCTGCAGAGCACCTACTGAACGCTGGCATAAGACCTCAGACCTCCCTAAAGGCAAGAAACCCCCCACGTACCTGGGAAGGGCAAAAGAAAAAAGAATAAACAAAGACAAAAGGATAGGGACGGTACCTGCACCAGCGAGAGGGAGCTGTGAAGGAGGAGAGGTTTCCACACATTAGGAAGCCCCTTCGCGGGCGGAGACTGCGGGTGGCGCGGGGGGAGACTGCGGGTGGCAGGGGGGAAAGCTTCGGAGCTGCGGAGGAGAGCACAGCAACAGGGGTGCGGGGGACAAAGCGGAGATACTCCCGCACCCAGGATCGGTGCCGACCGGCACTCACCAGCCCGAGAGGCTTGTCTGCTCACCCGCCGGGGCGGGCGGGGCTGGGAGCTGAGGCTCGGGCTTCGGTTGGAGCGCAAGGAGAGGACTGGCGGCGTGAACACAGCCTGCAGGGGGTTAGTGCGCCACGGCTGGCCGGGAGGGATTCCGAGGAAAAATCTGGACCTGCCGAAGAGGCAAGAGACTTTTTCTTCCCTCTTTGCTTCCTGGTGCGCGAGGAGAGAGGATTAAGAATGCTGCTTAAAGGAGCTCCAGAAACGGGCGCGAGCCGCGGCTAACAGCGCAGACCCCAGAGATGGGCAGGAGACGCTAAGGCTGCTGCTGCCGCCACCAAGAAGCCTGTGTGCGAGCACAGGTCACTATCCACACACCCTTCCAGGGAGCCTGTGCAGCCCGCCACTGCCAGGGTCCCGGGATCCAGGGACAACTTCCCCGGGAGAACACACGGTGCGCCTCAGGCTGCTGCAACATCACGCCGGCCTGTGCCGCCTCAGGCCCGCCCCGCACTCCGTGCCCCTCCCTCCGCCCAGGCCTGAGTGAGCCGGAGCCCCCGAATCAGCGGCTCCTTTTACCCCGTCCTGTCTGAGCGAAAAACAGATGCCCTCCGTCGACCTACACGCAAAGGTGGGGACAAATTCAAAGCTGAGCCCCTGGGAGCTGTGAGAACAAAGAAGAGAAAACGAAATCTCTCCCAGCAGCCTCAGAAGCAGCGGATTAAAGCTCCACAATCAACCTGATGTACCTGCATCTGTGGAATACATGAATAGACAACGAATCATCCCAAATTGAGGAGCCGTGTGGATGAAAGCCTCTTGGTGCTGCAGACAGGAGTCAGTGCTGTGCCTCTGAGGTGGGAGAGCCAACTTCAGGACACTGGTCCACAAGAGACCTCCCAGCTCCACATAATATCAAATAGCGAAAATCTCCCAGAAATCTCCATCTCAACACCAACACCCAGCTTCACTCAACGACCAGCAAGCTACAGTGCTGGACATGCTATGCCAAACAACTAGCAAGACAGGAACACAACCCCACCCATTAGCAGAGAGGCTGCCTAAAATCATAATAAGGCCACAGACACCCCAACACACACCACCAGACGTGGACCTGCCCACCAGAAAGACAAGATCCAGCCTCATCCACCTGAACACAGGCACTAGTCCCCTCCACCAGGAAGCCTACAGAACCCACTGAACCAACCTTAGCCACTGGGAACAGAAACCAAAAACAACGGGAACTATGAACCTGCAGCCTGCAAAAAGGAGACCCCAAACACAGTAAGATAAGCAAAATGAGAAGACAGAAAAACACACAGCAGATGAAGGAGCAAGATAAAAACCCACCAGACCTAACAAATGAAGATGAAATAGGCAGTCTACCTGAAAAAGAATTCAGAATAATGATAGTAAAGATGATCCAAAATCTTGGAAACAGAATAGACAAAATGCAAGAAACATTTAACAAGGACCTAGAAGAACTAAAGATGAAACAAACAATGATGAACAACACAATAAATGAAATGAAAAATACTCTAGATGGGATCAATAGCAGAATAACTGAGGCAGAAAAATGGATAAGTGACCTGGAAGATAAAATAGTGGAAATAACTACTGCAGAGCAGAATAAAGAAAAAAGACGGAAAAGAACTGAGGACAGTCTCAGAGACCTCTGGGACAACATTAACAAACCAACATTCGAATTATAGGGGTTCCAGAAGAAAAAGAGAAAAAGAAAGGGACTGAGAAAATATTTGAAGAGATTATAGTTGAAAACTTCCCTAATATGGGAAAAGAAATAGTTAATCAAGTCCAGGAAGCACAGAGAGTCCCATACAGGATAAATCCAAGGAGAAATATGCCAAGACACATATTAATCTAACTGTCAAAAATTAAATACAAAGAAAACATATTAAAAGCAGCAAGGGAAAAACAACAAATAACACACAAGGGAATCCCCATAAGGTTAACAGCTGATCTTTCAGCAGAAACTCTGCAAGCCAGAAGGGACTGGCAGGACATATTTAAAGTGATGAAGGAGAAAAACCTGCAACCAAGATTACTCTACCCAGCAAGGATCTCATTCAGATTTGATGGAGAAATTAAAACCTTTACAGACAAGCAAAAGCTGAGAGAGTTCAGCACCACCAAACCAGCTCTACAACAACTGCTAAAGGAACTTCTCTAGGCAAGAAACACAACAGAAGGAAAAGACCTACAATAACGAACCCAAAACAATTAACAAAATGGGAATGGGAACATACATATGGATAATTACCTTAAATGTAAATGGACTAAATGCTCCCACCAAAAGACACAGAGTGGCTGAATGGATACAAAAACAAGACCCATATATTTGCTGTCTACAAGAGACCCACTTCAGACCTAGAGACACATACAGACTGAAAGTAAGGGGATGGAAAAAGATATTTCATGCAAATGGAAACCAAAAGAAAGCTGGAGTAGCAATTCTCATATTAGACAAAATAGACTTTAAAAATAAAAACTATTAGAAGAGACAAAGAAGGACACTACATAATGATCAAGGGATCGATCCAGAAGAAGATATAACAATTGTAAATATTTATGCACCCAACATAGGAGCACCTCAATACATAAGGCAAATACTAACAGCCATAAAAAGGGGTATCGACAGTAACACATTCATAGTAGGGGACTTTAACACCCCACTTTCACCAATGGACAGATCATCCAAAATGAAAATAAATAAGGAAACACAAGCTTTAAATGATACATTAAACAAGATGGACTTAATTGCTATTTATAGGACATTCCATCCAAAAACAACAGAATACACATTTTTCTCAAGTGCTCATGGAACATTCTCCAGGATAGATCATATCTTGGGTCACAAATCAAGCCTTGGTAAATTTAAGAAAATTGAACTCGTATCAAGTATCTTTTCCAACCACAACGCCATGAGACTAGATATCAATTACAGGAAAAGATCTGTAAAAAATACGAACACATGGAGGCTAAACAATACACTACTTAATAACGAAGTGATCAATGAAGAAATCAAAGAGGAAATCAAAAAATACCTAGAAACAAATGACAATGGAGACACGACGACCCAAAATCGATGGGATGCAGCAAAAGCAGTTCTAAGAGGGAAGTCTATAGCAATACAATCCTACCTTAAGAAACAGGAAACATCTCGAATAAACAACCTAACCTTGAGCCTAAAGCAATTAGAGAAAGAACAAAAAAACCCCGAAGTTAGCAGAAGGAAAGAAATCATAAAGATCAGATCAGAAATAAATGAAAAAGAAATGAAGGAAACGATAGCAAAGATCAATAAAACTAAAAGCTGGTTCTTTGAGAAGATAAACAAAATTGATAAACCATTAGCCAGACTTCTCAAGAAAAAAAGGGAGAAGACTCAAATCAATAGAATTGGAAATGAAAAAGGGGAAGTAACAACTGACACTGCAGAAATACAAACGGTCATGAGCAATTACTACAAGCAACTCTATGCCAATAAAATGGACAACCTGGAAGAAATGGACAAATTCTTAGAAATGCACAACCTGCCAAGACTGAATCAGGAAGAAATAGAAAATATGAACAGACCAATCACAAGCACTGAAATTGAAACTGTGATTTAAAATCTTCCAACAAACAAAAGCCCAGGACCAGATGGCTTCACAGGCGAATTCTATCAAACATTTAGAGAAGAGCTAACACCTATCCTTCTCAAACTCTTCCAAAATACAGCAGAGGGAGGAAAACTGCCAAACTCATTCTACGAGGCCACCATCACCCTGATACCAAAACCAGACAAGGATGTCACAAAGAAAGAAAACTACAGGCCAATATCACTGATGAATATAGATGCAAAAATCCTCAACAAAATACTAGCAAACAGAATCCAACAGCACATTAAACGGATCATACACCATGATCAAGTGGGGTTTATTCCAGGAATGCAAGGATTCTTCAATATACGCAAATCAATCAACGTGATACACCTTCTTAACAAATTGAAGGAGAAAAACCATATGATCATCTCAATAGATGCAAAGAAACCTTTCGACAAAATTCAACACCCATTTATGATAAAAACCCTGCAGAAAGCAGGCATAGAGGGAACTTTCCTCAACATAATAAAGGCCATATATGACAAACCCACAGCCAACATCATCCTCAATTGTGAAAAACTGAAAGCATTTCCACTAAGATCAGGAACAAGACAAGGTTGCCCACTCTCACCACTCTTATTCAACATAGTTTTGGAAGTTTTAGCCACAGCAATCAGAGAAGAAAAGGAAATAAAAGGAATCCAAATCGGAAAAGACGAAGTAAAGCTGTCACTGTTTGCATATGACATGATACTATACATACAGAATCCTAAAGATGCTACCAGAAAACTACTAGAGCTAATCAATGAATTTGGTAAAGTAGCAGGATACAAAATTAATGCACAGCAATCTCTGGCATTCCTATACACTAATGATGAAAAATCCGAAAGTGAAATCAAGAAAACACTCCCATTTACCATTGCAACAAAAAGAATAAAATATCTAGGAATAAACCTACCTAAGGAGACAAAAGACCTGTATGCAGAAAATTATAAGACACTGATGAAAGAAATTAAAGATGATACAAATAGATGGACAGATATACCATGTTCTTGGATTGGAAGAATCAACATTGTGAAAATGACTCTACTACCCAAAGCAATCTACAGATTCAATGCAATCCCTATCAAACTACCACTGGCATTTTTCACAGAACTAGAACAAAAAATTTCACAATTTGTATGGAAACACAAAAGACCCCGAATAGCCAAAGCAATCTTGAGAATGTAAAACGGAGCTGGAGGAATCTAGCTCCCTGACTTCAGACTATACTACAAAGCTACAGTAATCAAGACAGTATGGTACTGGCACAAAAACAGAAATATCGATCAATGGAACAAGATAGAAAGCCCAGAGGTAAACCCACGCACATATGGTCACCTTATCTTTGATAAAGGAGGCAGGAATGTACAGTGGAGAAAGGACAGCCTCTTCAATAAGTGGTGCTGGGAAAACTGGACAGGGACATGTAAAAGCATGAGATTAGATCACTCCCTAACACCATACACAAAAATAAGCTCAAAATGGATTAAAGACCTAAATATAAGGCCAGAAACGATCAAGCTCTTAGAGGAAAATATAGGCAGGACACTCTATGACATAAATCACCACAAGATCCTTTTTGACCCACCTCCTAGAGAAATGGAAATAAAAACGAAAATAAACAAATGGGACCTAATGAAACTTCAAAGCTTTTGCACGGCAAAGGAAACCATAAACAAGACAAAAAGACAACCCTCAGATGGGAGAAAATATTTGCAAATGAAGCAACTGACAAAGGATTAATCTCCAAAATTTATAAGCAGCTCATGTAGCTTAATAAGAAAAAAACAAACAACCCAATCCAAAAATGGGCAGAAGACCTAAATAGACATTTCTCCAAAGAAGATATACAGACTGCCAACAAACACATGAGAGAATGCTGAACATCATTAATCATTAGAGAAATGCAAATCAAAACTACAATGAGATATCATCTCACACCAGTCAGAATGGCCATCATCAAAAAATCTAGAAACAATAAATGCTGGAGAGGCTGTGGAGAAAAGGGAACCCTCTTGCACTGTTGGTGGGAATGTAAATTGATACAGCCACTGTGGAGAACAGTATGGAGGTTCCTTAAAAAATTACAAATAGAACTACCATATGACCCAGCAATCCCACTACTGGGCATATACCCTGAGAAAACCATAATTCAAAAAGAGTCATGTACCAAAATGTTCATTGCAGCTCTATTTACAATAGCCTGGAGATGGAAACAACCTGAGTGTCCACCATCGGATGAATGGATAAAGAAGATGTGGCACATATATTCAATGGAATATTACTCAGCCATAAAAAGAAACGAAATTGAGCTATTTGTAATGAGGTGGATAGACCTAGAGTCTGTCATACAGAGTGAAGTAAGTCAGAAAGAGAGAGACAAATACGGTATGCTAACACATATATATGGAATTTAAGAAAAAAAAAAACTGTCATGAAGAACCTAGGGATAAGGCAGGAATAAAGACTGTGTCCTAGTAGACCTACTAGAGAATGGACTTGAGGATATGGGGAGGGGGAAGGGTAAGGTGTGACAAAGCAAGAGAGAGGCATGGACATATATACACTACCAAACGTAAGGTAGATAGCTAGTGGGAAGCAGCCGCATAGCACAGGGAGATCAGCTCGGTGCTTTGTGACCGCCTGGAGGGGTGGGATAGGGAGGGTGGGAGGGAGGGAGACACAAGAGGGAAGAGAAAAAAAAAAAAGAGTGAAGGTTTGTATATGGTAATTTTGAGATGCCTACTGGGCTCATTCCCATGCTTTGAGTAGTCTTCCTCAGTTACCCTCACTATTACATTCTTCTGTGGAGCTTCCTAAAAACTACTGATATTCAGATCCAACTAATAAAGACTCTGATATGATTGTTCTGTGTTGGGCTTAGGTGGCTACATTTTTAAAAGCCCCCAGATTATTACAGTGGACAGCTAAGTTTGAGAAACACTGGTTTAGAATTTGGGAAGAAGGTAATGACTCAAAAACTGACAATGAGAAGAAACGTCTAAGTGAGATCAGAGAAATGCATGCCAATGATAGCTTTGATCTATGCTAAACAATAAGAGAAACAACCCTATAAAATATGGCTGTTTCATTAAATTAAAAAGCATGTTATAAATATTACTCAGTCCATTACATAGTCCCCTGCTTATAAGTAATTTTGGTCTTAATATCAGAAAATGTTTTATTTATCCTGAAAAAAAAAGCTACCTGAATAAACCATAATGGAAAAGGATATTAAAAAAATGTATATATATATATATATATATATACACACACACACACATTCTGAATCACTTTGCTGTAAAGCAGAAATTAACACAACATAGTAAATCAACTATACTTCAATTAAAAAAAAAAGCTACTTGAGAAATGGAAGAATCAGTGTACCGACGTTGGTCTCCCACAACGTCTCCGACGTTGGTACCACCCAGAAGGGGTACAATGCTCATTTGGAATTTCTAATCCTTATGTGTGATTTGTAAAAACAGTTCCATTAATTCATAACTTGACACCTCAGCCCACCATGCTGCTGATGGCTGCCTCATGCCTGGCTCTGCAGGGACAGCTGCCTCTGAGGTTCTGGGGTCCGAGGAGCACACACCCCTCAAACCTCTCAGATCTAAAAGTCAAACCTCTGCTGGGAGAGAAGCCAGACTCTTCCCAGATTAGCTACTTTCAGGAAGAGCATCCAAAGGAGAGCCTCTGATATTCTTTGCAACTCATTTTAGTCTTGGCGGGGCTGGTCATCTGTAGCTGAAAGTGTAGTGGTTCATGCAAAGAACCTCAGTGCGAGAGGATCAAAAGACTAGATTCTAGTCTTAGCGCTACACCAGCTAGCCTTTTCAATGTCATTTCTTCTCTCTGGCTGCTGAGCTGGTGATTCTCCATTGATCTCCACCTAGTTTGCTCTCTGCCCTTCTCTGCCCTCCTGTGGTCCCTGGGAGCTGACTCCTCTGGTGGCTTTCTAACCCTCTGGCTTCTTGTTTGGTTTGGCAAAAGAGAATCACCTGTAGAACATCAGAGAGTGCAAAGAAAGAGGTTGGGGTATTAATCCTACACATTTTCCCTGTCTCTCTCCCTCCCTCTCTCTCTGTCTCTGTCTCTCTCTCTCCCCCCCCCCTCCCTCCCTCCCCCTCCCTCTCTCTCTCTCTCTCTCTCTCTCTCTCTCTCTCTCCCCCCTCCCTCCCTCCCTCTCCCTCTCTCTCTCTCTCTCTCCCTCTCTCTCTCTCTGTCTCTCTCCCTGTCTCCCTCAGGGGCACTGGTTTGCCAGCAGCTGTGCTTCTCTATGCTCGCTGCTCCCATTAGATAACTCCATCCATAGTTTCCGTTCTTGCCAGGTTCCAGTAACAGCGCCCTGTTTTGCCCCTTAAGCCAAGGAATGGTTAAAGCTCCCCATTGTTGTTAGTCCCAGAGTGCTTCAACACCCCTACTCTGCCCAGACCTCTGAAATAGTTCCTTCAAAAACTCCCTTTAATTAAGCCTTCTACGTCCTGTGGGGTCACGTCTGATGGGGTTGTCTAATACGTATATAATAAAGGGTTCAGACAATTTGAACCTCAAGGTCCCTTTAAGCGTTTCTGTTCCTTGACCACACTGTTTGCTGATTGAAGCAGGGTAATATTACAACCACAGACTTGCTCAAAGAACAGTAAACCTGCTTTTCTAAGGAGGCCTTGACACTCAATTTTATTATTTTTAAAGTCAACCTAAGATGGCTTAAATAGTCAGTAGTCATCATCAATTCTAGGAAAACGCTTATTCAAAATATTTGTCTTGGAGTTGGCAAATAGACCCCAAAGTGACTTCTTTCTATCCAGGTCTTATTTAAGAACCTCAGGATTAAAAAGCCTATCATTAATTAGGGCACCTTTTCTTTTGCCTGATTCATGAAGTCCACCTTGGCGCAGTCATGTCCCTGCTGACCTGTCTGCAGATTTGTCAGTCTGTCTCTCTGGCCCGCATCCATCTGGCCTATCTAATTGTAACCGCTGGGATGTAACTGGACACCAATGGCGTTCTCCTTCTTGAGTAATCGCATCAATGAGTTATATTAGCTGTCATATTAAAGTAGCTCTCTGCTAACCTCTGGTAATATGAGATCATAGTCACCATTAGCCTTTTTTTTCAGTTGGGTAATACCATCTCCCTAATGTTTTTGCCTTCTTAATCCAAACGAATAAAATCCAAGAAAAAGAACAACAATCTAAGGGAGTTTGGGAGTGAGTCAATATTTCATTTCTGTAGGTATTTTTTTTTCTCAAAATGCAAAAACAAACATGTTAAACAGAGATCTCATGGAGCACCCAGAATGGTGATTTCCTGCGAAAGTGATCACACATTTTTTTTAGGAAGTATGGAAGGGTGATGTGGGCTTTGGGAACATCAAACTTAACTTGGAAATAACTGGGGTGGGATAGGGGAATAGGTATAATCATTCTGTCAATTTTACCATCTTTGGCCCTTCTCCAACAATATTAGAGCAGAATTAAAATAAATAGCAACAGCTTATTTAACTGCCATATTTTATTACTCATCCAGGATGAAAAAGTAAGTGGTTTCCAGTTTTTCATCTCTTGCAACATGGATTCAAAGTGGTTTTACTGGATTTTGAAGGTGTTTACAAAAATGCCTGGGATTTCATTTTTTTTTTTCCTATTTAAAATGGATCAAATATACTTTGCTTTCAATGTCTCGTGACTCCAGTATATTTCTCGATGAGTGTGATTTGAAAATCACAAACACCGAGTTCATAAGCTGATGTCACCTGTCATCAATTCAAATTCTCAAACCTTGTTAAACTGAGACTTGCTACTTGGCATTGTCATGGCCCTGGACCATTTTTCTATACTTGCCCTGAAGGAAGGAAGATGGGAAAAGGAAAATCAAGCTGCGAACATAGATGGGAAGTGAAAAGAATTTGAGAGGACTTTGGTGTACAAAATTCAGAGAAGCAGTCCTCTGTTTATATGCACACTCACCTTCCCTCCCTGTGTGGCTCCAGCTGTGGAGAAATGCTTAACAGTTTTAAGGAAGGGAAACAAACAGAATTATCCAGTTCAGTGAAAATGCATCAAATCAAAAAGTTGTAAATTTTGGTAGTTCTTTTCCTTTACTCTTTTTTCCTTTTCCTTCCTTCCCTCCTTTTCCTTCCTTCCTTCCTTCCTTCCTTTCTTTCCTTTCTTTCTCCCGCTCTTTCTTCCCTTCCTCCCTCCTTCCCTCCCTTCATTTTTATTCAGTAAAGTGGTCAATGCCAGAAAAATTAAAAACAACAGAGTTATATAAACAGTAACATTGAGATACAATTCAACTCCTTAAAAATATATTGATCAGATACTAATGACAGCATCTTGGGTATTATCCCCTATTTTAAATGTTGAGAAAATGGTGACTATGTTTGGCATGACCTGCCTCTAGTATGTCCCTCTAGTATAAATACACTGATTGATTTCTGCCCTTTTGGCAGCAGCTGCTGTTCCTACCACGACTACACTTTGCTACTATCACCCCTGCTCTGCCTTTCTTGGTGGAAAGTCGGTTTGGTAAATTGCCAACTCCAGAGATAATTTCTATAGTAATAGGATGCCCAGGGCCATGGAATTACACACAGGATCGTCAGCTTCTGTCTAAACTGAACAACTGTGATAACTATAGTAAAATAAAGCCTGTATAATTAAATGCTTAAGAACAGAGCCAAGCAGAGAAATGGAGGAGGCCAGAAATCTCCCTAATGAATGAAATTCTAATCACTTAATGTCGTTTTCTTACTTTCAGCAATCTATTTGTTATAAGCAGGACAAGGAAGTAATTCCTATTTTAGTCTTTTTATATTTGATAATATCTTTCTAACCACGCGCTTGAATATACCAAGCTGTAGTTTAAATTCCTAGTTTGAACCCAAGTGGGGTTTAGTGCCATTACGATGCCTATACTCGTGGCATCATAGGATTGCAAGTGGTCTGAAGCAATCATTTGGCCCAAGAAAATGGGAAACTTCTAGAACAGAAACTCTTCCAGGCTTTTCTTGAAGGCCTCCAAGATTTGAGATTCCATAATCTCCCTCAGTGATGTATTCCAGCGTCACACGATCCTGGGACACATTACATCTGTTCTAACTTAAAGAGGGATCTATTTTTTTTCCAAGAAATTGAAGACAATAACTTCATCTTAGCAGACATCATCTTCTCCTTTTTTCCTTAACGAGAAAGACTGATGAGATGATCTACAAATCCCTCTACCTCAAAGATTCAGATTCCCTTGCACTGATATTTTGGCTTCTCTTGAAAAGCAAACAACCCTCTACTTGAAGACAGAAGGAGGAGCCTATCACATAGAAGGAGCCACTAATGTTCACTGAATGAATGAATGAACAATGCATCCATGCCTCTTCTAAACCCTGTGCTCTTGACCAAGTAATTAAATTTCTCTCAATTTTTTTTCATGTTACTAATTTTTTGTCATAAAAACTAGGGAACTAAGGATGCATAGTAGAAAAAAAATGCATAGCCAAATGGGACCTAACCAAACTTATAAGCTTTTGCACAGCAAAGGAAACCATAAACAAAATGAAAAGACAACCTACAGAACGGGAGAAAATATTTGCAAACGATGCGACCAACAAGGTTTTAATTTCCAAAATGTACAAACAGCTCATGCAGCTCAGTATAAAAAAAAACAGACAACCCAATCAAAAAACGGGCAGAAGACCTAAACAGACAATTCTCCAAAGAAGACATACAGATGGCCAACAGGCACATAAAAAGATACTCAACATTGCTAATGATTAGAGAAATGCAGTGTTTGTTTTTCTCTTCCTGACTTACTTCACTCTGTATGACAGATTCTAGGCCTATCCACCTCACTACAAATAACTCAATTTCGTTTCTTTTTATGGCTGAGTAATATTCCATTGCATACATGTGCCACATCTTCTTTATCCATTCTTCTGTTGATGGACGCCTAGGTTGCTTCCATGTCCTGGCTATTGTAAATAATGCTGCAATAAACATTGTGATACATGTCTTTTTTTGAATTATGGTTTTCTCAGGGTATATGCCCAGTAGTGGGATTGCTGGGTCATATGGTAGTTCTATTTGTAGTTTTTTAAGGAACCTCCATACTGTTCTCCACAGTGGCTGTATCAATTTACATTCCCACCAACAGTGCAAGAGGGTTCCCTTTTCTCCACAGCCTCTCCAGCATTTATTGTTTCTAGATTTTTTGATGATGGCCATTCTGACTGGTGTGAGGTGATATCTCATTGTAGTTTTGATTTGCATTTCTCTAATGATTAGTGATGTTGAGCATCCTTTCATGTGTTTGATGGCAATCTGTATATCTTCTTTGGAGAAATGTCTACTTAGATCTTCTGCCCATTTTTGGATTGGGTTGTTTGATTTTTTAATACTGAGCTGCTTGTATATTTTGGAGATTAATCCTTTGTCAGTTGCTTCATTTGCAAATATCTTCTCCCATTCTGACGTCTGTCTTTTCGTCTTGTTTACGATTTCCTTTGCTGTGCAAAAGGTTTTAAGTTTCATTAGGTCCCATTTGTTTATTTTTGTTTTTATTTCCCTTTGCAAGTCAAAACTACAATCACCTCACAGCAGTCAGAATGGCCATCATCAAAAAGTTTCAAATAATAAATGCTGGAGAGGGTGTGGAAATAAAGGAACCTTTTTACACTGTTGGTGGGAATGTAAATTGGTGTTACGACTATGGAGAACAGTATGGAGGTTCCTTAAAAAACTAAAAATAGAGTTACCATATGACCCAGCAATCCCACTTCTGGGCATATATGAGAAAAGACAAAGACTATAATTCAAAAAGATACATGCATCCCAATGTTCATAGTGGCACTGTTCACAATAGCCAAGACATGAAAGCAACCTAAGTGTCCATCAACAGATAAATGTATAGAGAAGGGGCTTCCCTGGTGGCGCAGTGGTTGAGAGTGCGCCTGCCGATGCAGGGGACACGGGTTCGTGCCCCGGTCCGGGAAGATCCCACATGCCGCGGAGCGGCTGGGCCCGTGAGCCATGGCCGCTGAGCCTGCGCGTCCGGAGCCTGTGCTCCGCAACGGGAGAGGCCACAACAGTGAGAGGCCCCTGTACTGCAAAAAAAAAAAAAAAAAAAAAAAAGTATAAAGAAGATGTGGTACATATATACAATGGACTATCAGTCATAAAAAAGAATGAAATAATGCCATTTGCAGCAACACAGATTATCATACTAAGTGAAGTAAGTCAGACAGAAAAAAAACCAAATATTATATGGTATCACTTATATGTGGAATCTAAAAAAAATGGTACAAATGAACTTACTTACAAAACAGAAACAGATTCAGACGTAGAAAACAAACTTATGGTTACCAAAGGGAAAGCAGGGGGAGGGATAAATTAGGTGTATGGGATTAACAGATACACATTACTATATATAAAATAGATAAACAACAAGGATTTACTATATACCACAAGGAACTATATTCAATATCTTGTAATAACCTATAATGGAAAAGAATAAAAAAAGAATATAAATATATACAGATATCAGATACAGATATCCAAATCACTTTGCTGTATAACTGAAACTAACACAATATTGTAAATCAACTACATTTCAATTAAAAAAGAAAGAAAATGGGCTTCCACACCACACTGATTAAGTATACAAATTGGAACAAGTTGCTTAACCTCTTTGCAGCTCTTTTTCTTTGTAATATGGACTAAAGAAGCTGACCTCAGGATTGTTGTATAACATATGTAAAGAGCCTGTTGCAAGTTGAAAAAACACAACAAATTTTTTTTTCCTAGTCTCTAAAAGTCCTAAGTTACTCCATTCTTTTTAAAGGAGAGCATGGATGAGACTGCTATTTGCCTATCCCAATCTACATCCTTTCCTTCACTTCCCTCTAATAGAAAGGCCCAAATTTTGGGCTGGCCCAGCTAAAGATGACATTTGCTAGCCTCTCTTGCAGCTATATATAGCCATATGAAAAAGTTCTGCCAATAAATATAAGCCAAAGTGTCATGTGTCTGCTTTCAGAAGGTCTCCTCAAAAGGAGAATGAGCCTCTTCCTTCCTTTCCTTCCTCCCTCCCTTCCTTCCTTCCTCCCTTCTTTCCTTCCTTCCTTCTATCTGTTGCTTGGAACATGTATGTTATAGCTGGAGCTTCTGCTTCCATCTTCAATTCCAGGCATGCAAGTCACACAGTAGGGATGGCAGAACAGAAAGCTGAAAGGGGTTTGGGTGACTCTTTGAGGTTCTATGAAGGCCTCACCTGCCTACATTCAGACTTCTTTTGTTGAAGAAATAAACTACCTGTTTAACTCATTGTTACTTGAACACTTTCTATTATATGCAGCCAGGCCCAGAAGATAACCTCAAGGGGATAAAATATATATTAAACTTTAATCTTAGCTAACAAATAACTAGTGTATATTCCTTAACCACTTATATGTTTCCTTTCATCTCTGTTATCATGTTGACTTAGACTACAGTAAAACTACAGTGATGGTTCACACAACTTGCAATGTTTATATTTTTCCTTTAGTATTTATAATTAGCCTATGTTACCTTTTATGCTTGTTTTGGCCTCTTCTCTAACAGGTCAAGGTCATTTCCATTTGAATTAATTTTTTTCAGAGGTATTAATAATATTACTAATTCATAAAAATTTAGAAAACAATATGGCAGAGTTGAATGGCCTAGGATTTGTAGTTTGAAGGCTTAGACCAATCTTGGTACTAGCATCATTAATTGTGTGACCTTGAACAAGTCATTTAACCTCTCTGAGCCTCTGTTTTATCCACAACAAACAGGGTTAATAATAATCCTGTCTTACTGACTTACTGGAGTTAGTGAGAATCAGGTAGGAGAATATATTTGAAAGTACTCTGTAAGATAAAGCACCATAGGGATGTTGCTTGTTATGAATACTATCAGAAGATACACACTGTAAGATTCTTTATGCATACAGATATTATTATAGATAGAATTATCAGAGAGATAATTTTAACGATTCCAACATATGGTGGTTTCCAATCTCTTCTTTTGAGGGTAAAATAAATCTTCGATTTGAGACGTTACTGTAAAATATAAATGAATCAGAATAATGGTCATAGGCTATAATTTTTTTTTTTTTTGGTTTAGAGTTGTTTAGGTATAGAAGGAATAAATATTTAAAATCTTGAATTCCAAGAAATGAATCTGAGGATCTTTGTACTCTTGGTTCTCTCTGGCTCCTTTCTTCCCTTACCACACTGGTATGGAACAGTGGAATCTGATCCATTGTCCTTGAAGAGCACAACAGAAAGGTCAAAGTCATTCTTTTATAGCTTGCCAATCTTTTGGGACAAAACTGAAAAGGTCAGTAAAAATCAAGGTAACTTACATCTGTTACTTCTTCATTGTCCAGGTGGACAATCATAGCAAGAATTATTCAAGCTCAATTTTCTCTTCAAAAGCTGTATTGATTGCTGCATAATGTTTTCTGATGGTCCAAGGATCTTATGTTAACTCCCCCAATGAACTGGGAACACCCATTTGATTTTTACCAGTTAGGTGAAAATTCCAGTTACAAAGAAGGCTCTGATAATGAATATGCTTCAGTGGAAGAAATGAACTTAAAACCATATGTATTTATCTTGCACATTATGATTTTACTGAATCTGGTGCAACAATGCACCCTTTTAGGGTGATCACACATCTTGGTTTGCCTGGGACAGTCCTAGTTTATGTCTGCTCTCTCAGCATAATTATTAATAGTATCCCTTTTAGTTTTGAAAGCACTCTGATTTGGATGATAAATTATATGCTTACCCTATTTTAGAGACATTTTATTGTCCTGGTTGACTAATAATGGGATGTCCTTATAAATTCTAAGCAGGCATCATTCTTTTGTAAATAATCTGCCCTGCTGTGGAGCCTTTAAAACAACATCTCTGATAATCCATGTTTCCTTAGACCCATGAGCAAGACCACCTGACACTCTCCTTCAGAAAGAAAGGCTTTAAAATATCACCATTTCTGAACGGCTATATCACGGGTTGACAAACCTTTTGTAAAGGACCAGATAGTAAATATTTCAGTCTTTTTGGGCCGTACAGTCTCTGTCTCAACTACTCAACTCTGCTGCTGTACCATGAAAACATCCAGACAGTATGTAAGCCAATGGGCGTGGCTGTGATCCAACAAAACTGCATTTACAAAAATAAGAGGAAAGGATTTGGCCCATGGCGTGCCGACCCCACGCTAGTGTTTTAATATTTTCTCTTGACAACTGACAAAATGGAATTTATACTTTCCAGATTTCTTTTCAAGTGTTAAAAGGAGCAAAAGACAGACAGTTGGCCCTAGTTAGATTGTAACTAATATCATGGAAAGATGCTCTCATTTCTTACAAACAAAGCTCCCAAGCTTTCTGTCATCGACACATCTTGTTCAATCAAAAGAGTCACAGTGCACATTCAATCTAAAGAAGTACAATGAAGATGCTCCCTCTTTAAATGAGTCATCACAAATGTGTATCCTTCAAAGGCTATGGAATTGACGGGCAGCTATATTTGATTGTTTAGGTGTTTTAAACATTGTTTGTTTCCAACATCTATGACGAAGCAGTTTCAGGAAATTTTTGTTTTATTTTGCGCCTCCTTGTGTTTTCATATTATGGGGACAAGGTGTAAATCTATCTTTGAGAGAGACATCTGAAATGCTTAGATAAACAAGCTTGCATCTGTAAAAGAGGAATTAGAGAGGGAGAGAATTGAATACATGCTAGTAGTTAAAACACAAGAGAAAAGTCCATTGCCCTTTAAATTGAAACAGAAGGAAAGACATGAAGGAAAGCCTTGAGTAAAATTAAATAAATGCTGAAAGTATACCCAGAAACACATCAAAGCATGGAATTGTTTTCTTGCTATGTTGAGAATTGTGATAATATGGTATGGTTCACAGTGTGTGTGTGTGTGTGTGTGTGTGTGTGTGTGCGTGTGTATGTGGGTGTGTGTGAGAACAGGAATTAAAAATAGACAGCAACAAAATGTTAAGACCAAGATATTGGACATACTAAGCAAAGAAATGTATTCAGTCAAAGTAAATAGACAAAGTGTGACATGCTTTAAATGATGATGAGTTGATGAATTCTTTGCTGTCTGACCTGGAATATCAAGCCCCAATCAGAAATGAATGGACTGTCTCTCCTGGAGAGGTAGACACTAGTTGCAGCCTGGGGAAAGAGGAAACATAAAAGCAGATCTAGATTTGCCTTTCAAAGACAGCTGCATATTAATCTAAAGAATTTCTAAAAAATCAAAAAGGCATTTTTCAGCAAAATACACCCCTAGAGCCTCAATCATAAAGCAGGGGAATAAACTTGAAACAGGATTGATTTCATCTTAAAGGGAATATTTCTTTGAACTGCTACCAACTGTAGTTGTCTTATTTGGTTTTCAATCCTATAACAAAATTGTGCCATATTGTGTCAAATAAGAAGATAATATAACAGCTTTAAACAAATTTTGTAATTATGGGTTCAATCAAAAGTGCATCAAATTTGTGTGTATTTGGGAAGTTATGCCATTGAATACTAAGTAGCTCTAAATATCAACCTTCATTTTTCACTTCAGTTTTAAGACCTTGACTCTTAAAGGGTTAGATTTCCCCAATAGAAGTTAGAGACTGGAAGAGATCCTGTGCATTTTAGTAGTTTGCTATTCTCTTTAGAAAATGCCAGGAGTGCCCTGGCAGAGACTGAAGATGTTTAGGCATGAATGAGATGTCTGTGGTCTAATGCTCTTTAATCAGCCCCTAAGTACAGTTCTAACCATTGGGCATCTTCACATTTCACTGGGACATTGTTTCCAGGTTCATGAAAAACTGGGTTTCTTGTGCTAAGAGAAGGCCCGATAATTGAATCCAATTTGTTTTGATTTTTATAGAACTATCTTTCCAGCATTTGGTGTCCTTTGAACGAAGAGGAAAAGAGATGAATAGGTTAGAAAGGCCTTATAGATTTTCAATGTGTCAGGCAGGCCTGAGTTCAGGTTCTGAGTGTCTAGTTCTTACAAACTTGGGCAGGCTTCAGTTTCCACATCTGTAAATTGGGGGAAATTTTAGTACCTCTTTTCTAGGTTGTTGTGAATATTATCTAAGATAATGTATACAAAATAAACAGCCTCAAGTCAGGCACATAATAATGGCTCAATAAAACAGAGCTGTTGATAAAGACCCCAAAGTCATAATTAACTGAAACTGTGTGGGTTTCTGAGTAAGATTGGCAGGAAATAAGTATGGGAGATATTCTCTTTAAGGCGATTTTCTTTTACCAGCGCCAAGAGCAGGATTAATATCTTTGACTGGCTTGAGAAGGCAGTGGATATGAGCACAGAGAATCAGACGACTCCATACCCTTCTATGCTCTTCTTTCCAGAACTTTCTTTTGTCACTGAGCTGTTGCACTTAAATATTTTCACTGAAGTCTCTTGGTATAAATTGGGTGTGTGCTTTCAATGCACAAGTTTAGAAAGTAGTACTGTATCAATGTACTTTTTCCTCCCTGTGCTAAAATGTTTCCATGGAAGAAAGTAAATTTTGGAGCTTTCTATTTTCTTTTTTCTGTTTATTAAAAAAGTTCCCTGCCTGCAAAGTTGCTGGCAAAGTTATCCTTTGTCTCTTAAGACTTGATTCATCTTAAACAAATCTTTTTAAGGAATGCACTGTAGCATAAAGAAAAGGTGCCTGACATTCATCACATGAGCATTACATGAACCTTCAGGAATAAAAAAAATCACTCAAAACTGCCCAGGGAAGGGACTTCCCTGGTGGCGCAGTGGTTAAGAATCTGCCTGCTAATGCACGGGACATGGATTCGAGCCCAGGTCTGGGAAGATCTCACAGGCCGCGGAGCAACTAAGCCCATGTACCACAACTACCGAACTTGCACTCTAGAGCCTGCGTGCCACAACTACTGAGCCTGTGTGCCACAACTACTGAAGCCCACGCGCCTAGAGCCCGGTCTCCGCAACAAGAGAAGCCACTACAACGAGAAGCCCGCGCACCGCAACGAAGAGTAGCCCCCACTCGCCGCAACTAGAGAAAGCCCGCGTGCAGCAGCGAAGACCCAACGCAGCCAAAAATAAATAAATAAATTTATAAAAAATAAATAAATCAAGTGCGTGCCCCCATTTTATGGATGAGGACACTGAGAATCAGAGAACTGAGTAATCAGTCCAAGGTCATCTAACAACCAACTGGAATGTGAACTGGAATTTGAACCCAGGGTTTACATCCCTTCTAACCAGAGTCAAGTGCATCTATTCCATCTTGCAAAATAATAGTGTCTAAGGCTAAGTCTTTCCCTTGAGCTCCACTGGAAAAGCTATGTTCCTGGAGTGGTGGGAACAGGAGAAGAAAAGAGCTTCTTTGAAGCAGTGCAGGTTCTTGGGCCCCATCCCAGACCTACTGAATCAGAAACTCTGGGGAGGGGCCAGCAGGCTGTGTTTTAACAGGCCCTCCGAGGGATCCTGATGGGTGCTAAAGTTTGAGAACCACCACTCTATAGCTCTAGACAACCTGTCTTCAAAATAAGGTGCAAGCCACCTCCTTACTGTTTGCCCTGCCTTTTCAATCATGGCCAACAACTGAGCCCACCCTAGAAGGGCAGAGATGAGAAGAATTCTGTGAATGTTGAAAGTGTTTCCACATAGAACCCAATGTTAGCTTTCAGCTTCTCCAAAAAGTAGTACAAAACACACTTTGTCCATTCCTGACAACAGCATGGAAGCCTTTTAATTAGTCCACCCTAGAGGAAATAGAGATGAGCTCGTTAAGTAATTCCTCTGATTACCGGTGGGCAGGGGTGTGCATTGTTTTCTGATGCATTTGTTTGCAGTGAGCAGTGCCACCAAACTGAAGGCTTCTTACAGAGGGTGTTAACATAAAAGGACTCCAACAAGCTGTGTGAGGGAGAGTGAGGTGGCGTTGACGGCAGGAACAGTCACAGAGCCAAACACACACACACACACACACACACACACACAAATACCAGTTCACACTGTGCAGATTGATCAATGGCCTGTATCCCAGGAAAGTGAGCATTAATATTCCTGATACTCCCTAAAAGTTCAAAAGATATATTAAAGCCTGGTGCCTTCCTCCAAGTTCCCATTGCATGGGGTTAAATGTCTACATTTTAGTGAAGGTGACCCAGCCAGTGACAAGATGTAGAGACCCAGGTTATAGGAATATAAGAAATTGAAGTGAATACTGTTCGTAGAAATGTCTCATCTTAAAACTCTGGGCATCTCATCCTAGCACACATTCAACTCTGGTAAGGAGTCTGAGTAATAGTACCCACACTCTCACAGCTGGAAAGGAATGCTGAGACTCTCCTCCAACTGCCTCTTCAATTAAAGAACTCTCTCTTCAATAACTCTGTTCCAGAATCATTCAGTATCATTTTTCTTTTTTTTTGAATTAATTTTCATTGGCATATAGTTGCTTTACAATGGTGTGTTAGTTTCTGCTGTACAGCAAAGTGAATCAGCTATATGTATACATATATCCCCTCTTCTTTGGATCAGTGTCATTTTTCTGAAGCCACGCAAATAGAACCAGGGGAATTCTAAATAAACTGGCTTGGTAGGATTCTTTGTGAAAACTGGGCCCAGCAGGCCAAGGTCAAAGCCTAGCTGAGAAGAGGAACCTGACTAAAGTTTGGTCAAGGAAGGAGTCCTTGTCATTTGTTGCTGTAGCCTAGATTCTCTGTGCCGCTGGGTTAGGAAACATTTATTTTCTTTTGAACCCTGTAATAGTTTGTAAGAACTGCTATAACACAATACCACAGACTGGGTGGTTTAAACAACAGAAATTTATTTTTTCACAGTTCTGGAAGCTAGAAGTCCAAGATCAAAGTGTTGGCAGATTTGGTTTCTTCTGAAGCCTCTCTCCTTGGCTTGCAGATGGTCATTTGTTGCTGCACCCTCACATGGCCTTTCCTCTGTGCACGTGCACCCCTGGTATCTTTCTCTGTGTCCAAATCTCCTCTCTTTATAAGGGCACCAGTCAGATTGGATTAGGGCCAAATGCCCTCATTTAAATTTAATTTGGGCCTGTACAGGCCCAATCTCCAAATAAGTCACATTTGATGTACTGGGTGTTAGGGCTTTAACATATGAATTTGGAGGGACAGAATTCACCCCACAACAAGCCCCAATTTTGCTCTCTTTCATTTTCCCAGACCAGCCCTAGTTCTGCTAATATTCCCCAGAATGTATTGAATGCTTTCCTGCTCATGCCGGTCCACCAAAGGTGGGACCTTCTTCTGATGTGGTCTGACCAGTGCTGAGGACCACACAACTCTTACTCCCCTTCTTCCAAACTCTATTCTTCCACGAGCACGAGCTTAATGCCTATGTCACTCAACTGGCTCTTCATGACCCTAGAACTTCTTTGGGGTGACTTTGCTGTTAAGTTAAATCTCCCTCATTCAGTTGATTTTCTGAACCCAAACACAGAAGTTTATATTTATGTTTGTTTCTGTTTATGATTTATTATCATCATTATATTTCCTTTTATTGTTTTTGACTTCTTGTTTGTGGCTTTAGAGTAGCTTTTGAATCTTAATGCTGTCATCCTGTATCCTTAGTAGTCCTCTCAGCTGTACGCCCACTGCCAGTTTCATGAGGTTGCCTTCTCTGCATTTATCTAAGTTGTTGGGAGATATGCTTAACAGGAAGGTCCAACTAGGTCACACTTGGACAGCCCCCTGCAGGTTGACATCTGTCCATCAATTCAGGAGTGTAATAAACACTGGTGAACTCACCACCCTGCCCTGTATCCAGCCCACATTTGTCATCAGGAGTTGCTTTTCCCCTGGGCCAAAGAAGCCCACAGCCACACCCTCTCCATCTTGTTCTTGGGCTATTGTGTCAATGGTCAGCCCGCTAGGACTTGAGCCACGTCTTCTTGGCTGCTAGAGATTTGATTTTTCTGTTGGCTCTGACTTAAGGACTCCGTATGTTCTGGATCCTGGCAGCTCAGCAATTACTCAGCTGGATCTGCCCCAGCAGAGCTTGCCCAAGGGGAACCCAAAGAGGGCACCCCTGGGTAACCCTGAAGCTTGGGTAAGCCTCAGTTCTGACAATAGGCTGAGCATTCTGAAGGGATTTCCCTTCATCAGGGGTCCTTGGTACTGTATTGTGGCCATTCTTAGATCCACGTAAATAGAATAAAAAACAGTCTCAATTTAATCTGCCACTCCAGCCCCTGCAAGGACACAGCTGGTGAGGGTGTGCTGACTTTATTCACAAGCCAGTCCCTTCTCTCCAGCCTTGCAATAATTTTGTTGTCTTTGTTATTCTATATCCTGCGGTGATTTCCCTGAGTGCACTGAGTGATTAATTTAGCTGGTGTCACAGGCTACAACATGTTGATATAAAGGGAAAAAGAACGAGAAAAAGAAAAGTGTGGAAGGGGTGAAAGGCTACTGCAGCAAACACACACAGGACCCAAGCTCCAGCCCTCGTACAAGATGCTCCAATGGCCAAAATGACCCCACGACATTGTTTTTGTGAACAGGAGTACGAACTTCTGAATGGTTGAGTTCCGAAATTCAAAGCCTGAAACTCTCCCAGGGCTCTCTCACTTCCCACATTGCCTCTGAAACATCAATAGCTTCAGGAAATAATGAAAAGCAAATCAGAAATAAAATCAGAACTTGAAAACCCCTGGTTCTCTATGAAAAGGGCTTCTACTGTTCAAATTCTAGTTTACAAGAGAGTGAGATTTGGGATCTTGTGTTGAAAACAAACTCCAGATTTTTCTGCAGTTTTGATACCCAGTTTAACCCTTTATCCTTCTTGGCTCATGAAGCTTAAAGGACTAATGTGACTACTGATTTGAGACCTTGTACTGTTTATCAGTCCTAGGTGGAAGCTTGTCTGTACATATGGTTGTTGATATTGGTGAGGGAGTTTATCAAGTGATAATTGTTTCTATACACAACATAAGGTAGTTATGGCGTAACTGTGAATAATAGTTTTCCCCATGGTGACCCAACTCCTCCCTTGCCATTTTGTAACCTGGCTTTTAAACATTGGGTTAAGAAGTAACTTAAGAGAGAATAAATTTTTGTTTTCACACTAAGCCCAGATTTTGACATTTTTATCCTTAAAATAATTTTAAAAGAAATAGCAGTGATAATTTTCATTAAAAGTGATACAACTTCATTAAAGAAAATGTAGAAAATATCTTAGAAAAAGTCACCTAAAATCCCACCATGCGGAGATGATCACTTTTAACATATTTAAGTTAGTATTTTCCAGGCACAAATGCATGTATGTGAATGTATATTTCTATACTTCATTCTAAAAATGAGATAATTCTGGACATACTAGTTTGTAACCTATTTTCTCTACTTAATAAGTTGTAAACATCTTTTCTTGGTATTCAATCTTTTCTACATTATTTTTAATGTCAGCACAGTATTCATTTCATTGGAGGGTGGGGGTAAAATGATACATACCCTGATTTAATCTTTAAATATAGGAGACAAAATAAAAATTACTGGAAGTCCTCCTACTCAATAAAAAGCACTGTGAATGTTTGAATGAGCAGCCTCCTGAGACCTCTCCTTGTACAATATTTTGTGCTCTCCATGGTGCTTTTCAATTTGCCTTTAAGCACTTGACAATGGATCAAGGAGAAACTCACATGTCTCAACTTATAGCTCTATATCATTATTTATTTATTTATTTTTGGCTGCGTTGTGTCTTCATTGCTGCACGCAGACTTTCTCTAGTTGCAGCGAGCGGTGACTATTCTTCATTGAGGTGCACAGGCTTCTCATTATGGTGGCTTCTCTTGTTGTGGAGCATGGGCTCTAGGTGTGCGGGCTTCAGTAGTTGCAGCATGCGGACTCAGTAGTTGCGGTACACGGGCCCTAGAGCACACGGACTTCAGTAGTTGTGGCACATGGGCTCAGTAGTTGTGGCACACGGGCTTAGTTGCTCCACGGCATGTGGGATCTTCCTGGACCAGGGATTGAACCCATGTCCCCTGCATTGGCAGGCAGATTCTTAACCACTGCGCCACCAGGGAAGTCCCATCTATATCATTATTTTAAAGGTCTATATTACATCCCATTCTAGTAGGTTCCATTATTTACATGATGAATACACCATCGATGAACATTTCAGTTGTTTTCTTTTTGTGTGTGTGTGCTATTCTAAACAACATTGTGATGGACATCACTGAGATTTATCAGCTTGAACTTGAGTGATTATGTCTTCAGAGTAAATTCTAAATGCGGAGTTGCTGGAACAAACAGAACACACATTGTACATTTTAACTACTAAAGTGACTTTTAGAAAAAGCACCAATTTTCATCTCCACTAAATAGTGTGTGAGAAAACTGATGCTCAACAACACTGAGTTATATTAACTTAAACAGTTAATTTTGTCCATCTTCTGGGTGAAAAATAAAATTTATTGTTTTATTCACATTTTATTGATTATTAGCAGGTTGAAATCTTTCAATGCATTGAATGTTTTACTTCTATGAATCATCTGTTAACGTCCTGTGCTTTTTTTTGTTATTGGTCTTTTCTTTATTGATTTGTAAGAATATTTAGACAATAATATTTAGTTGTGATCTATCAGTTGTCATGTAAATATTTCTCCCATTTTGCTTGTTTTTCAACTTTGTTTATACTTTTAACTGAGCCAAAGTTTACTTTTTGTAGTCAAATTGCTCAGTTTTTATGTATTTTCATTACATGATTAGAAGTTATTTCCTGATCCAACATTATAAAAAATTATCACCATCTTCTTCAAGAACATTAATGGTTTTAATTTTTTATTACTTTTAAAACTTTGATCCATCTGGAATTTATTTTGGTGTATCCAACTTTATTCTAACTGGCCATACAGTTGTATCAATACTATCTATTGGATAATTCATTTTTTCCCTATTAATTTGAAGTCCTACATTTATATATTATATGTTATAAATTCCCACCTACTTTTTAAAACTTGCTTTTATTACAAAAATAATATATGCACATGGTAAAAAAGGACACAGTCATCAAAAATTGTATACAATAATAAGTCTCCACCAACCACTGCTAGTTCCTCACTTCCCCTCCCTAGAGGGAACCATTTTCCAGAAGTGCTCTAGGCATACACAAGCATGAGAGGTGTGTCTGTGACACATGCATAATACATAGATATATACATGTCTGTGTATCCCATTTTATGTTTACACAAATTAGAGCTTCCTACATGTATGGCTTAGCACCTAGTTTCTTTTTTTAATTAAACAATATATCTTGGAACTCTTTATAAGATCAACAAAGCTACTTCATTCTTTCTCATAATTGCAGAGTACTCCATTGTATGTAGGTACTGTAATTTGTTTAAACAAATAGCCTGCTTGTTGACAACTTTTTCAGTTTTTTTTCTATGACCAGCAATGCTATAATGAATATCTCACCTCAAATTTCTTGCACGTGTGTGCATATAACATGGGACAAATTCCCCAAAGTGTCAGCTGCTGAACCAAAAGGGTATATGCACCTTGTATTTGGTAGATATTACCAAATTTTCCTCTAAGGGGGACTGTCTTAGTCCATTCAAGCTGTTATGACAAAATACCTCAACTGGGTATAAACAACAGAAATTTATAGCTCACAGTTCTGAAGGCTGGGAAGTCCAAGATCAAGGTGCCACCATGGTCAGGTGAGGCCCTCTTCCTTGTTACAGACTTCTCATTGTATCCTCACGTAGCAGAAGGGGGCAAGGGAGCTCTCTGGGGCCTCTTTTATAAGGGCACTAATATCACTCAAGAAGGCACCACCCTCATGACCTAATCACCTCCCAAAGGCCACACCTCCTAATACCATCACACTGGGCATTAAGATTTCAACACATGAATTTGGGGAGGCCACAAACAATCAGATCACAGCAAGTTCAAACCAGTTTTGTACTCCCATCTATGTTGAAAGAGCTTGCTTAAGATCCTGTCTCAAACATTTTTTTTTATCTTTCTCAATCTGAAAATTGCAAAACGTTGTCTAATTGTTAAAGTGGATTTCTTTTTTTTTTATTCAAACAGAAAGTCACAAAAATTATAATCATCCTCATCAGTTCACTCAGTCCCATGTAATTAATTTGTTTTCATCTTGATCTTTTGTTAGCACTTTTATGAATTCATCAGGTTTCCATTAGAGTTCTGAAAATGCTTATTCACTCAGTTCAGCAGGATAGTCAGTTACCAGAAACCTGTACTTGTCAGAGTCTTTTCCATGAATTCCTTGAAGATGAAGCCCTTTTATAGGAACATTTTTGCAAAAGCATCAGAGTACACCCAGAACTGTCTGTAAATGACAAGAGACTTAAAAATGGCCACGGTTAAAGCTTTGATGAAAGTTCATAATAATGCAATTGACAAGGAAATTTAGTTATTTCTGAGATATACATTTTAAAGTAATAACTAGAATTATGACATAACATTATACCAGAACATATAAGATTTTTAGAAATTTCATGTAATGTCTGAAACATTTATATTAACATATTTCCATACAAATAACCGAAAGAAAGTTTAGTATTAGTTGGTTTTTTTGTTTGTTTTTTTATACTGCAGGTTCTTATTAGTCATCAATTTTATACACATCAGTGTATACATGTCAATCCCAATCACCCAATTCAGCACACCACCATCCCCAGCCCACCGCAATTTTTCCCCTTTGGTGTCCATGGTGTCCACGTTCTCTACATCTGTGTCTCAACTTCTGCCCTGCAAACCGATTCACCTGTACCATTTTTCTAGGTTCCACATAAATGCGTTAATATACGATATTTGTTTTTCTCTTTCTGACTTATTTCACTCTGTATGACAGTCCCTAGATCCATCCACGTCTCAACAAATGACTCAATTTCGTTCCTTTTTATGGCTAATATTCCACTGTATATATGTACCACATCTTCTTTATCCATTCATCTGTCGATGAGCATTTAGGTTGCTTCCATGACCTAGCTATTGTAAAGAGTGCTGCAATGAACATTGGGGTGCATGTGTCTTTTTGAATTATGGTTTTCTCTGGGTTTATGCCCAGTAGTGGGATTGCTGGATCATATGGTAGTTTAAAGTGGATTTCTTTTATTATTAGTGAGAGTGGGAACATTTTCATGTATTTATAAATCATTTTTCTTTTTTTATAAAACATGAATTCATGTTCCTGTTCCTTATAGTGTTGAGAGAACTCTTTATAGATTGAGAAAATTAATCATTTGTCAATAATATATGTTTTAAATGTTTCTCTTGTTGGTCATTTGTCTTTTGACTGTATTTATGATGATATTTTCACTGTGCAAAAAATTTAATTTTTAGGTAGTGTAATTTATTAACCTTTAACTTTATGCCTTCTGGGTTTGTTTTCTTGCTTAGAAAGGCTTCCACCATTTCAAAATTACAAATGAACCTCATGTTTGTTTCTAGAATTCTTATGGTTTCATTTTTTTTTAATGTTTAAATATTTGATTCATCTTTCTGTTAGGAGGAAGATTGACTGTATTCAGTTTTAGTCTTTTCCCAGAGGTCTAGATAGTTGTCCCTAAAACTGTTTATTGAAAAATCAATTTTTCCCATTGATTTTAAATCATGGGTTTATCATATATGAAATTTTCATATAAAGTTAGCTCTAATTTCTCAAATCTGGTCTATTGGTCTAAGCTTTCTAGGCTGTGCTGACAGTGCACAGTTTTAATTATTATAGTTTTACAATACATTTTAATATATGTCAGGTCTCCATCAATAGTCTTTTCCTACTTTTTCTCACCACTCTTGACAAGTGCCAAGATAGACAAGAAACGCTCTAGAAAAATAAATTAATGCTAGTGGGATTTTTATTGCAATTGCATCAAATTTATAGAGTCCTTCTGCCTATTTACTAGGTCTCTTTTCATGTCCTTTACTAGTTTTTGAATTTTCTTTATATATTTCCTGTACATTTCTTATTGAGTTTAATTTGAGATATGTAATAGTTTTTGCTGCTGTTGTGAATGGGATAATTTCTTCCATTAAAGTTTCTTTCAGATATTGTTTGTCTATTTAAAGCAAACTTAAATGAGACATTTTTCTTGTCTCAATTCAGTATTGATGTTCTTACTTTTATGGAGAATTCAGATATGTAACCATCACATTATCAAATAAGAGTTGTGTATATGACCCATTCCAAACCCCAACCGGGTGTGAAGTGATGAAGAAATGATAGGAAACACCAAGTAGATAATGGACAATCAATTTAATCTTCAGGTAATTGTACAGTTTTAGAGGGTTTTTATAATTTAACATAAAAGCAAAAGACTGTCATTCTTAGCAAAGGACAACAACTTCATATGAATCAATGCTGGTACCGTGTGTTATCATAACCAACATACTATGAACATTTTGTCACTGATTCCTGCCCCCTCTTCCCTTTCTTCCTGTCTGTGTCAGAGATGTTTTCTCTTAATGCATTCAAAAGGGCTATTTTGGGATTTGAGTCACCTTTTCTCCTTGTGTCTCTGCAACAGACACAATCCATCAACCTCCTATCATACACAAAAGAAAAAAATCCACTCTCCAAGATAGCAAGGCGGTCACTTGGTACCATGTGTTATCATAACCTGAACCCAGGTTCTCTGATGTTTCTGAGTGTGAATTCTCAGCCACCTCAGATGCCCGCATTTGGTGCCCTGCCTGGCTCAGTTTAGAACAAAACACTTTTCCTGACAAGTTGCGTGGTGCTGATTATATTTCAATTAGCAGTTGGTCAAAACCCTGCAGAAAACGAAACAGCCCTTCACACGTTCTGATAAGAAGTCATATGAACTAAGGCATAATTACTGCATCATGGACAGAGGCTACACCCACGTCATAGATCTTTATATCAATAACTGAAGTCATAGATGCTAACTGGCTGCGTTGGGAAGCAGACCTCACTAATCAAGAGAGAATAAAGAAAAAGAGAACTTTGTGATTATTCAGCTGGCTGGAGGTGGCCTGCTATGATGATGAGAATCCTAAGAAATGCATGGTGCATGATAATTATTCTTTATGAAAAGGAAACATGACCTTTAACCAGTTGCTAAACCCTCTTTCCTTGTAGAAGCAGCTGCCCCACTCCTAATTTACAACAGCTCTATTGCCCAATACATGGGCGGATTGGAAAAGCATGGAGGTAAACCATAATGTCCCCTGAATTGCAGACTTATACGGCCAACCACCTACTTGACATCCATGCCCAGTTTTAATAGGACTAATGCTGAGCTTCCTTCTTCTCCCGGACCTGCTCCTCCCATAGCCTCCCACCAAAAAAAAACCCCTTCATGCTTGATGCCTCTCGTTCTCTCACAGCCCATATCTGATCCATCAGCAAATCGGGGCAACTGTACCTTCAAACTCTCTCCAACATCGAACCACTCCTCATATCCACACTGCTATTGCTTGTGTGAAGCCGCTATCATCTCTACCAGGCTGCTTCACTGGCCTCCTAAGTGGTCTATTCTCAACAAGCAGAGTGATCCTGTAAATGCTAAATTATGTCTGTTATTCCTCTGCTCAAAAGCCTCCAATGGTTCCCCATGACATTCGGAGTAAAAGCCAGTGTACTTACCATGTTCTACAGAACCCCCTGGGATCTGGCCCCCATCACCTCTCTACCACTGCACTCATCCACTACACTCCCCTCGCGGCCTTCACTCTAGACAACTCGCCACATTGATGTTCCTCACACACACCAGACAAACCCCCCCTCAGCCTTTGCACTTGACAGTCCCTCTCCCCCAGATATCACATGGCTCACTCTATCACCTCCTTAAGGTTTTTTACTTAAATGTCATTGTATCAGCAAATCATTCCCTGGATATACTGACTAAAAGTGCAACCCCACACTCTCACTTCTCCTTCTTCCTTTCTTTATTATTCTCCTCAGTTTTCAGCACTAACATATGTCCCATTTTATTTGTTCATCTGTTGCCTGATGGAGTATAATGTCTTGGAGGGCAAGGGTTTTGTCTGATTTGTATCCCTTGCACACAGAACAGAACCAAGCACATTGTAGGCTTGATAAATATTTGTTGAATAAGTGAATGAATGAATGGACAGTTGAGAGCAAGGGCACAATAAAATTTTTTAACATTGAGCTTTAACAATATACTACATTTTCATTTCTTAAATTAGATACTTGAAAGGCTCATTGATAAAGCATATGTTAATGCCGTTTTATCACTTGAAAAAATATGATCAAAGCTTCAGAGTTTTAATGATCAACTGCTATCCTTTCCTGTTGTTTTATTTTTCCTTGAAGACTCTGACAGGCAAAGGAAGGTAGGTCTGTGTGGTCCTCAGCTTAAACTGAAGACTCCCCCATTCTCATTATAATTATGTTGTCATTGATGGAGACAACAGTGTTCAGTGTTGTTTTTTTCACTAGGTAGGGACATGGGGAAGGTTTTTGTTGGGCCAATTTAACCCTGAATATAATGCTGTAAATCATAAAAGAAAAGTCCCAGCCATTGCAAATTAACCTGGTCCAAATGAAGTCACCCTAAAGAGAGACAGGTGTCAGGATGGTCAAAAGCATTTAGTACCAATTTGCAGTGATACTAAATCTAATGTAAAAAAAGAGACCAGAATGATGTAACTTAAGTATTTGCCTGGTGGTACATCTTAGGGATCTGGAGCCTACAGTGATACATAAAGCAACATTCTCAGGGTCTCTGCTCATCAAATCTTGGGGTTTGATCATCTCAGTCATTTGAAAATTTACCTCTTACTGTTTCTATTGATATGTCATGTACTCATTAAGTACACACCTGCGAGTGAAGTTTTGTTAAGTGAAAGCTAATTTATACTCACTACACACACGGGCTGCTATTTTTATATAGCCAATTTGGGTTTTGTTTTATGTTGCCCGTCACCTAGTAGTTCATTTTGTAATGGACTTCTAAAGATTAGAAAACCAGCAACCCATATATAAAGCCAGGTTACTTTAATATTCAGCAGTAGACTATAACCATGCTACGAAAAATAACTTTTATTCTAAGGCTAGCTGACTAGTCAGGGAGAGCAGGGAGGGTTTGGAAAGGGTATTCCCAGATTAGATGCTGCACAACCCACTTCACATGTACTATATGATTTGGAGATGTGAATGGGACTTGGTACCTAGAATTTCTCTGCATAGAGCAAAAACACATATATAAAGTCTTTTAGTATGCCTGATTTGATTTTTCCCTTCTCAATAAAGCTCTCAACCCCAATTCCCATGTAGAAAGTCAGTACCTCTGTAATACCAAGCAAGTTCTGTGCAATGAACTATGGAGGCCTGCATATTTACACTGCAATATAAAAATCCAAGTACATATAATGTACATCCATGATTCATCCTACAAGAGTAATTTTCCAGTTTCACTGGTCCATGGGTCACTTTCTTAAAATAGTGGTATCTGAAGTATGAGATACCACTTGCTCACTTGGATGGGTGTGGGGAGATATGGCGTACGGAGGACAGCTAATGAGAAAGGCATTCTGTTTCACAACTTATAAATGTTGGGGGAGATAAGGAGAAACATTCACCCAGCATCAGAGCTCTATGTTTATTTATGTCCTGCCTTTATTTTTAACAACATTTCAAGGCTGTTGTGTTGAAAGAGAAATGTTTGAACACTGTGTCTCATCCCACGTTGAACCCTATACTACACAGGTGGTGTCATGGAACTCTGCTGTCTGTGGACAGAATATTTTTTATCTCAGGACCCCCCAGAAAGTGCTTTTAGGCAACCCAGATCCTTATCACTGTAAGCAGGGTCTCATTCTCTATCTCTAGTAATAACTAGTAGAATATTATATTCAGGCTTACAATCCAGAATAGCATTTTTCATTCTGCCAGACTGTGAAATTAATGTAGCACAACCAGTATTTTTAAGTGAAATACAATAGAATAGAAAATATCAAAGGGTAGCTTATATAACAGGAACAAGTATTGTTTTATAAGTGTGTGTGTGTGTGTGTGTGTGTGTGTGTGTGTGTGTGAGTCTTGGGTATTGACAGGAAAGTGCTTGCTTACTGTAGGTTGTTTAAAAGCCATTTATGGCAAATTACAAGTATTCAACAATATTTCTATTTTCTCCTTTGAGGTAACATATCTATATCATTTAAGTCTCTTCCGTAGTTAGATGAATCCATATGACTGAGTTTTGGCCAAGGGCATGTGAACAGAAGTGCCATGCATTCCTTCCAAACTTTGCCCATAAAAATTTCCCAAACTTGATCCTTGCTTTTTCCCCACATATAACTGAATTGAGAGGACCCAGAGGAAGGTGGAGCCACGAGATGGGAGGAGTCTGGGTCCCTGAAGGTACATGTGGAAGGCTGCTTACTCATCAGTTCACACTGAACTGTAAAGGGGGTGAAAAATAAATCATTTGTCTTAAGCCACTGCAATTGGGAGTGTGTTTGTTATAACATCTAATTAACACAGGACTGATGAAAGGGTGAACACCGTGGCAAGGTGCTCTGCTCTCCTGCCTCTGGTTTTATTTCAGCTCCTTTAAAACAGGACACCCAACAAGCACTAAGCTCCACCTCCACGGAGCATGTATGAGGCTTAGATTTCCTCACAGCCTCGCTGCACTTCTGTGTTTTAACTATGACTAGATCTCCAGTTGGACCTTGGCTTTCTGCTCCATTATGTTCAGACATTTGTCTCAATGTCTGTCAGTCACTGAGTCTCACCAAGCCCCTGGGACCTACCCCACAGCCAGTCCTTCCCCACCAGTCCCCTATAGATCCTTATCCATGATCTGTGATCTATTTCAGCCTTAGGATGTAGGTAATGTCTACAAATAAAATTTATTTCTGACACAAATTTTAATTTATATGAGAATATTCTCTTTCTAAGAAAAGAATTTGAATAATTGTAGTACCAATAGCTAGCATGTACTGAATGCCTACCATCAGGCATATATTATCCCTAAATCTCACAAAAATCTAGTAGATAATCGATATTATTATACCCATTAAAAGAGGAAGAGACTGAAGCTCAGAGAGGCTGGGATTTGTCCCAGGTCACACAGCTATAACATGGACTTGAACTCACATTTGTCTGATGACCAAACCCACACTCCTTCGCCTTCCTGATGGCAAAAAAGGACAAATGTCTAACAGCAGGAAGTTTAGATGTCTATATACTGAAGAGGCTTCCTGTTCTTGGAGGTCCCACTGGGCACTGAGAAATGCTGAACTTTCAGCTCACTTGTGGTTTGTGGGAAACTGGGGAGATCAGAACTGAACTGAACAGCTCCATGGAGGCTGCAGCTGCATTTGCTGTGCATGTGGCAAAGGAATGCCACACTCCCAACTAAACACGCTTCCCGGCACAGCTCTCTGAAGTTTGGTCAAGGAGCTGGGAACTGACAGGAATAAACAAGACCACTGGAGGCTTATTCCAGTATAAACAGAACTGGCCAGGTTGCATCTTCAGACAAAAATCTAAACCAATGGTTTTTGAGGGGGATGCTCATGACAATCCACTGGGGAATGGGAAGAAGATATGAGAACTTCTCCTGGCATAGTGATTCCAATTTAAAATAAGACAGAAATTAAGTGTTTCTAACATCTAATAAATAGGCTGATACCGGTACTCTTATCTCTTCCTTATGTCACACCAGACAAGTAGCACCATGACATATCCTGAGGGAAAGTGAGGGTTCCATGTTCCATGGTACAGCAGCGTGAGAGCTGAGCCCTTACTCATTCTTTCACTTTCTTGTTTTGCAACCCAGTTCAGCTTACATGGCCCTGTTTAAGTACATTTATATGTTATGTTATCTGGCTGTATTATTTGGGGTTCTCCAGAGAAACAGAACCAATAGGAGATACAGAGCTATATACAAGGAGGATTATTATAGGAATTGCCTCATGGGTTATAGAGGCAGAAGAGTCCCACAATCTACTGTCTGCGAGCTGAAGAGCCCAGAAAGCTGGTGGTGTGTTCAGTCTAAGTGCAAAGGCCCTAGAACCAGGGGAGCCAAGGGTGTCACTCCCAGTCCAAGGTCAAAGATTTGAGAACCAGGGGGCTGCTGGTGTCAGTTCCAGAGTCTGAAGGCTTGAGAACCAGAGCCTCCAATGTCCAAAGGCAGGAGAAGATGAACATCCCAGCTCAAGAAAAGAGAGAGGGAATTCGCTCTTCCTCTTTTTGTTCTATTCTAGCCCTCAGGGGATTTGATGAAGCCCACCCACATTGGTGAGAGTGAATCTCTTTACTCAGTCTACTAAATCAAATACTAATCTTTTCTAGAAACTCTCACAGACATACCCAGAAGTAATGTTTTATGAGCTATGTGGGCATCCCTTAGCCTAGTCAAATTGACACACAAAAATAACGATCACATTGGTTTTAATAAAACCAATTGCCACCTGGCTTTAACAAAATCAATCTTTAAAAACATAAAATGGTCATATGGCTTAAGATATTCCTGCCAAAGTATCTGAATGTTGAAGATAGTCCTAATAAGACAAGCACAGGTAAACATATTAGCTAAAGTACCACAAAAAGCATTCTAATCAGTTGGTTTCCTCTCATTAAATGTTAATTAGTTCATATAAGCTTCCTGTGTAGGAAAGTATCAAGTACTTAGCAAGCATTAGGGAAGAGGCGAGTCACAAGTGGAGTCTAACGGACAACAGACACTACTGGAGCAATGACATTGTTACCTTGCTAGGTGACATTTTTCTTTGAGGCATATGTGAGCTTCTTGAGGAGGATCCAGAAGGCCTGCCAGAAACAAACAAACATTAGAATTTTCATTCTGGTAATGAGTGTCTGAAACAACATTTGTTGAGTTTTAAAAAACATACTTAATGGGGGCTTCCCTGGTGGCACAGTGGTTGAGAGTCCGCCTGCCAATGCAGGGCACATGGGTTCATGCCCCGGTCCGGGAAGAACCCACATGCCGTGGAGCGGCTGGGCCTGTGAGCCATGGCCGCTGAGCCTGTGCGTCCGGAGCCACGCCCGCTGAGCCTGCGCGTCCGGAGCCACGCCCGCTGAGCCTGCGCGTCCGGAGCCACGCCCGCTGAGCCTGCGCGTCCGGAGCCGCGTCCGGAGCCTGTGCTCCGCAACGCGAGAGGCCTCAACGGTGAGAGGCCCGCGTACCGCAAAAAAAAAAAAAAAAAAATAACATAATGGGATTAGCTCCTGAACCAAATACTATGATTATATTCCAGATACACTGGCTCACACCATTTAAACCCACAGGATAATCATATCATATTAAATGGCCTTTTATTTAGATTGTTTTAGTATGCTGGCTTATAAGCCACTTTGGTAAAGTTATAAAAATAAGAGGAACAAAACTTAGGGGCTGTGTGGACCCCATCATTAAGTGATTTGGAAATGGGTCCCTGGGATCATACATGTTTGGGATGAGAAGGGACTGCAGCCAGTTCACAGGAGCATGGCCACACCATGCTCGTGGTGGCCCCTGTTCTGATTGGCCAGTGCCTGGCCCCAAGCAGTTGCAAAATATCACTCCTGAAAAAGTCTAAAGCACTCATTTCACAGATAAAGACACAGTGACCCAGAGAGATAAAGTGACCTGCCCACACTACACATCTTATTAAGAGAAAAACAGAACTTGGACTTGAGCGTCATTCTACAGTGCTCCTTTGGCGTCCCCACACCACCCTCTTCCCCTGAAATTTGTTGCCATTTTTCTTTATAAACTGGTGATGCAAAAACCACCTTTTGATACAGAGAGACAAAGGCTGTTAAGCAGGTTGGGCAAATGCTTTGATAACAGGTAAAGGAGCTATAAATTGCTATCTTTCAAAAATAATGTCAAACATTTATTGAGTGCTTACTACATGACAGGCACAGATACTTCACTTGTTTAATCATTTAAACAATATTACCTTTAATCTTTACAATAGCCTTATTGCGTAGTTATGATTATTGATTCCATTTAACACGTGGAAGAACTGATGTATAGCGAGACTGAGTAACTTGCTATGGAGGTGACTTCTAAGATGACCCCCAATTGATATTCACACTCTGTGTAATTTCCTCCCTTTGGCTGTGGGCTGGACCTAATGACTCACTTCAAATGGAATACAGAAAAAAAAGTGATGGGATGTCACTTCCATGGCTAGGTTATAAGAGCCTGGGACATCTGTCTTACTAGAGACTTTTATTCTGCTGGCTTTGAAGGCTACTCTGTTGGAAATGCCCATGTGGCAAGGAGCCTGAGGGCAGCCTCCAGGCAACAGCCAGCAAGGAATTTAGGCTTTCAACTCAACAGTTGTCAAGGAACAGAGTCTTGCCAAAAACCACATGAGTGAGCGTGGAAGTGGATCCCTCCCCAATCGAGCTTCAAATGAGATCCCAGACCTTGGGCCAATGCCTTGATTGCAGTCTTTGAGAGACTATCAAGCAGAGGACACAACTAAGTTGTTCCTTCATTCCTGATCGACCCAAACTATGACATAATATATGTTGTTTTAAGTCAATCATTTTAGCATAATTTGTTATGACGCAAAAGATAACTAGCACAGTTACCCAAGACTACATAGCTACATAACTCCTGGTATAGCCAGGAGTTGAACCCAAGAAGTCTGGCTGTTAAATCTATGCTTTTTTCCACTAAATCTACTCTTTTAACCAGTGACACCACACTACCTCTCAGAAGGGACACCACATTCTTCACGAACATCATCATCACCATCATCACCATCATTATTACCATCACCATCATCACCTCTGTCCCCATCATCATCGTCATCACTACTACTACATACCAAATATTAGCTAAGTGCTTTATATAAATAATTTTATGTAATCCTCAAAATGACCCTGTGGGATACATCCAAAAATAAAAATAAAAACACCAATTCGAAAAGATACATGCACCCCAACGTTCATAGCAGCATTATTTACAATTGTCAAGACATGGAAACAACCTAAGTTTCTATTGACAGTTGAACAGATAAAGAAGATATAGTATATATACACAATGGAATACTATTCAGCCATGAAAAATAATGAAGTTTTGTCATTTGCAGCAACATGGATGAACTTGGAGGGCATTATGTTAAGTGGAATAAGTCAGACAGAGAAAGATAAATACTGTATGATATCACTCATATGTGGAATCTAAAAAATACAACAAACTAGTGAATATAACATAAAAGAAGCAGACTCATAGATGTAGAGAACAAACTAGTGGTTACCGGGGGGCAGGGGGCAACATAGGGGTAGGGGGAGTGGAAGGTACAAACTATTGGGTGTAAGATAGGCTCAAGGATGTATTGTACAACCCAGGGAATATAGCCAATATTTTGTAATAACTGTAAATGGAAAGTAACCTTTAAATTTTTGTATAAAATTTTTATTTAAAAAAATGATCCTGTGGTTCCAACTTTATAGTTTAAAAAAAATGAATCTCAGATAATAAAAGCAACTCACCTAGGGTCACATAGAAAATTCAGAACTTGACCCAGCTGAGTCCAAAACCAATGCCTTTCCAACTAAATATTGCTGCTTCTCTGTAAACCAAAGGGCTGTATCTAACTGGTTAATGATGCCCTGATACATAATTTTTACAACATTGGAAAAAATGTATAACAATTTTTTTAGTAAATCATTGATAACAAAATCTAATTGCTGCAGAGTTTTCTAACTTTACCACAGTTAACAATTCCATGGAGACTTTTAGGATGTGGGATGTAGGAGTGCCATGGAAAACTGGAAGCAAAAAAGAATGCTTTACTACATTGTATATAGCACTTCTTGTTAGCAAATATAATGAATTGAAGTTAACATCAATTGTATGATACTAAGTTTCTTTCAAAAATAAAAGTCATAAACCCTAAATCTAATATAATAACTTGCATTGCATATAAAACCTTGAATGATTCCTTATAGTATGGTGGATGAGAAAGCTCACACTCCTTGCCATAGCATTTTGGTCTGACCATCTTAGCCCAATTTTCAGCTTAATCCTCTACACAGATGTCACCTATGAAACTCAAGTCTGATCGTATCATATCAGGGCGTGAAATCAGACACCTAGATTTTTGCTTCCAGATTGAACACATTGCTTACCGAAGCACAAAAAGATTTTTGAGGGAAAACAGCAGGATGAGGGGAGGAAGGAGAGATGGGAGTACGAAAGGAAGGAAGGAAGGAAAGAGGGAAGGGAGAAGAGAGGATTTCACTCTTTTCACTTTAGCAATGAATCCTCAAATTCACTAAATATTCTAATTCCATCATAAGTGAGTCACAAAGTATCCTGACACACTTCAGTTTATAACAAAGTTCCCCTGCAGACTAAACAGAGAGAAAGCAGAAACGCTGGGTACATGACATCAAGTATTCTACCATAAGCTTTATAACCTCTGCTTTCTTCTGCATCCAGTTCACATGGTCCTAAGATCCCTTCCAATTTTGCCTCCAAGGTTTTGAGTGTCTGAACCATATTTAAACAAAAAAGTACCATAGGTACTTTTTTAAAGCAACTAAGAACTCTGCTAAGTCCGATGTGCTTCTGGTGGAAGCAATGGAGTAATTAACTGCAATGAATTATAATGATCCTAATCATGTTCTTTAGCATATTGGCGGGGTTAGCTAGGAAGAAATGGCATGCACAAGACCGCCTAAATAATGGAGGAACCAGTAAGCATCATTTTAAATAGTGCTTGAGTTCACCTTGTAGATGGGATATTGGCATGGTCCCATTCACTGTCACTTCATTAACCATCAGTTCAGGGATTGCTTCTATTTCTGTATGAAGTCTCTGACCTGCTTTTTGGTAGGCTTGACAGAGTCCTTCAGACTTCAGCTGTCAGCCTTCGTCTTCCAAGCTCACACCCTCTTGTCCCTAATTGCATTAGAGTGAGGGAAAAGAAAAATGACCTCAATGGTATTTATTTGGCTCAGCAGGATGAAGACTTGGCTGGAAGAGGAAATGGTGAGGCTGCTGCTCTTAATTCCAAGGGGAAGCCTTGAAGGCTGCTATGAAGCCTGCTGCTGTCTTACTGCTTAGGTCTCAAGTCAGGCTGAAAAGCTGAAACGGCAACTTTTCAGCATGTGATTGTACTTCTTTTCATTTTCCTTATAATTTGCCCACAACCGACTGTTTAAAAAATGTGCCTAGTGCTGTGTAACGTTAGAGAATGCAAATACTATTGCCGACCACTTCTTGTTTCCATCTCCCCCTCAAACCCTCAAGGTTTTTAAATCCCTAAATGTCTCTCTCCTCCCAAGCATCCCTTGTTCACTCCCTACAAAGTGCCTTTTATGCCTTTTAGGCACAAACACTATTAGTGGCATCTTTTAAAACTTATTTGGATGGAAAGCTTTATAAAATAGATTATGACCTTCGACCCAGGGATGCCCCAGGGACTGTTAAGGTGTGTAGAACTGTCTGCCCCTTTACTAAATGGTCCCAGACGGCTGTACTTTTCCAGTTCTTATGTCTGTTTTCCATTATTTTCTGTCTCCTCTGTGCTACCAATTCATTGTGCCTACTTCATTTCCCACAAATTCTGACCCACCAAATATGTCTCCCAAAAATCAATTTTTGTTTTTAGAAATCAGAAATAGCTAGGATCTTAGCCATCACCATTTACTTTCTGACCCAGGAGTTTAAAGTTCACACAGTGAGGTTCTTTAATAAGTATTTCAAGGGACTGAAGAAACATGGTAGTTTAAGATACAAAAGATAGTCACTCTAGGATTAAAAACAAAAGAAAATATTTATAATGATGGTCACCATCTATATTTGGCATTTTATTTCAAGAACTGACTTCTCTTTTATTCAGAGTTCTGAAAACAGCCAGATTCATGGGAGGTAGTTTTTCCTGTAGTCACATCTGCCCGACTTTATTGAATTTCCTTTTCTTAATGAATCATGAGGGTTGAGTTAAATGTTAAATATCGGTGTTTATATAAGGAACATGCATGTTTGCTTTTTCTTCAATTAAGGAAAAGCTGGTTGACCTTTGTGCCACTGAGTCTTGTGCTTGTTAACTGCGTGGCTTTCCCATCTAACAAGCCCTTCTTGTAAGACCAATCACACCATCTCATAGGCACAGTTGGCTTTCCACTAGGTGGCATCACAAAAGAACCTGTGCCCCAGAAACCGGAAGATGAAAAAGTAGGAAATGTCTTATTGTGATGCTGGGGGGGGGGGGCGGGGGGGTTTGACTGCACAAATGTACACATGAGGAACCTGGGGATGATGAGAGGTTACTTCAAACACTTAACGTTGGAAAGCAGCTCAGTATAAGTTTAAGAAACCCAGCTGCACTTACAACCATCTGGAAGGTCTCCTTTTTTCCACTGCCTTGACTCCTCTTCACCCATTTCTCCCACTCTCCACCCCCCACCTCTCTGGCAAACACCAGTTTGTTTTCTGTATCTATAAGCTTGGGTTTTGTTTTGTTTTATGTTTTGATTCCACATATGAAAGAGATCACATGGCATTTGTCTTTCTCTGTCTGACTCATTTTACTTAGCATAATGCCCTCAGTGTCCATCCATGTTGTCACAAATGGCAAGATTTCATTCTTTTTAATCGCTGAATAATATTCCATTGTATATAAATACCACACTTTCTTTATCCATTTATCCCCTAATGGACACTTAGGTTGTTTCCATTTCTTGGCTATTGTAAATAGTGCTGCAAAGAACATGAAAGTAAATATATCTTTTCATGTTAGTGTTTTCATTTTCTTCTGATAAATGCCCAGAAGTGGAATGGCTGGATACTATGGTAGTTCTATTTTTAATTTTTTGAGGAACCTCCATACTGTTTTTCACAGTTATTGCTCCAATTCACATTCCCACCAGCGGTGCACAAGGGTTTCCTTTTCTCCACATCATTGGCAACACTTGTTATTTGTTGTCTTTTTGATTAGGCATTCTGACAGGTGTGAGTTGATATCTCATCGTGCTTTTGATTTGCATTTTTCTGATGATTAATGATGTTGAGCATCTTTTCATGTGTCTGTGGGCCATTTGTATGTCTCCTTTGGAAAAATGTCTATTCAGATCTTCTGCCCATTTTTTAATCGGATTGTCTTTGTTTGTTTTGGCTTTTTTTTTTTGCTATTTAGTTGTATGAGTTCTTTGTATATTTTGGATATTAACCTCTTGTCAGATATATAATTTGCAAATATTTTCTCCCATTCATCCCAAAGACAAAGTAGATTGCCTTTTTATATTTTGTTGGTTTTCTTTGCTGTGCAGCTTTTTAATTTTATATTTTTAGCTTATTTATTTTTACTTTTGCTGCTTTTACTTTTTGTGTCAGAGTCAAAAAGTCATCACAAAGACTTATGTCAAGGAGCTTACCACCTATGTTTTCTTCTAGGAATTTCATGGTTTCTAGTCTTATGTTCAAGTCTTTAATCCATTTTGAGTTAATTTTTGTGTATGATATAAGATAGTGGTCTAGTTTCATTCTTTAGTATGTGATTATCCAGTTTCTAAGCAAAATTTACTGGAGAAACTGTCCTTTCCCCATTGTATATTCTTGGCTCCTTTGTCGTAAATGTATTGACCATATGTATGGGTTTGTTTCTGGGCTCTGTATTTTGTTCTGTTGATCTATGTGTCTGTTTTTATGCCAATACTATTCTGTTTTAATTATTATAGCTTTGTAATAGAGTTTGAAAGCAGATTGCATGATGCTTTCCAGTTTTGCTTTTCTTTCTCAAGATTGCTTTGGCTATCCAGAGTCTTTTGTGGTTCCAAACAAATTTTAGGATTATTTGTTCTATTTCTGTGAAAAACGTCATTGGAATTTTGATGAGGATTGAATTTAATTTGTAGATTGCTCTGGGTAGTATGGTCATTTTAACAATATTAATTCTTTAAATCCATGAACATGGAATATCTTTCCATTTATTCATGACTTGTACAATCTCTTTCCTTAAAGTCTTGAAGTTTTGAGTATGCAGGTCTTTCACCTTTTTGGTTACATTTATTCCTCAGTACTTTTACTCTTTTTGATGCAATTGTAAATGGGATTGTTTTCTTAATTTCTTTTTCTGATAGTTTATTTAGTATATAGAAATGCAACAGATTTTTGTGTATTGATTTTGTATCCTGTAACATTACTGAATTTGTTTATTAGTCTAATAGTTTTTTGATGGAGGTATTAGGGTTTTCTGTATATAATATCATGTTATCTGCAAATAGTGACAGTTTTACTTCTTCCTTTCCAATTTGGATGCCTTTTATTTCTTCTTCTACCCTGATTGCTCTGGATAGGACTTCCAATACTATGCTGAATAAAAGTGGTGAGAGTGATCATTCTTGTCTTGTTTCTGATTTTAAAAGAAAAGCTGAGTTTTTTGCAATTGAGTATAATGTTAGCTGTGGGCTTGTCATACATGGCCCTTATTATGTTGAGGTACATTCCCTCTATACTCACTTTGTTGAGAGTTTTTAATCATAAATGGATGTTGAATTTTTTTGAATGCTTTTTGTGCATCTATTGATTGTATCATTTTTATCCTTCATTTTGTTAATGTGGTGTACCACACTGACTGATTTGCAGATATTAAACTAGCTTTGCATCCCTGGAATGAATCCCACTTGATCATGGTGTATGATGTTTTGAAGGTATTGCTGAATTCAGTTTGCTAGTATTTTTTTGAGGATTTTTTCATCTGTATTCATCAAGGATATTGGCTTATAATTTACTTTTACTGTGGCATCCTTGTCTTGTTTTGATATGAGGGTAATGCTGGCCTTGTAAAGTGAGTTTGAAAGAGTTCCCTCTTCTTCTTTTTTTTTTTGAAGAGTTTAAGAATGAGTCAAATTAATTCTTCTTTGAATGTTTGGTAGAATTCACCAATGAAGGCTTCTTGTCCTGGACTTTTGTTTGTTGGGAGATTTTTCATTACTGATTCAATCTTCTTGCTAGTAATCAGTCTGTTCAGATTTTCTATTTCCTCAATTCAATGTTATTAGGTTGTATGTTTATAGGAATTTATCCATTTCTTCTAGGATGTCCAATTTTTGGTCATGTAAAAGACTCTTGTGATCCTTTGTATTTCTGTGGTATCAGTGGTCATATCTCCTTGATTTTCATTCCTGATTTATTTATTTGAGTTCCTTTTCTTTTCTTGGTGAGTGTAGATAAAAGTTTTTCAATTTTGTGTATCTTTTCAAAGAATCATCTACTACTTTGACTCGTCTTTTCTATTATCTTTTTAGACTTTATTTTACTTATTTCTGCTCTAATTTTAAGCTTTGTTTATTCCTCTTTTTCTTGCTCCTGGAGGTGTAAAGTTAGGTTATTTATTTGAGACTTTTCTTATTTCTTAAGGTATGCAATTATCACTATGAACTTCCCTCTTAGAACTCCTTTGGCTGCAACCAATAAACTTTGGTGTATTTCCATTTTCACTTGTCTCAAAGTATTTTTTGATTTCTCTTTTGATTTCTTCTTTGGCCCACTGGCTGTTCAGTAGCACGTTGTTTAATCTTCACAAGACTTACAAAGTCCTTCATGATCCACCCCACGCTCACCTCTCTAGCACTCTCTCTGACCTCTCCCTTTGTGTATTCGACACTGGTGCTACTCAAAGTGAGGTCCACAGGCTGGCAGCATCAGCATTACCTGGGAGCTTATTGGAAATGAAGAATCTCAGACCCTGCCCAGACTTTTAGAATCAGAATCTGCATTTTAACTCATTTATGTGCACATAGGGCTTGAGAAGCACTGCTCTTCTACACATTAGCTCTGTTTTAATTTTTGGGCCTTCAAAACTACTGTTTCTTCCTCCTGAGATATTCTTCCTGGTCTCACATCCTAAAGTCTTTTCTTACTAACACTTTTGGGTGCCCACATAGATGCCATTTCCTAGAGAAAGCCTCCTGCAATGTTTCATGACTGAGTTAAGTGACCTCTCAAATATATTGGGTTGGCCAAAAAGTTCGTTCGGGATTTTGGCCAACCGAATACTTCCCTTGTACCTTCCACATTGTTCCATAGTCAAGTTTGTGTCATTAGTTTCTTAAGAAGCATCTTCTCTACTGTCATATCCTCAGTGTCTAAAACATAGTAGATTCCCAATAAGTATCTGCTGAATTAATGTTAAATAAATAGTAGGTGCTCATTAAACATAAGTTCCAAACCTCTCACCAAAATCCAGATGTGCTATGATCCTAGCCTTTCCCTGACAATGTTAGACTAGAGACCCTCCTACAAGAGAAAATGAGGTTAGGCCAGTGTTGTTTGTTTTTCATAAGCTATTTCTGGACTCTAGTGATCATCTCTTCCCTTTCTCAATGCTCAAACTCCAAGTCTGGATGAGCTTACAGATTCAGACCTGTTAGAACACAAAGGGGCCATGGAATTCATGTGATTCAACCTCTGAGTCTATAAGTGAGAAACCTAGGACCCAGGGTTTGGTTTTCACAAGGAAGTACAGAGAGGTATATCGAGTATGCACAGGAGCCCACAAGTCCTCCTCCTTTTGAAAAGGCATATTTGCTTATTCCTAGTGTTAGTCTCTTCACACCCCTGTTGCCATTCACAATTCCTCCAACCTACTCAAGAGTCTCTCAGTTCCCTAAAACATATTTAGTCCAACTACAGATATTTTAATTCATTATTAGCACTCAAAATGATCTCTTCATAGTTTATCACATACTTTGCCTTCAAATACCTTATACTAAAGTGAGATCTAACCATACCTGCTGGGTAATAAGTTTCATAAAGGATAGGATGTAAGTTAAAAAAAATTGTTGAGGAATACTAACATTAAATTTTCTTCCCATGTCAGCAGGTTTGTGTTTTCTTTCTTACCCTCCTCCCTCTGGACATGGCTTTAAAGACTTATTTTTGTCATCTCTAACATTTTTACAATCATCTTCTATATATTTGCTGTCCAATAAGGTAGCCACTAGCCACTATTAAGCACTTGAAACATGGCTAGTGCAAATGAAGATGTGCTGTAAGTCTAAAATATATCCTCGTTTTTAAGGATTTGATGAAGAAAAGAATGCGAACTATCTGGTTAGTAATTTTTTATATTGGTTACATGTTGAAATGATAATATGTTTGATATGTTGTGTTAAATAAAATATGTTATTAAAGTTAATCATCCTCTTTCTTTTTGCTTTTTTAATGTGGTTACGACAAAATTTTAAACTGCCAGTGGGATTCACATTGCACTTCCATTGGACAGTCATCAAGAGTGTCCTCACAGTTTTATACTCCTTTAAAAATAACCTTTCTTTTGCAATATGTTCTTCATATTTTGTAAAAATTCTACTAAACGGGATTTAGTCAGGAGCTTCCACTGTTGTCACATTGAGCTCTCACTTCCCTCTTCACTTAATTTTTCGTGAGCATCCTTTGCTTGGGGTTTGCCAGAAATTCATTTTGAAATGCCTCCCCAAATTCTCAAGTCATTTTCCCTTGGCTTGATAATGAAACACCATTACTAAGAATCACACAATAATGTTAATAATAATATCAATAATTTGTTGAGGTATTACTATGTGTCAGGCACTGTGATAAGTACTTTACATACATTACCTCATTTAATATTTACAATAACCAAATAAGGTAACTGTTATCATGTCCATCATACAGATGAGAAAATTGATGCTCAGTGAGGTTATGGCAAAGACTGGCTAGCTCTTTCCAAACCTCTTTCTCTTTCCTTCTCTGCTCATAGCAATGCTCTCTTCCCCAGTTGTGACAACCAAATGTGTCTTCAGATATTGCCAAGTGTCCCCTGGAAGGCAAAATTGCTCCCCTTCCCCCTGTTGAGAACCACTGGTGTAGAGTAGAAATTGTCTTTGTTGTTTCCTTTAAATTCAGGGGATGAAAATCTTGGCACCTTGTGTCAAGGCTTTAATCACTACACTCTTTAGGCAAATGAGACTTCTTGCGTATCCCCAATAGTTTGCAATCTAGCCTCTTTGTCCCTGTGCCAGCTTCAGGCTCTACCTAGTGTCCACTTAATTTTTCTGGCTGGTGAGTCCATATAAGTAATCCCTCACAGACCTCACACCACTGTTGTTTCCTCTTTTCCCAAACACTCTCCAGGGAGATTGCTAGTCCAGAAGTCATAATTGTGAATGATTTTCCTGCCGTACCTCTATGCCAGGGGCAAGAACCAGCCCAGAGATTTTTTTGGTTTGCAAAAGTGCTGGATTTCTGATGAGTGCATGGAAGAAAAGGTCAAGTGACACCTTTATTAAACAAACAAACAAACAAACAAGAAACCCTCTCAACAGGCATGGATGGAAATTTGTTCATTGTACTTAGTTCAAGACTTTATCACCCAGTCCTTTTATTTACCCACTTCCTCTAAAGCTAGGTGGTTACAAAAGAAAAATAATTCCAGTGCTCATTCAAATGACTTGGAAACCAGCTAGAATCTATTTCTCAGTGTTTTACATAACAATTACTGTTTTGAAATGCATGGTACCTGTGTCTGTTTCCCATAAAGCATTACTTTTCCCTTCTCTCCAGCTGAATCCTAGAGCCCAGTCACATGACCCATGAACAGATTGCTTGTTCAAGCCCCTTCCCTGAGAATCATATCAATCTGAACCTTCACTGGCAAGTCCAGCACTCTTTTCACTCACAACACAATATCATGATCTGGTTAACATTAAGTTATAAGCTCCACAAAGCAAGGATGATTGTGTGTATGTGTATGTTCATGTGGGCGTGCATGTGTGTGAATGTGTGTTAAAATATTGACTTTTTAACGGTAAACTTGGAGTTATATCTCCTTTGCAGTTTTTGATTCCTAAGATATTTGGTGTAGACAAAGAGGGATCATTTCCTTTCCCTCATTCCCTTTCAAATCAGGTACAGTTTGGAAGAAAAGTAATGATATTTTTTAGACCATTTCCTTTCCAATAATAAGGACAAATATAGAACGGTCTCCTGTTGCTTGATGTAGAATTATTTTAAGGCTGTTAAGTTGGTCTATCTATCAGGTGCAGATGAGCACTCACTGATCTGTGCATTCTGAAATTTCATTGCTCCTACACAAACTCACTGCCTGGAAACAAGGAAGCCTGACACTTGGAGGGCCGTGCTGTCTGACAAACCAGATTAATAATGAATGAACCCATATTGTATAATCAGGAAGGGGAGAAATGCTACAAATTAGAAATAAGCATGTTCTTCATTATAGGTGGCAGCAGGATACTGCTTAGGGTATCACTGATGCTCAAATTAGCTGCGGGGCACACGAACCACTTGCTGCCTCTCACTGTTCCTTACTTTCCTCTTGAGAGTCTCATTCTCAAGGGATTTGCAAAGTGAGAAATCCTCAAAATTCAAACTTGGGAGATGCATTTGCACCACATGAAAATGGCAACTTATTATTCATCGAGGGTGTACAGATATTGTAAATGGGTTACATTTCTATCTTAAATTCAGTTAAAGTTGTCATATTTCCTATACAAATTAGATCAAAATTATGCCACGATGGGAATTTTTGCAAGATTTCTGGTATTCTCAAGAGATGCTTACTCTGAATATCATGTGCTTTCAGAGAAAATGAGCTGCAGTCTCAGAATCAGGGGAAACTTGCTGGTGTTTGGCTGGAGCTTCTTTTAACATAGTCTAGCAAGGACTAGCCCTGGTATTAGTGTTGTGTGCATGTGTGCACACCAAAACCTGAGCAGGTACAAAAATGAAACAAAGTGAAAGATCTCAGGAAAGGTGCAAGGGAAAGCCAGTTAACATCACCACATCAGCCAAACCTGAAAACGTATTTCTATAGTGCAAAGGGTGGACAGCCTGTACATGTCAGCACCACAGATATCTCATAAAATATCACTGATTCAAGAATGCTCCTTGGGGCTGAGATAAACTGACAACCTGCCTAGATCTCCAGGGGTGGGTGGGTGTGGGCGGAAGAATTCCACTAACCTGTGGCTCTGACCCATTTACTTGTCATGGTTCCATCTGGGTTCTCCTATACCGTGAAGGTCTCTTGTGCTGAGGTGAGAGCATATTGAGGTCAGTCTCAGTGGCCTGGAAGTCCATAACCTTTAAATCAATGGAGAGAAAGCATGGAAGTCCCATGGCTACTTTCCGAGAAAAGTCTATGCTGGGTCAAGGTAAGGACCAATTACTATAACTAATGTGATAGTTCCAGGTCACAATAAAACATGCTGACCATCAGGGGAGATACTGTTCAGACATAATCAAAGTAGCCCCTTATTTGTCCACCTATTGGCATCTAGTATGTGGACGACAGTATCAGTTTGGTTCTGGAGACCTTGAAAAAGGTCAGCCCAAATAAGGACAGCATCTATAGCAGCTGATAGATTAGGGGATCAGAGGGTTTGAGGGATGAAAGATTTCAAGAAAGAAAGAGCAGATCATATGTGTGGCAGCAGAGAGCCTTTGCAAGGGCAGAAAGTGGCATCCTAGTGAGGGTAGCCCAACTGTGGTTGATATATGCTCCAGGGATAAGGGCAGGTCTATGGAGAAACTCCAAGTCACACTGACCTACGTTCACTCATGTGGCCCAGCCTGACCATTGCTCATGCACAGCCCTCATGAGTAGCTATCACTGAGCTATGCTTTCAAAACCCTATGTACGGTAGGTAGAATAATGCAAGATGTCCATGTCTATAATCCCCAGAACCTGTGAATAGGTTACATTACATGGTAAAGACGAATTAAGGTTGCAGACAGAATTAAGGATTCAGCTGACCTTAGATGGAGAGGTTATCCTGGATTCTTCAGGTGGACCCAGTGTTTATAAGTGGAAAGAGGCAGAAGAGAAAGCACCAGAAAGATGGCAGAGACTTGATAAGCCATTGCTGGCTCAGAAGATGGAAGACGGCTATGAGCCAAAGAATGACAGCAGCCTCTAGAAACTGGAGAAGAGGAAAAAATTGATTCTCCCCTAGAGCATCCGGAAGAACACAGCCCTGCCAACACCTTGATTCTAACCCAGCAGACCCATTTCAGACTTCTGAGCTCTGGAACTCTAAGTCAATAAATTTGTGTTGTTTTATGCCTCTAAGTTTGTAGTAATTTGTTAACAGCAGCAATAAAAAAAGAAATCAATTACCATCCCCCCCAAAATGACTTGTAACATATTCTTAAACATTTTTGGAACTTGTGTTAGAGGGAATGACACAGGCAAGATAGGCCTCATGGCAAAACCTCAGATGGATTGGGGGCAGGGGGAGGTGAGGAAGACTGCATATGATGTTTGTCATGGCTTTTATTCCCTGTCTAGTCCCCTGGGGAGGAGCTCTTGGGGGCTACAAAGTAATAATTGAAATAATTGTTTTCAGTAAAACCACCATAAAGCAGCACGCACAAAGAAGCATTGCTTTGGAGCCCTGCTAGCAGGGTATAACGCAGGAGGGCACACAGACGGTCTACTTTGTGCTCCAGCCATGAAGGGGGCTGCAGAGGGCTGTGGAGCCTCAGGAATGCTGCAGACTATCTGGCAGTGACTTGGGCCATGGTGCCCAGTGTTTGTGGCAGCACAGCAGGGCGAACCCAGAAGAAATGGTCATTTGCATAGTCGATACAACAGGAAACCTTACAAGGAACACAGTGATATGAGGTCCTGAAGAGGCAGCCGTGCCCACCAGATGCCCTGTTATTATTCATGAACAGAGCTGAGCCCTCCTGGAAATCATCGAACAGAGTTTCATTGATGGCTTGTCACCCAGAACAGGTGACAGTCAAGGTTGTCATCCCTCATGCGACCCTCTTATAACCCTAGGCTGGGGTGGCCTGGGGTCCCGAAGTTTATCTTATAGTACCCAAAACTATATAAATGATAGGCACAAAAGAAAAGGGAGAATTCACTGATAGTATCGGGATGTGGCAAAATTTTCCAAGGAATGTTGTGTCTGGGACTTCTGAAAATTTACTACGTGGTATCTAAACCAGATTCAAGCCTAAGGCTAGGCAGCTGTGAGGCAAATATTCGAAATTGCTTTGTTACCAATTGTTAGCAGAGAATTTTTCATTGACTATGCCATCACTGATGTGGTATCAGCCCAACAAACTCATATTGGCAAATAAAAGACATAACATTCTAACTTCGAACCTATATCCTGGAGAATTCAGATGTTTAACATGAAAAGAGGATGTGTTCTTATTTTTGTCTGAGAGCAGTTTCCAATAAAAGGGGATTAAAAGAAGAGCACCCTCAAAGTTCTCTCTAGCTTTACACACTCCATACGAAAGAGCACACGGAGGGAGGGGGTCTTGCCCCGCCTGCATCCGGGAAGAGCCCCGTGGATGCCTCTTTCTGAGTTCCGTGTTAGTGTCATTCTGCTACAAGGCACCAAGAGGCCAAAGCTTATCTCCTTCAAAGTGTTTTCTCAGTTGATATTGCCAGTGTTGCTGATGATTTTTCCTCTAGTCCTACATGTACAAATTGACTGTCCTCTTTGTTAGAAGTGTCTCTGGATTCATTCCTGGAGATCTCCTGCCCTCTCTATTTGGTTTGCCATGTGTGTTAAGTAAAACCCCTGCTATTTACTTTGATGAGATTCAAGTGTTCCTCTCATGGAGGAAAGGAAAGCCTCTTATATGACAAGATGAATAGGAAAGAGCTGAGACTGGTCGCATACAATCAGAGCTCACAAAAACCCCAAGCAAAATGAAGCTGAAAATACCCCTTTAAACTGATTCAAAGTCAAATTTAGTTATAAGCTCAGGGCAGCTGCAAATCCCAAATCATGAACCAAGGCCCTTCTCCATGAGCTCTTCCACCTGCTTGAACCTAAATATAAGTAGTTGTTTAGAGTTTATTTTCTTTTTGTTAAGGTATAGGCCAGTGGTTCCTTTAATTCAATTTCACAGTCTTTTATCACAGTAGAACAAGGCAAGGAAAAATTAGAACGTGGAGTCAAAAGACTTGAACTCAAGTTTAGAAACTACCAGTTCCTAGTTGTGTGACTGAAGATAAATTGCTTTATCTTTCTGAACCCCAGGTTCTGCTTCTGCAAATTAGGGAAATCACTACCTGTTTTACCGCCCTCACAAGACTGCTGTGAGGCACTAATGAAGAAAGGGTTTGTGAGTGCGATGCATTATAGAATGCTCTGTAAATGTCGTCGTTGTTGTTGTTATTATTGGCTAGAGTCTGTGAGGGACACAAATATGTACAAGTCATAGTCCAGACTCTCAAGGAATTTATAATCAAAGTGAAAAATCAGAGGTATATACAGCTGACTATAAAATACAGCAGAATGTGATCACTGCCCAGGGAGCCCCAAGGACTCCGAGACCCGGGGACATGGGGAGATTATGAAAAACGGCATTGAGGTCCATCCCAAGTGATGGGTGGCATTCCAGAGGGATGGGGAGAAAAGCACTTTGGCAGAAGGAGCAGCATGACTCGTGCCCAGACTTGTGCCTGAGGGAGACCTGCTTGCAGGAGCAGAGGTGCTTGGCGTGGAGGGTCCGGGCCAGCAGGAGAATTCTAGAACTGGAGAACGAGTTATTTCTACATGAGTGTAAGCACGAGCCACATGGTTCTAATGTCCCAGCACAGAGCTTGAGCTTGAATTGGGAGGAAAGTTAATAAAGCATTGAATTTTAACCAAGTAAAGAGCCTTGTCCTTACTTTAAAACTTTCCCACAGGGCTTTCCTGGTGGCGCAGTGGTTGAGAGTCCGCCTGCCGATGCAGGGGACACGGGTTCGTACCCCGGTCCGGGAAGATCCCACATGCCGCAGAGCGGCTGGGCCCGTGAGCCATGGCCGCTGAGCCTGCGCGTCCGGAGCCTGTGCTCCGCAACGGGAGAGGCCACAGCAGTGAGAGGCCCGCTTACCGAAAAAAAAAAAAAAAAAAAACCTTTCCCACATACAGATTCTCTTCCACAAAGCTGATCCTTAGTTGTGTTTTCTTTTTCCCCATTAATTAAAGAGGATGAGCCGTCTCAACTAATTCTTCTCAAAAATCTTACTGGATTTTTGTGCTTTCTTCACATCCTTCACCAGATTCCAGCTGAGGAAAGTTTATACTTTAAGGAAAGCCCCAGATGAACTGTAAATATTGCAGAAGTCACAGTCTATTATCTTTTCTGCAGCTTCTAAACAATGCGTGCTAGTTGATTTCCCTGGCCTACACAGGCTCTTTGGTACTGAGTATCCCTGTGGCCAAATGAGGCTTTGCAGTTTTCTTGCAGCTGAGAAGTGAACCGCACAGTGCTCTGTGATAAGTTGTATTTTTCTTGCACTCGCATCTCATTTTCTTACACATCTGTGTGCAGAACTGCACCCGCCCACCGCCACATACATACAAGCTTACTCTGGGTCCGTCTTCTATACTATGGCTTCACTGGGTCCCATTCCTTGGCCGCCTTTGTAGTGTCATCATGGGGAAACTGACTATCAAATGTTAACTTACCCAAAGTGATTACTATAAAATCTGAAGAAAGGTGTTACTTGTGTATGTTTTAGAGACATCTTACTCTTTCCAGAACTGTTTCCTTTCTCCAACACCCACTATTTACTGTCCCTCAAATATTTTGGTATGATTTTTCTATTTCTCCCAAGATAGCACTTTAATGTTTTAATGTAAAGAAACCTTTACAAACTCTAGGGTCAGCTATTTTCTCCCCAACTTGTTAAAAGATGCCCTGTGTGGTTCTTCTAATAATTGTATGCTGACTTAAACACATTTTTTTAAAGCTCTCAGTTATATTCTTGAGCAGTGTTTAAAATCTTAAGCACAGCTTTTATTATTAGAAATAATGAGAACTTTAGCTTAGACAATGTGTAGTTTATATAGCAAAACTACAAATTTCCCAAGCTTTGTTTGCTTCATGTGTTACAAATATGGTAAATACAGATCTGAAAAAGGCAATGATTATTTTTAGGTTTATGGCTCAATTAAAATAAAATACTATAAGAATTATTAAGTGTAAGAATTAAAAAATCATAATTTAAATTTTATATGCTTTAAAATGAATATTTAGGAAATAATTTTCTGAAAAAATTCTTTCATAGCCTCTAATATTTACTTCCATGAATATGGAATATGTAGTAAATTGAACAAAAAATTACAATATTACGTAGAAAACTTTCAAGTATTTGAAATAATAGTTTCTAGATTTTATTTTCATTGCTACATATGATGAAATTACTATAGAGTTCAGATATCCAACACCCTCCATGGCTTCGCCCTCCAAATTTAGTCAATTCAATGAGAAAAAAAGGTCCAAACATCAAAATAGCTATTTGGCACCAAATGAAAGAGTTTTATCAACATTTCAATTGACAATATCAATTAACATAAAAGATTTGACATTCTTGTCACTTAAAATGAAGATAAAATAATGATGTTGATTAATGAAACACTCTCTGTGACCTGGCTGACAGGATCTACCTAAAATATTTTAATCGCTCTTAGCGAAGGGAAGTCTCAGCATGTGAGCCCTTCTGTTTTCCATGGTATAGGGTGCAATAATAGTTAAGAGTAAAATGCTGCAAATAATGACATTTAGCTTAACAGATCTAGGACAAAGAGTAAAGAAAGAAAGCCAAGGAAGCGTTCTGGCTGAAACTACTTCCTGCCAAACAACATGAGAAGCATGTTTTCAAAGAATTGCTTAACACCTCTAGATAAGTCCTGTGAGGCCAATAAATGATTCTATCTTGTTCATTACTGTGTTTCCTAGAAAAGCGCCTGACAAATGCTTGGTGATCAGTAAATGCTGAATGAGTGAATGAAAAAAAATTAGGTGAATGAAGTAACGTTATTACTGAGAAATATGTGAAGAAAACATAAGAAAGTAAGAAACTATAGTGAGATTAAACCAGATGATTTAATATACTTATTAAAGTTCATATACTTATTCATTCAACAGTTATCTATTAAGCTCCTATTATATTCCATGTCCTGCTGTGCCCCAATGATAGAAATGTTCACAGTCTAAAGTAAAAAGAGACACAAACGATTAACCAAATGCAGTGTGAAAACTACTGTGATTGGGGTCTGTAAAATAATCAATGAGAATATGGATGAGAAAAGTGTTAATTCTGCCGAAAAAGAGAGGTCAGGGAATGTTTCCCAGAAAAGGTGATATTTGATTTGGGGTAGAAGGATGAGCAGTTAGGTAATTTGGAGGACCATCAGAAGAATGTTGTTGTTGGTAAAAGGAAGAACACGGGCAAAGCCCACGAAACATGAGAAAACATTGAGAATTATAATATTGCTTGACAATCGCATGTATGAGGTGGGGACTGGCCCAGAAACATTGGCATGATCCAGAGCATAAAGGATATCATAGGCAATGCTACTCCACGTATGCCAGATCTGCGGGCGGTGGCGAGCCTTCAAAGTATTTTAAGGCAAGGGAGATATGTATGAACTGTGTTTTTAACCAGTATGTTCCAGTTTCAGAAGACTCACTCATAACACATCAATCTTTTTGTCAAGAATAACTAGAGGGCTTCCTTCCCTGGTGGCGCAGTGGTTGAGAATCTGCCTGCCAATGCAGGGGACATGGGTTCGAGCCCTGGTCTGGGAAGATCCCACATGCCGCGGAGCAACTGAGCCCGCTCGCCACAACTACCGAGCCTGCGTGTCTGGAGCCTGTGCTCCACAGCAAGAGAGGCCGCGATAGTGAGAGGCCCGCGCACCGCGATGAAGAGTGGCTCCCGCTCGCCGCAACTAGAGAAAGCCCTTGCACAGAAACAAAGACCCAACACAGCAAAAATAAATAATTAAATAAATTTATTTAAAAAAAAAAAAGAATAACAAGAAAAGATAGATTTAACATTTTTTAAAAAGTTTTGGACACACTGTAGAGCTACCAAATCACCCAGGACTTGAAGAACCAAGGTGTCAGAAAGAAGGGAAACTGTTGAAGTAAACATGATGTTCTACACTTCTTTTTCCCTCAAGGAACTTCCAGTTCATAAACATCTTGGGTGGAGAGGGAAAAGCAGATGCTAAAAGACAAAGAAACTAAGTACAGCTTTCAAGGAATCTTATAGGTTTGGAGATACAAAAAATTGGAGTTCAGGGGTACCAAGGCAGTCAAGGCTTGAGGGGTCAAGATTCTGGAAAAAAGGGAATGGAAGAAAAGTGAAAACAATGGTCTAAAATCCTTTCTTATCAAGTTTTTTTTTTTTTTTTTCGGTACGCGGGCCTCTCACTGCTGTGCCCTCTCCCGTTGCGGAGCACAGGCTCTGGACGCGCAGGCTCAGCGGCCATGGCTCACAGGCCCAGCTGCTCCATGGCATGTGGGATCTTCCCGGACCGGGGTACGAACCCGTGTCCCCTGCATCGGCAGGCGGACTCTCAACCACTGCGCCACCAGGGAAGCCCATTATCAAGGTTATCTGATGGTTGGCAAGCTATGTAGACAGATAATTTTAAAAGCTAAGCAGAATCATAGACCTAAATGTAAAACAAAAACTAAAAAACTTTGAAGGTAACAGAGGAGAAAATCTACCTGACCCTGGGTTTAGGGATAATGTTTTAAGATACAATACCAAAAAGCATGTTTATGAAATAAAAAATTGATAACTTGGACTTCATTAAAATTAAAAACTTTACTCTGTGAAAGACACTGTTAAGAGAATGAAAAGACAAGCAGAGATTGGGAGAAGATACTCACAAAACATATATTTGATAAAGGACTGATACCCAAAATACATAAACAACTCTTAAAACTCTATAAGAAAACAAACTATCTAATTTTAAAAGGGGGAATTTATTTGAAGAGACACTTCACCAAAGAAGATATATAGATGGCAAATAAACATATGAAAAGATGCTCATTATCATATGTCATTAGGGAATTGCAAATTAAAATAATAATGAGATACCACTAAATACCTATTTAGAATGGCAGAAATCTGAAACATTGACAACACCAAATGGTGGCTAGGATGTAGAGTAATAGGAACTCTCATCATTTATTGCTGGTGAGAATGCAACATTGTTCAATCACTTTGGAAGACAGTTTGGCAGTTTCTTGCAAAACTGAATATACTCTTACCATACAACCCCTTACCATACTCTTACCCAAAGGAGTTGAAAACTTACGTGTACACACACACACAACACGGCACACAAATGTTTATAGCAGTTACTAATACCCAAAACTTGGAAGCGACCAGATGGTCTTCAATGGTGAATGGATAAACAAACTGTGGAACATCCATAGAATGGAATATTATTAAGCAAATAAAAGGAAATGAGCTATAAAGCCATAAAAAGACATAGAAGAATCTTAAATACGTATTACTAAATGAAAGAAACCTATCTGAAGAGGCTACATACCATATGATTCCAACTATATGATATTCTAGAAAAGGCAAAACTATGGAATCAGTAAAATGATAGTGGTCGGCAGGAACTTGGGGGGAGGGATGGAGGGATGAATAAATGGAACACAGGGGATTTTTAGGGCAGTGCAACTATTCTGTATACTATAATGGCTATATGGCAATATACACTTGTCAAAACCCATATACTATACAATGAAAAGAGGGACTCCTAATGTAAACTATGGATGTTAGTTAATAATAATGTGTCAATATTAGCTCATCAATTGTAACAAATGTACCATACTAATGCAAGATGTTAATAATAGGGGATGCTTTATATGTATGTGAGAGTAAGGGTATATATAGGAACTCTCTGTATTTGCCACTCAATTTTCCTGTAAACCTAAAATTACTCTAAAATATAAATTCTGTTATTAAAAAAAGCTAAACAAAGTGTCAACTAAGAGGCTATCGATTGTCTTATGGTGCTGGAGATATATTGGCTTAGCCAAAAAGTGCCTTCGGTTTTTAAGGAAACATAAAAACACATTTTTCATTTTCCCCAAGAACTTTATTGAACAACGTATTCACCCTTTTGTTCTACTACCTTCTGCCATTTTTCAGGCAACTTCATAATTCCATCTTCCCAAAACTTTTTTATCTTTTTGAGCAAAGAGCTGTTCCAGGTGCCTTTTATAGTCTTCCAGGGAATTGAAATTTTTTCCATTAAGAGAATTTTGTAAAGACTGAAATAAATGGAAATCCAAAGGTGCAATGTCTGGTGAATACAGTGGATGAATCAGAACTTCCCAGCCAAGCTGTAACAGTTTTTGCCTGGTCATCAAAGAAACATGTGGTCTTGTGTTATCCCGATGGAAGATTATGCATTTTTTGTTGACTAATTCCGGACGCTGTTCGTCGAGTGCTGCTTTCAGTTGGTCTAATTGGGAGCAGTACTTGTTGGAATTAATTGTTTGGTTTTCCAGAAGGAGCTCGTAATAGAGGACTCCCTTCCAATCCCACCATATACACAACATCACCTTCTTTGGATGAAGATCAGCATTTGGTGTGGTTGGTGTTGGTTCATTTCGCTTGCCCCACGATCTCTTTCATTCTGCATTATTGAACACTATCCACTTTTCATCACCCGTCACAATTTGTTTTAGAAATGGAACGTTTTCATTACGTTTATGTAGAGAATCACATGTGGAAATATGGTCAAGAAGGGTTTTTTCGCTTAACTTATGTGGAACCCAAACATCAAAGCGATTAACATAACCAAGCTGGTGGAAATGATTTTGAATGCTCGATTTGGATATTTTGAGTATATTGGCTCTCTCCCACGTGGTATACTGTTGATTGTTCTCAATTAATGTCTCAATTTGATCGCTATCAACTTCAACTGGTCTACCAGACCGCGGAGCATCGTCCAGCGAGATATCTACAGCACGAAACTTTGCAAACCACTTTTGACACATTCAATCAGTCACAGCACCTTCTCCATACACTGCACAAATCGTTTTTTGCATTTCAGTTGTGTTTTTACTTTTCTTGAAATAATAAAGCATGATATGCCGAAAATGTTGCTTTTTTCTTCCATCTTCAGTATTAAAATGGCTACACAAAAATTCTCCAATTTTGATAAGCCTTTTTTTAAATGCACACTGATATGACAGCTTCAAAATACAATCTAACAAAATTGTTTCCAATGAGGTTAAAGACAACTAAGCACTACTAGAGCCATCTTACCGAAAAAAAAAAAAACGAATGAAACTTTTGGCCAACCCAATAAAAATTGGAAGTGAAGGTTTGGCTAAGTAGAGAGGGCCTGGTAAAAATCAGACTTTTTGCTGGGATCCTACATTGATTAAACTCAAGAATAAGGCTGAATCGGAAATAAGTCATGACTTGTAAACACTGAAACTCAGCCTTAAATCAGGTCAATCACTCAATGGGTTAAAGTTGCATGCTCCTGATGCCTGCTAGAAGCTAAAGAAAATTCTCTGGAGGAGAATTAGCCTGTACAAATTATCATACCCAATGTCTGTAACTCAGTCAAAACTTATCTGGTATAGCAAGGATAAAAAAAAAAAAAGGCAAAAATAGAAAAATAAAAACAAAGCCATAGGTAATCTGGAATTTAAAATAACTGTGAAAAGAGATGACATGATTATTTTATCAGAGATATGGAATCGACTTTTGAAAGAATCAAATAGGCATTTTATTATTTTTTTAAATATTTATTTATTTTTGGCTGCATTGGGTCTTCATTGAGGTGCACAGGCTTCTCTCTAGTTGTGGTATGTGGGTTTTCTCTCTCTAGTTGTGGCGCGTGGACTCCAGAGCATGTGGGCTCTGTAGTTTGTGGCATGCAGGCTCTCTCATTGAGGTGTGAGAGCTCAGTAGTTGTGGCATGTGGGCTTAGTTGCCCGAAGGCATGTGGGATCTTAGTTCCCCAACCAGGGATCGAACCGGCATCCCCTGCATTGGAAGGCGGATTCTTTACCGCTGGACCGCCAGGGAAGTCTCTCAAATAGGCAATTTAGAACTTGAAACATAGCTGAGGAGAAAATTAATGACCTGAAATATAAATTAGCAAAAAGTGTGCAGCTTGAAGCAGTTTGAAGGCTAGAAAATACAGAAAAGAGGAGGAGTCGTATGAGACTTACTGAATATATCTAATATACATGTAACTGTAGTCCAAGAAGAATAGGATAGAGAGTATTTTTAAAAGCAATGTTTGAAAAGATAATGGGACAGAAACCATTCTGTGCTCATGGATTGAAAAAATTAATATTGTTAAAATGTCAAAAAGACAACAAGTAACAAGTGTTGGTTAGGATGTGGGAAAAAAAGAAACCCTCTTACACTGTTGGTAGGAATGTAAATTGGTATAGCCACTATGGAGAACAGTATGGAGGTTTCTCAAAAAATTATAACACAACTATCAAAAAAAAAAGGATACAAATGAACTTATATACAAAATAGAAATAGACCCACAGACATAGAAAACAAACTTATGGTTACCAAAGGACAAAGGGTGGGGGAGGGATAAATTAGGATTTTGGGATTAACATATACATACTACTATATATAAAATATATAAACAACAAGGACCTACTTTATAGCACAGAGAACTATACTTTGTAATGACCTATAAGGGAAAAAGAATATATATATATATAACTGAATCACTTTGCTGTACTCTTGAAACTAACACAACTTTGTAAATCAACTATACTTCAATAAAAAGTAAAATAGAACTATCATACAATCCAACCATTCTACTTCAGGTATTTACCCAAAGAAAACAAAAACATATGCTCCCCTATGTTCATTGCAGCATTATTACAATAGCCAAGATGTGGAAGCAACCTAAGTGTACAAACACACACACACACAATGGACTATTAGTCATCCATAAAAAAGAATGAAATCTTACTATTTGCAGCAACATAAATGGATCTAGAGGATATTATGCTAAGTGAAATAAGTCAGACAAAGAAAGACAAATACTGTACGATTTCATTTATATGTGGAATCTAAAAAATAAAAAAACCAGAACAAACTCATAGATACAGATAACAAATTGGTGGTTGCCAGAGGGGATGGTGGTGGGGGGTTGGGTAAAATAGGCGAAGGTGATTAAGAGGTACAAACTTTCAGTTATAAAATAAATAAGTCACAGGGATTTAATATACAGCACAAGGAATATAGTCAATAAGATTGTAACTATTTGGTATGGTGACAGATGGTTACTAGACTTAACATGGTGATATTTTCATAATGTATTTAAATGTTGAATCACTATGTTGCACACCTAAAACTAACATAATATTATATGTCAACTATACTTCAACTAAAAAAGACCTAGGTAGAGAGCTATACCATATTTCTGGATTAGAACACTCAATATTATTAAGATGTCCATTTTCTCCAAACTGATCTATAAATTCAACAAAATCTTCCCTCCTCCTCAAAACCCTGTCAATCCTTTAAATTTTTTTTCCTGCAGAAATTGTCAAGCAGATTCTACAATTTACATAGAAATGCAAAGGGCCTAGAATAGCCAAAACAAACTTGTTTCAAAAAATTGACGATTTGGGGATTTCAAGACTTACTGTAATGAGAATGCAGCGTGGTATTGGCATAAGGATAAACGTATGACATGGAACAGAATAAAGAGTCCAGAAATAGATGCACATATACATATGGTCAACTGATTTTCAAGAAAAATGCTGGAATAATTCAATGGATATATGATAACTTTTGCAATCAACGGTGTAGAATATTTGGATATATATGCGCAAAAATATAAATCTTGACCCTTACTAAACAACACATAGAAAAATTAGCTTGAGGACTTCCCTGGTGGCTCAGTGGCTAAGAATCTGCCTGCCAATGCAGGGGACACAGGTTTGAGCCCTGGTCCGGGAAGATCCCACCTGGCACAGAGCAACTAAGCCCGTGAGCCACAACTACTGAGCCTGCGCTCTAGAGCCTGTGTACCACAACTACCGGAGCCCACACACCTAGAGCCTGTGCTCCACAACAAGAGAAGCCACTGAAATGAGAAGCCTGCTTACTGCAACGAAGAGTAGCTCCCACTTGCCACAACTAGAAAAAGCCAGTGTGCAGCAACAAAGACCCAATGCAGCCAAAAAAAAAAAAACTTGAAATGAACAAAAACCTACATGTGAGAGCTGAAGCTATGACACTCATGGAAGAAAGCTGACATTTAATTCAAGGATGCCCTTGAATCAAAGGTCAGAGATTTCTTGAATAAGAAACAAAAATATAAAACATAAAGGAAAAATTGATAAATTGGACTTTATAAAAATTGAAATTTTTGCTCTCAAATGACACTATTAAGAAAAATGCAAAGGCAGCTCAGACTAGGAGAATCTATCTGCAAAACTTACATCTGATAAAGAACTTATATCCAGAATACATTAAGAAAAAAACTCTTACAATACAATAATAATAAGAGAAACAACCCAATTTGTTTTCATAAATTTATTTATTTATTTTTGGTTGCGTTTGGTCTTTGTTGCTGGGTGCAGGCTTTCTCTAGTTGTGGTGAGCGGAGGCTACTCTTCGTTGCAGTGCGCAGGCTCTAGGAGCATGGGCTTCAGTAGTTGTGGCACGTGGGCTCAGTAGTTGTGGCTCACAGGCTCTAGAGTGCAGGCTCAGTAATTGTGGCACATGGGCTTAGCTGCTCTGTGGCATGTGGAATCTTCCCAGACTAGGGCTCAAACCCATGTCCCCTGCATTGGCAGGCAGATTCTTAACCACTGTGCTACCAGGGAAGTCCCAACCCAATTTTTTAAGTGGGCAAATGACTTGAACAGATACTTCAACCAAGAAGATATACAAATGGCAAATAAACACATGAAAAGTTTCTCAGCTTCATTAGTCATCAGGGAAATTGATTTAAAATCACAATGAGATGCTACATACCCACTAGATGGCTAAAATTTAAGACTGAAAATGCCAAGTGTGGGCAAGGATATGAAACAACTGAAGCTCTCATACACTGCTGGTAGGAGAGCAAAATTGTACAGCCATTTTAGAGAGCAGTTTGGCAGTTTCTTAGACAGTTAAACATACAGGTACCATCAAACTCAACAATCACATCATGTGTTTTTTACCCAAGAGGAATAAAAGCATATGTTCATTTTTTTATAAAGAAAAAAAAAAAAAACCTTGCAGGTGAATGATCATAGCAATTTCATTCATAATAGCCAAAAACCAGAAATAACCCAAATGCCCATCACTTGGTAAATGGATAAATAAATTATGGTATATAAAATTATAAAAATAAATGAACCAGTGATATACATAGCACAATTTTTAAAAAACTACTCATACATAGCGAGATAAAAAGGAGCATACTATTGATACATACAGTAACATGGATGACTCTCAAAGCATTATGCTAAGTGAAAGACAGATACTAGACTGTGTATTTTATGATTCTATATATATGAAATTCTAAAAAAGGCAAACTTAAGGGACAGAAAGCAGATCAATGATTGCTAAGGAGTGGGGTTGTGGGGAGAGGACTGACTATGGAAAGACACAAGGGAAATGGAAATGTTTTATATTGTGATTATTGTTGTGGTTATACAAATGCATATATCTGTCAAATCTCATTAAATTACACACTTAAAATTGGTGACTTTTATTGTATATAAATATACCTCATAAACATTGTCCCAAAAAAGGTGAAATAAAGTTAAAAACAATAAGACAAAAGCTGAGATTATTTGTCATTACCAGGTCCCACGTTAAAAGAAATATATAAAAGAAGTTCTTTAGACAAAAGGAGAGTTCTTCACACACAAAAAAAAGAGAATACGTTGCCACATTGGAATCACAAGATATTGGATGGATTAATGGAGTTAAAGAGTTCTAAGGTCCTTTCATTTTTTCAGGAAATGTAAAAAATATAATTTGTATTAAAATTTATAAGTTGAAGACACATGTAATTTTAAGATAAACTCCAACAAATCTTTAAGAAAAAGACAACACAGGAAAATGAGCAATACATTTGGAACTAGCACTTCAAAAAAAGATATCCAAATGGACAAAAAGTATATGAAAAAGTGCTCAGCCTTGCGAGTCATCAGAGACATACCAATTAAAAACACAATGAGAAACAACTACATATTTACCCATCAAAATGGCTAAAATGTAAAAGATCAACACAGATCAAGGGTTGGCAAAGCCATGAAGTAAATGAAACATTCCTACACTGCTCGCTGGAGTATAAATTAGGACAACCACCTTGGAAAAGTGGTTGACAGCAGGGACTAAATCTAAGCATATGCATAGCCTATGGATCAACAAGTCCACTCTAAAATATACATTCAGCAGAAATGTGAAAATAAAGTCAATACTACAGAGCTTTAGTCATAATAGACAAAAACTGCAATGAACTAAATGCTTATTAACAGAAGAAAGGATAAATTCCACAAAATGGAAACCTATACAGCAATGAAAATGAATCAGCTACACACATCAATATGGATGAATCTCACAAAAATAATGTTGAATGAGAAACACCAGACATAAAGGAGTACATACTGTGTGATTTGAGCTGTGTAAAGCTCAACAACAGGCACCAATCCAAGGTGCTAGACGTTGGGGTAGTAGTTATATTTAGGGAGGCATGGGTGGATTATAACCTGGAAGAGGCATAAAAGGGGATGTCTGGGTGTTGGTAATGCTCCATTTCTTATTCTGGGCTGTGGTTACCAGAGCATATTCACTTTGTGATAATCAATGTAATAAACACTATTGGTGTCCCACACAGATCCCCTTTACTTAATGTATCCTTTCCTCAACTGCTATAAGTGGTGGCTACTAGCAGCTCACAGCTGCCCCCTTGTTCTGAGAATTAAAAGAAGTGGTTTCCCTTGGAAATACTCCCAAGACTGTACCTTCCTATCAGGGTGATCGACAGCCAAAGTGACAGGGTGATCAAGTGATATGGAGGTGCAAAAGGCCAGGCCCCTTGGGATCACAGTGAGGCTAGACTTTAGCTGGACCTGCATCCTTCTGTGGGGAGACAATTCCCCAGACGTCTTTCAAATTTCTGCACCTCTTGTGAACCAGAGGCACTGACTGCCTTTGTTTTGCATGGTCCTCACAAGAATATCTGTACAGTAATCATCCTTGAAAGGTAAAAACAGTATCTTCCTGGAAGAAAGGGTAGGTTTGTTTACTGTCCCATATAATAAATATAATATCTCCTTCCAGGGCAAAGTTCAGACAGGTTACTGCCCATTATAAAAGACTCAGTTTCCCTAAAGTTGTGCTCCTATCCTGTGACAACCCACTACTTGTGCAGTATTACCTGGCAATATTTGTATCATCTGATGGGAATTATGGCTCGGGGAACCAGTACAAATGCTGCTACTCTGGCTGCTACTGTTGCTACTGTTAGCTTGCAGATAAAGTAAAATCTCAGAGCTTTCCCAGCTCTCTACAACTTCGTCTGCCACTTCTCCTCCTTCATCTGTTCTCTTACAAGTTTCAGCTGAGTGTACTCTTCAATAAATCACATACATAAAAATCCCTCTCTCGGGTTCTGCTTCTAGGGAACCTGTTCTAAAACAATACAGTTGTAGACTTACGATCTGTGCACCTTCCTATATGTACTCTATACTTCTACTTTTAAAAAATAGTATGTATAAATATATTTTAAATTATAAGGATATAAAACAGTTTATACAAATATATAAAATATAAACTAAAGTGTAGATCATGGATTAGAGTAGGAGGAGATTGGAGTAAAAAAGTCCAGTTGAAAGTCTATTACTAGAGAAAAAGAAAAGAATTACTAGCTGATAATCACCCTAAAAAATTAAAGTCTATTCTTAGAGTCTAGGTTAGAGGAAACGAAAATCTGACTGAGGTCAGTAGCACATCAATAGATATAAAGGGGCAGATTCAAAAGATATTTAAATGGTAGGATGCAGGGTTGCTATACAAGATATTTAACAACTTGTAGACACGGATGTTGACCCATCATAATGGATACCAGCCATAAGCAACTGCTCTGGCAGAACTGGTGCCTGCAGGCAGAATATCACCAGGTCTGACAGGATGAACTCAATGAGGGAGAAATGAATTGAGATGCCTCCAAAGTTTTCAGCTTGGTGACATGGAGAATAATATTGCCTTTAATATGGGTAAAATCATTTCTATTTACTAAGCCTCATTTATTTGATTTTTATACAAATGACCCCCAAATCTCTCCAACTCTTCTGAAAATCAAAATTATCTGAATATCTTATCACACACACACACAATTTCGAATAAGATACGTTTTTCATCTTAAAAATATTTTGTAAATCATACCAGTTAGAAGCCATAAAGAAAGGAATGTAGACCAATAAAGTAAGCTTGACAGATGATGTATCACTTTTTAATCACACAGCACATGCGACTGCCAATTGCTATTTTTTTCTGTTAAAGCGCACTTTACAAATCACTTGACTCTTCCTAAGGTAGCATAAAAGCAGCTGGATTTTATGGAGTGAAACTCTGAATTGCTAATTCACAGTCTTTTGCCATATATCCCCTTTTAATGCAAACAGCTCAGAATTAACTCTCCTTAAACAATTAAGAACCTATGGCTTTCCATCTTCCCTTCTCCATAATTACCAGTATCTTTTAAAGAGGAAAGTGTGTTTTCTGTTCATTAATGGTAATACTACCTAGGAAGACCAATCAGTAAGTCCATGATCCGCCAGTCACTGTGGAAGTCAAATTACCCTCAACCAGGACAAAATCAATTAACACCACTAGGGATGTCATTATTGTCACATTATGTCATCTGATAGTCTCCAGGGCCTATAAGTGATTTAAATTTTTTTTTACTGCTATGATTCCTGTGGGGGGGGTGGGATGGGGGAAGGGATAAACTTCACATTAACAAAGGAGATTTCAATTACAGGAAAATTAACTTTACAACATAGAAAAATGAAGCTACTGTTTTAGATCTTTGGGAGAAAATGGTTAAACACTAGGATAACTCTGAGGCCTAAATGATTTCTTGTACTGGGGTATATTTTAAAGGTTTGCTTAAACAAAAGCCGCGTTGGATGGAGTCATGAGGCACTTTCCTCAGGGCACAGTAGGCCAGGGACTGGAAATCTATCAAACCATGGCAAGCTACACTGCAGTCAGAAGTCCAAGAGGCCAAAGTTGTGATTTCCTTTCTAATAAAATCAACTTGTTTCCCATCTTGAAAAATAATATAGCTCCAGTTCTGCAAAGTTAGACACTCATGTCAGAAAAGAGGGTGAAATAAGTATCTGAGAACCAGATCTCGTTTGGGAAGGCTGGAACTCGTGCTTTGAGTTGCACAGACATGTCCCAAGCAGGGTGTCTAGTCTTCTGCACCCTCAGAACTATTCCAGTTTCTTAGTATGAGGGGTGGTTGGCTCAGTAGCCAAGAAAACCACATTTGACATCATTCTCTTCTGACAGTTGTCTTTCTCTTCCCCATTTCCTTAACTTTTCATCACTAGCAGTGAATATTAAATGGGATCTGAGTCCGGTTTGTTTTTATTATTGTAGTTGCTGTCAGAAAGGAATACGAAATCCCCAAGTAAATTAAGTAGAACGCATTTAAATGGCTGGTTTCCTTTTTAAAAAGTAGACCCAACTTCTGCATTTTGGCCTCCATCAGGGGGTATTTAATTAAGTCTATTCTGTCTAACATGATCTGATGTCATTGTACAAGGATATGTTCTTTGTTAGCAGCACTCTTAGTTTCAGACTCCTCTGTGTATTTGAAACCATGGTAACAGAGCAGTAAGCTAAAGCCAATGAGATAATGAGATATTCTCATTGTAATTGTGTTTCATGAGGGCACAAGATCCCACGGGTGGTATCTGACTGTCTTACAACTGCTAACAGAATTTAAGAAGCAGACATATATTAGCATGGTACCGTTTTCCATAACAGCCATGTAAACATTTGTGACATGGCATTTTTAGCTGTTTCCAGCATATGAAAGTATGTAATGTGCATTTATGTCACAAAAAGCCACACAATTAATGAATATCAATATTTAAAAAATCCTTGGAACTTCAAGGAACTTCAGATTTGAAATGCATCAAGCAGGCTGTGGGGATGCTGTTTTGCATTATAATTATGAGCTGAGCTATGGTTTATGAGGGGAGGAATCCATCAAAGCAAAGAAAAAGAGAGCGGCTAGCCCTTCTTCATCTCCCAAACAACCCACATGCACCTCCTAAAGGAGGGACAAAACTAACCCTAAGCAGGGTTCCCCGTATTTTTATGAGGAAAGCCAAATTGGGGATTTCTAAGAGCAGTTTACCTCTAAAAGAGAAAAAAATTTTTGAGAATAAAACCAAAATATTTACAAGCCTTTTCTTCTTCTGAACTAAAATCTGAAAGGGGAACACCTCACTTCTGAGCTCCTCCTCTTCTGTCAGTGTTTGAAGTTTCCCCACAGTTTTCATTTTTGCAGATTTTATGCACAAGTCACTGAATCCATGTTCTCCATCCTGATGAGGTCGCCCTAACAGGCGTTGTGGCTTTTAATAAATAATTTAAAACCGAAAAGAGAAAGCACAGTATAGAACAATTGGTTGATTTAAGCAGGGCTAAGACTTACGCATTCTTCATGTCACCAGGGCCTCCCATCAGGAGCCCTGCTTTAGAAGAGAACCGACCTGAGAATGTGCATTTTGTCAGCTCTGTGACATGGGTGGCTCACGGGGCAGAGACAACCCAGTGCACTGGAACTTTCTAGACAAGGAAACTGCTTGCTTTCCCCTTCACAGACAAGGGGTGTCACCTTTTGGTTTTTAATATGTACTGCTACCATCTCTAAAATGTTTTGGCATAGGGAGCTAAATCGGTATGAAAACCATATTAATAGAGAAAAGGAATCTGGTTTTCTTGAAAGTCATTCAAGTGCCTACAGTGTTGCGGGGAAGATTTCTCTTTGAATCTGTCAGTAGTGCCACATTCATCTTTGAATGTCACTTAAAGACAGGCAGTTCTTTCTTATTCTGCTGTGTGTGTGTGTGTGTGTGTGTGATGCACATGTGTGTAGCTGAGAAATGAAATCTATGCCATAAGCGGTTACACAGAATGAACATGTCACAGCGCTGGAGAATATGGTCTTCGTCTCTGTGAGATAAGAGTGGCCTCATCACTCATGGCTGTTGCAGCAAAACTAGACCAGAAGTGGGTAATGAGGCCACCCCTACTGTGGGGAGATAACTTCCATATCTGAGCTGTCATGACCTGTTAGGTCCTCACTGCCTGTTCTTGGATATAATTCCCTGTCAGCCCTTTGGACTGTAGAGTCATTTTTATTATTATTTCTACCTCTGAAAGGGGGAGACCTTGTCTTCTTTAAAACCCCTCCCTCTTGTTCCTGACAAATAGGAAATGGTTGTCAGCTTTGAAAGCGCCCTCTGGGCGCCATGTTGAAATGTTCAGTGAAGACTAGAATTGACAACATTGACAAGAATTTGTTTAAAAATGGTCAAAATTTAAAAAGCAAAATGGCTTTACTTGTGCAGGCTTTGAAATGGGCTACTGTATTTTAATACAGATGGGGTTTATATGAGTTTTTTAGTTAGCTTACGCTATTCCTAGTTTAGAGGATGAGACAAGAAATAAGAGATATATGTTTTTAAAATATTGGAATCACAAAAGTATTGCTTATAAAACATATTTTGCAAGGTACTTTCTTCAATTTCAAGTCTTTTAACCCCATAATTTAGCCTGAGAATAGCAGATGTCCACAGAAGTTGGTTCTGTTTTGTTTAAATGATAGCCAGAGGCTGACATTGATTTTTACCCCCTTACATCCCTTGTCTTCTACCCTACTGGAGCCAACATTTCTAGGTTAAAAAAAAAAAGGTGGGAGGGGAGTGGGGAAGGAGATGTGTGTGTGTGTGTGTGTGTGTGTGTGTGTGTGTGTGTGTGTGTTGGGGACAAAAATCTACATTTTCCTGAGTAGAGTGAAGAAGGCAGAATGACATAAAGGAGTGACTCAGAAATTCGCAGTCCCAGGCCTATGGTTCCCAGGTCTGGCGGTGGAATGAAATGACGTTAAAGAAATGCACTCGAGGTGATGAGGGAGCAGTAAGCAATAATTGATTGCATATGGGTAAAAGCAGCAAAATGTCTGTCTTTGGTAAGAGAGGGATCAACCAGCATCCTTCCACGTCAGGCTGGGGGCGGCAGGGGCCAGGGTGGTGGTGCTATAGGTGAAGCATCCTCCCAGTTCCTTATTAAGTGGGAGAATCTGCCATATTGGCCGAATGTGCCTCCCACGCAGACACGCTATGACCATGACTGGGAACAAGGCCAGCTGTTTCTACAGACAGAGGTTAGTGAGTTAGAGTTAGTGAGAAGAAACAGCCACCAGGGCCAGAACAAACAAGGCTGGCCTTCAGTGGGGAAGGTTGGGGTAGCAGCAAGAACACTGGAATTTTAGGTCCAAAAAACCAAAGTACAAGGGCTTTGGATCCTGGTTTCCCTGTTTAAAAGCTGGGTGAGTCCAACTTGGAAAAACATAAATATACAAATAATACCTACTTTACAGCGCTGCTGTAAGAGTTATATGAAAGAACACATATTTGAATATACATATGCACAGAATATTTCTGAGTGACTGGCACAATCCAGGGAGCATGTACTTGAACCTTTTCTTCTTTTCTTCTGGAGGAAAAAAAAAAAGGCAATAATGGAGCTGCTCCTATAGAGCTACTATAAGGGTCTAATGAGAACATGTGTATGAAGGACCTTGGGAATGGTAAAACACCCCATAAATTGTCATTAAAATAATCTCTAAATAAATTTAACATATACATGTAGATAAATATATTTATAAAGATAAATGCTAAGTAGTATTTCAAATTTCCATTCCCTATCTTTCCATTTGAAAAAAAAAGACCAAAAATAAATAAATAAACCAATAAATAAGTAAAACTTTATTTCCTAAACAAGGAGTGATTAGAGGAATAACCTTGGGATTCTTTTAGCCACCCTCCATCAAGTCCATCACTGGGAGTCCAGCAACAGGGGCAGCAGATGTTTGCCCCTTTTAATGGTTCTTGGGGAGGCTTAAGGCAAAATAGTGAAAAGGGATGGGGGTTGGTTCTCAAACTCAAAGCACTTTTCATCCAGGGATTGGTCGAAAAAGCCACACTTTTTGATGCGGGGCGATCTGACAAAAACGATTACAGATGAGGCACGCTTTCCCAGTTTTAGAATGAAAAACATATTTCAATTCAAGTCAGAATTTGCTTTTAAGCTGTTAGAATTTCTACTCAAAAGACTTAAGTAATGATTTTTCATGTGTGAAGAAAGAGAAGCTTCCAGAACTGCCCCCAGATGCCTCCACCTTTTCTCCCACTGAACACATCAGAACCTTCCCCTGTAGATTTATGAATTTTTAGAATAAGCCAATAATTGAATAGAGCCCAAAGCCCATACCCTTTCCCTGGTCCTGGCTGGGTGTCCGAAATCCCCCATTACTAACTCATAGCCAACAGAGGGATTAACGTCACCTGGTAAAGGGAGACCTTACTCCAAGCCCGGTGTCTGCTAGGACAGTGCAGGATGAGTAAGTTTATTTGATGCTTCCTATTGCCTAGCAAGATCTGGAACTGAGATACAGGACACGTAAGGCTGGTATCGTGGAAAGGATGTCTGATCCAGGACAGCGCACCATATGGCACCACATGGTCGAGACAGTTGAAGGGGAGTGTTTGGAGAGTACCATGAGGAACTGATCACCAAAACTTGCTTCCCAGTTTGTCCTGCTTCGCTCTCACCCATCCTTATAACAGAGGACTAAATACTTTGAGTATCCTACAGAACTCTTCCAACTCCATGCAAGTATAATGTATATGTCACCCTATAATTGTCCTTCCCCTGACACATTCAAGTCTGCTAGGAGAAATAGCCATGAACTGTGGTTTGCCAAGTCTTCCAAACTGTGAAAATTGAAAAGTGCTTCCTCAAACCATAGCTTCGGCAGTTAAAGACCCCAGTAAGGCAGGCCTACCAGGAGTGCCTTATGCTCAGGGGAGGAGTACCCATTACTCACAGGAATACTTTTTGGGCATTCTTGGAGGACCCTACCTGGTCAGCTAAGTTTCTCTCTGAGCAAGGCTAGGCATATAAGGAGCCCTTGAATGCACTTCTGAGAGTGGCCTTCCTAGCAGATTATATATAAGTTCCTCAAGGGCAAGGAGTGTGTCTGTCCACTGGTGTATCCTCAACGACTAGCACGGTTCTGAGCACAAAGCTGGTGCTCAATTTGTTGAATGAATAATCAATGAATCAACGAGTGTCCTATCCTATGTTTCACTTTTTTCTCCTTCTTTTCTTGCAACTCCAATAACAAATTCAAGGTCTGCTATTATCTTACTACCTTTGCACCCATCTCTTCCTCCTTTTTTCAGTCCCAGCTTCCCTCTTGTCTTCTTTTCTCTGTGTCTTTGTCTTTCTCTCTGTCTCTGTCTCTGTCTCTGTCTCTCTCTCTCTCTCTCTCTCTGCTGTGTCCAGCCCCCAGTCAAACTGCCATCTTCTGGATAAGAAACTGCAAGTGGAGCGTGTGAGCCCAGCAGCGTCCTGCCTCACTCAGCCTAACGTTTCCACTGCAACACTGCTTCTGATCCGTGGGGTTGAAACCATCACACACACGCCACCCATTATAGCTCCGTACACTGCACGCCACATGCATCTTGTGAGACTTCAATCCCAGCCAGCTCCAGCAACCTAGGTGATTACAATGGCAAAGAAAATTATTTTCTTTAAGCGAAGGCTGGTTGATCACTACAGTGTAGTCAAAATCACTTTTTTTTCCCCCTTAAGAAGCACTAACTCAAATAAGGCAAGGACTTGTGCTCACACTCTGCCACCATTGTCGTTCCTCTGCCTCTAGCCTGGCCCCTGTAGGGAACAGGGCTCTCCAAGGTGCTTCTCAAATGCAAAGGCATTTGAAAATTCACAATCCTGTTCTCTTCAAGCTCTCCACCAGCACTATAATGGATATGAGTGTCCTGTTGTTGGAAAACCCACCAAAAGGGAGTTTGAGGAACATGTTGCCTTTTTAAAGTTCAAAACTAAAATTTATAAAAATAGTCTGTATTCCAGATTTGAGGCACAGAATAGATGAACACTCAATAAATTGAATGCATGCATTAGTGACTCAAGAGACCATAACTGAAGATATGTAGCTTAATCTTCATGGTTTGTTTGGAATAAAAACAGAATTCTTAGGGAGAGAAAAGGCAAATTTTACCATTTAAGTTATGACTGAATGTAGAAATTTTGAAAAATTGGAGAAATTTGTAAGTTCACAAATATTGAATTAGAGTTTATGTTCCTGCTTGATTTTTCTTTTAGAAACAGAATTCAAGGACAAATTTTTATTGGTGCAACATGTTTAAAATCTTCCTGAAACATAATAGCATCTAGTCAATTAAATAATATGAATTTTTAAACCAAAACTGTTCATTAGCTGAAGATTTTGGAATTGAGTGTTAAAGAAATGCTTGATTATAATGATAAACGACTGAAAGTCCTGTTGGGATATAGAGGCATATTTCAGGTTATCCTAGAAGAGATTTCTAGTCCCAGTATTATGAGTTTGTCTCAAGCATTTTTACAGTCGTCTTGTGAAGAGCTGACTATAAATAGATTGCTTCTTGCAACTCTGATTCTTAATACACCTTGAAGAAAGAGCATAAAATAAAAGCATAGAATTTCAGAGCTGAATGGTATATTGGAGGTCCTTTTGTTAAACACTTTAATCTCACAGATGAGAGGATAAAAAAAGACCTAGAGAAATTAATGATTAATGATTAAGTGACCAAGGTCATCCAGCTAATGAGTGGACTCTAGCCCATGTTTTCTGACTTCAGTTCCAACAAGGTTTAGAGATCACCATATCAAAATAAATATATACTAGTTTAGATTAACACTCAGTTATTGTTCTTAGCTGTCTTCTGTCACTTTTTAAAAACTTTCCATTCTATTTTTAAAAATATATTTAGAACATAAGGTAATACAATGAACATTTGTACTTCATTTTACAGTTTTCAAAATTTACTCAACATATTTTCATTTAATGCTTGGAATAATACTGTAGAGTAGGAAATCTCTATTATATATGAGGAGAGCGAGACTCAGAGAGGTTTAGGGATTGCCCAATGATACACAGTTAGACAGTGCTAGAAAGGGACTGACCCTTGAGCAGAGGAATTTTAGTGAGCAAAATTTAATGCCTGGACATTTGGGGCAAAAGTGAAAATTTAGCCAGAACTGAGGATGTGACAGGTGCTGGGAGTTGTAATTGAAAAATAGATGCACTATGTGGCAGGGATAATTATAAAGGTGTTCCCCCCAAGCTTTCCATCCCTTGGTTATTCAACCAAACACTAATCTAGGTACTTCTGTGAATGGACTTTGCAGATGGAATTATGGTTACTAATCGGCTGATCTTAAAGTAGGGTGAGTGTCCTGGATCATCCAGGTGGGCCCAGTTTAGTCACCTGCACCCTTAAAAGAAGAGGGAGGCAGAAAGATAACACAGAGGAAATGTGAGGCAAAAGCAAGGTTAGAGAGATTCAAAGTATGAGAAGGATTCTACCTGCCACTGTTGCTTTGAAGATGGAAGCCATTAGATAAGAAATATGGGTGGCCTCTAGATGCTGAGAACAGCTGTGAGATGACAGCCAACAAGGCAACAGGGATCTCAGTCCTACAACTTTATGGAACTACATTCTGCCAACAACTTGAATGAGTTCGGAAGTGGGTTCATGCACAGAGCCTCCACAAAGGAAGGCAACTCTGCCGATACCTTGACTTCAGCTTTGTGAGGTCCTAAGTAGACAATCAGCTGAACCATGCGTGCTGTGCCAGACTTCTGACCTACAGAGCTGTGACACAACAAATGGGTAAATTTGTGGTAATTTGGTATGGCAGTAACAGTAAACTGATACAACTGAAATGCTGCTTTTAGTTTGGAGATTGCTTCAATTATTATGTTAGGAGTTTGGGGTGCTTCACCTCTTTTCCTCCAGGGGTTCTTACTGTTAGTGTAGGCGCCCAATGGTTGACAGCCACATGAAACTGGAAGTACTACTTTATGAATATGGCCAAGTATGGATAATCCCCTAAAAGCAGGGTTCCTGGTAAGCTTGTATCCAAGAATGTAGCTTAGGCCTGAGACCAACATGGACCATCTTATGTCCTCCTTCCCTGAATTGGAAATGGCTGGGCCTGCAGCTCTTCAGAAACTGGGGACAACAGGCTAAAAATATGGCCATGTCCCTGCTTAAGTGTGCTGCCAACAAGAGTCGCTACCCCCAAGGGCAAGAGGGACATGCAGCAACTGAGAGCACAGTGACACCACCCACTAGTAAAAGGTGACCCGGTGAATGTTAGGCTCTTCCCAGTAAGATTAGGCATTTCTGTTCCACTGAGGAAAAGTGAATTATGGACGTGTGACAGGAGAGATGGAAGTTTCTTCTATGAACAAGGCTGCAATATGAGGAGAGGTGGAAAGGACTCTCCCTACCACTTTACAGATTAAGTATTCTTTTTGGGTGGTCATGGGATGGGGAGGAGAATGTGAATAAGTACCATTTGGAATACTATGTCTGAATCTGGAAGAGTGAGTTCCTTTGAAGCACTAAATCCCAGATACTTTTAAAATAATTGTGATGACAGAAACAATCACTGGATATAAGAAAAGAAATAAAAAATTAGATCTTCCTCTAGAAGTCTAACCTTTTATTCTCACATGTGTTTAAAATTCCTGATTGATATAAAAATGGATCATTTGAGAGGAGTCCTTTAGGATGGTATCAATATTCACTATTTTTGTCTCATGAATAAGAGTGAGGGGAAATTATATTGAGAGGTTTGATGCTAGGATCATTGGAAGAGTGGGGGTAATGGTTTCTTTAGGCACATAGAGTTTGAAGAGTTGAACCATCCAATATTAGTCTGAAAAGTACATGGATCTTACCAGCTAAAGTTGAAGGGGAGAAGGAGGAAAGACAGAGGGGAAAGTGGGGTACAAGTATATTTACAACTATTTGAAGTGTTGTTGGCCCTGATATTTGTCCTAAATTTGAGAATGTAGCACAATGACTTCATCTCAAGAATTCACTTGAGTTTCCTCTCTTTGAGAAAGAAGTTAACTAAAGTCCCCCTTATCTACAGAGATGGGAATGTCACTTGGTCCTTATGTCTCCTTCTTCGTTGTACCTCTTAGACATCCAAGTGGAGATGTTGAGTAGGCGGTTGGATAAATAATCTAGAGCTGGTCTGGAGATACATATTTGAGATGCGTTGGTGTATGGAGGTATTAACGCCATGGAACTGGGAGAGAGGGCAGCTAGAGGAGCTTGCTGTGATCAGAGCCCTGGGCCCTCCTACATGTCTGGTAGAAAAGGAGCAACCAACAATGGAGATGCAATAGGGCTTTCCCTGAGTAGGGAAAACCAGGAGAATGGTGTCACAGAAGCCAAAGAAGAGTGTTTCAAGGAGGGTGTATTTAAAAAGAAGAGAGTGTTCAGCAAGGTCAGCTGCTACTGACAGACACAGTAAGATGAGAATGGAAGTTGGCAAATTGCTTTGTTCAGATACAGTTTATTGTACAGGTTATTGGTGACTTTGATAAGGGCCGATTTAATGGACTGATGGGGATGAAAGCCAGGATGAAGCAGGCTGGGTAGGGAAAGAGCGATGAGAAAGTGGAGATATAAAATATAAACAACTCTTTCCATGAGTTTTGTTGGGATGAAGCAAGAAGACATGGAGAATTATCTGAAGAGCATTATGCTGTTCTTTCTGTTTTGTTTTTAGATGGGTGTGCCAATGGGAAACTCTGTGTGTGTGTGTGTGTGTGTGTGTGTGTGTGTGTGTGTGAAATAGAGAGAGACTGATTATGCAAGAGAGATGTGCAAACATAAACTTATCCAATATTAAAGAGTCTCAGAAATCACATTAATATACAATTTTTAAGGGTTAGTATTTGCTTGGCATTGTTTTGAATGGAATGAAAATACAATCAAGTTCAAGCAAGGAGATCTTCCTAATCTAAAAATGCAGTATTTTATTGTCACTCTTGCCCATGTCTTAAGTTCACAACCCTTTACAAAAAGATAGGGTGTGGACAGCAGCAAATATGGTAACGATAAAGGCAGCCATTGGTATCACTACCTTCTGCCATCCCTGAAGACAGCGTTCTTATTTGATGTCCCAGAGATAGAAAGGAAAAGCATGGTGCGGTGGTTTCTCCAACATGCCTCAGAAGCTGTAAACTGGAATTATAATGCCCAAACACTTTCCTCTTAAACACACACACAGCCAACCCCTTAAATAAGAAAGAGATGATGAACACAAGAGATTAGTGGATTGCTAAAGTCTTTATCCTGTCAATTACTTGATGGCAGGAATAACATGGAGAAAAACTATTCTACAATATACCACCCACATCTACCATAAGGTCTGAAATGTGGGAATTTTTTTCTGAATTGTATTTTTTGTGTCCAAATTGAAGAGTGATGAGAAAATTTCAGGCTGACTGTTGTAGTGTAAGGGTCTCCACTGATCCCCACATAAACACATAGTCATGGATTAGGCAGGGAGCATGCATTTTTTGCGTTTGATAAACAAATAAATGTCCAGCTTTTGCAGTCTTTGTAATGTAGAAGAACTCTGATATAATTTAATGGAGATTATAACAGAGCTATTAATATAAGGTATATTTAAAAATCCATTGCCTTTCTACCCTTGAAATGAGTGACTGGTTGGCAAGGTTATTTGATTTGAAATAATTAGGTTTCTTATTCCTGTAATTTAGGTCTTACAGGAATTTACCTAAATTGCCATATATACACACACCACACATACATATATATAATTGTGTCATGTCAATAAGGCTGAACATTTTTAAACGTTTATAGTCAAGGATTATATTTACTTCCCAATAAGGAAAAGGTATAATATATTTGCAATATACTTGTGACAAAAGATTAAAAAAGGATATTTGCATAATTATTTTTACCGTGGGATATTGCTTATATCACACTTTGGTGGATATTGATTTCTTTCAAACTCTTATTTTTGTAGTTGGATTTTTCTTCTTATCAAAGAAATTTTAAAAGATCCTATAGCATACTATTAAGTAACTATAATATTGGGGGTGCAGAGATGTTTGAATCCTCAGTGACAGTGTGCCTTATAACCTTCCAGATCTTACTAAATCCAGATTTGACTGTAGGGAATTCATCTCATTCCATTATTTAGTTAAGTAAAATTTTATAGCCATTAAAAGCAAAGCAATAATTCCTTTCACTGAAGTTGAACATAAGACATTGTTTAATACATTTAATTACAACCTAATTGAGTCCTGGGACACTGCTAGCCCACTGATGGACTTCAAATGTTATTCTTAATTTAATAATAATTTTATTGAGTAGTTATTCCTTATTCTGTGCCAGGCACTCAACTATATACTCTACATGCATTATCTTGTTTAATTGTCTAAATAACCATGAGAAGTAAGTACTATTTGTGTTTCAAATTTACATATTAGGAAAAGAGGTTCAGAAAAGTTGTGCAACTTGCCCAAGATCACACAGTTTGTTATTAGAGCCAGAATTGCACTTGAGTCTGTCTCAGACCACATTATAATATATTGAAACAGAGAAATTCTCTCTCCTGAAACTGATAACCCTGGAGTTAACATTTACTGTATGATAAAACCTATGCTTTTTGGTCCCTCCATCTCTAACCATTTGCTGAGATAAGAGGTGCTTATGGCCATTCTCTGTGGTATTCTTAATTGTTCTTTGCTGCTCAAAGGTAAAGGAGGGCCATCGCAGAACTGTCACTGCAGACATGCTTGTGGGTATATAACATTCACTTTTCCATCCAGTCATCTACTGTCTATTAAGCACCACTCTGTGCCAGGCACGGTGCTACAGTGTGGAACAAAACAGACCTGGGCTTCATCCTCATAGAACTTTCTGTCAAATGGCTGAGATACACATTAAATAAATAAACTACAAATAAATCAATATAGAAGTACTTTAGAGGAGGAATATCTGGTTTCTATGAAAGAGAATAACCACTCTGGTTATTTTATATTAGGCTGTCGGGGGAAGGTCTACAAGAAGGGGCATTAGAACCGAAGCTATTATAGGCGTATCTAAAAAAGGGGCAGATGGAGATATCCCTCAGCAAATATCTGCTGAGGGATTATTATCTGCAAAGCACTGTGCTAGGTGCGAGGACTATAAGACTACGATGGTGAGCAAGGCCAAAATGGTCCTATCACCTTAGAGTCTCTAGCCTTGTGAAAACGGCAAATATAATGTCTCACTGAAGATATAGGAAACTAGTATAGAAAAAATTAATTCAAAGAGAAAGAAGCCAGTAAATATAAATACCTGTATTAGTAAGTGGGTTCTTTTTTTTTTTCTGATCAGTTAAGAGCACTTGAGACCTATTCAGCCCCAAAACTATGAATCATAGTGTTATGCCCAGAAAGTGTTATTATAATTGAGTTCTCAAAAAACAAACAAAAAAACAAAACTGTACTGAAAACATTCTATTTATTCAATTCAGAAGTTAAGAAAAATAAACGATCAGGTTTCCAAGGACAAAACCTCCCTGGGTCATGGTTTCGTGCAGAACCCACACATAGTTCTCCTACAGGTGGTGCTGTGCAGCTGAATTATTTTAGGTTGACTTAAGTGGCGAATTCACTTCAAACCACAGGCATAGGGACATGTTGGCGAATCATTTCTGTCCGCCTAAACATTAACCGTCGTTGGTAACTTTTCATAAAGTGCTGGGGTGGGCAGGGGTGGTCTTGTGATTGATGTCATATTTGTAGATATTGAGAAAAAGCTCAGTTGTCTATTCATTTGTCCTGCAACTTCATTATTTCAGATGATATTTGATAGGTATCGTGAAATGCCTAGTCTCCAAATACCTGTTTCCTTAATTTTGTCTTTAAGAAAGAAAAATCCTTGCTTTTGATGATCATATAAAGCCAAGGGTTCACTTTCTCTCTAGAGATTAAATACACACTATTTGCTTCAAACAAGGTGCCTCTGGCCTTTCTGTTAGTTGAGACAAAAATTGTTGCTCAGCTCTACCTAGGCATCTTTGTGTCTTTGAAACAAATAAATAAACCAGCCCGATCAACAACAACAACAAAACACTCTAGAAACAAAGTACCGAAGAGCTATTAGGAAGCTGCCCTCTTCCTACAAAAACACTGATCAGATGTTCTAATGTGAGCCCTGAGGAGACAATTCTCTCCAGCAGGGGGCAGTGTCAAGGCCCTGACATTGACTCTTAGATTCATCTCCTCCCCAGCTTTCCATCTTGGGTATTTCTCCCTAATTCCTGCTGCCACCACAACCCTAATCCAAGGGAGTACTGCCCCTTTTAACACTCCAGACCAGGTATTGCCCAAATTTTCCCCTTAATGTCCACCTGAGACCAGTCCAGGGCATTTGAGAAAATACTAAGTGTTTTAAACAACTAAGGGAAAGAGGTTCAGACAGAAACCAGATCATCCACCCAACTTGTAAAATATGGCCTTTTGTCTTGGGTTCAGGACCCATCCCACCCTAACCCTGTGTCTGCCACCTTGTGGTGGATGCCATCTTGGTACCTACCATCCCAGAACACATTCCAAAATATTTCAGCAGCTAAAAGAGGAAACCCCAGAGAGCAAATACAGGAGCAGTGTTATCCAGTGTTCTGGTGTCCAGTCTCAGACAAGGCCCCTTTCCTGGGACTGAAACCCAGATGACCACGTCCTTCAGAGGACAAGCTGCTCCCTACTCACAGGGTGAGGCCTAAACAGAACAACCATGTATGAATACACTCCAATAATGTTCACACAAGCGACACTGGTAAAGAACAGCAGGAAGATCACTTCACCAAAAAAGGGGGGGGGGCTGTGAGATGAGGGAAGAAACAGACTGTTGGCACAGCCCATCTTCTGAGTGCGCACAAAGAAGAAAGGCTAGCTTTAAGGGAATGCCCTGGGCCATCACGGCCAATTTTCTGGTGAGGCTACTCTTTAGGTGGGGTGAGATGGGGGGAGGAGCCATCTGAGGGCCCCACCATTGCACAGCTTAGACAAGTAAACTTTTTTTTTTTATATAAATGTATTCATTTATTTTTGGCTGCGTTGGGTCTTTGTTGCTGCGAGCGGGCTTTCTCTAGTTGCAGCAAGCGGGGGCTGTTCTTCGTTGTGGTGCGCGGGCTTTTCATTGCGGTGGCTTCTCTTGTTGCAGAGCACGGGCTCTAGGCACGCGGGCTTCAGTAGTTGTGGCACGTGGGCTCAGCAGCTCCGTGGCATGTGGGATCTTCCCGGACCAGGGCTCAAACCCGTGTCCCCTGCATTGACAGGTGGATTCTTAACCACTGCGCCACCAGGGAAGTCCCCAAGTAAACTTTTAATTTCAGTAAAAGCAGAAAATCTGGAGAAGGGCTCTTTGTGGCTCTCCAAGTCAGTGATGTTGGCTGATACAAGCATATTCTACCCTACTCACCACCTCCCTGGCCATCATCACACAATCTGAAAAATTTGGGTAATATTGACTTTCAAATAAATCCCTGAAAACAGCTAAAATTAACTCCAGAAAAGAGATCCTCTGGAAAAATTAGAGGTAAGTGACTCCCTGGATGCATTTGGGCACGCAACATGGGCCTCCTCAGGGACAGGACTTCCATGTGGTCAAGAAGAGATGAAGGAAATCAGTGAGGAGCAAAAGTCATCCTCTATCCCACTCTATATCCTTCTTCCAACAAGCCTGCAGGTGCTCTGTCCAGAGTACTTCACTGGAGGGGGCTGATGGTAGCTCAACCTCACAAGTTTTCAGAGGCTATATAGCATCCCTTGTCAAAAGGATGTGTGGGTGCCATGGTGATCCCATAGAGCAAGTGTCCTAAGACACTTCTGATGCTCTCACAGACAGTGAGGGTGGGCTTGCAAGGAAAAAACTCAAAACTCTTTGCCCGTGGTTATGTACATGCATTTCTATGAAAAATTTTTATATGAAATAGTTCCCATTTTTCTTTAAAAAAAGAAGGTCATTCCCACCAACTCTTTCTTTCTAGTTTAGATAGAAGATGCTGGTAGGAGATATTACTGGGTCTCCCAAAATATAAAGTCAACTAAATATTAACACGATCTTAAAGGGAATAATAAAGCCAAACCACATTGTGTAAGGACCACAGCATGCTATTCTAATAGAAAACTAACAATAACAGAGCCTGGTGGATTCTGGAAGGCAACAAAGGAGATCATGACTTGTACTGTTTTCACTCTGTTCTGTAGCTCTCCAGTCAAAACATCTGAAGTTATTCTGCAAATCTAACATAGAAAGGGCCTCTTTTCTCCTTGATGTGGATCTGTGCAAAATTCATGATCTAAATGCCAGACAGCATAACTATATTAACAACTCAGTTTCTAAGCCGCAGGAAAGGAAGATGTTCTCTGATCTTGACCCATTCCACAAGTGGAATCTGTATCCTCCAGCTACACACGGACACCCAAATGGCTTTGCTCGCTCTCTTTTGAACACAAAGTGGAAAACGTCGAACAGATAAACTTCATCGAAGATGGAAACTTCTCTTGTGGCTATTCACTTAAGGCAAGTGAGTTCAGTCTTGTTGCCATCATCAGTAATTAGCACTCAGTGCATACTTTTGAGTGTGAATGTTTTCATCACCAGTTCAGAATATTATGAAAATGACTGAGCTCCATGTTGTCACGAAAAAGATTGGTTAATGAAGTATTCTGGAAGACACAGCCTCAGGAAATATCATTGTAAGCTGTGTGGTGTGTTGAGGATGGGAGAAGAAAGATGACCATTTACCTCAAATAGTTAAAACAGTGTGAAAAGACAAAAACTTTGGTTGCAACGAGGTAACTCCTAAGTATTTTCAAAGGGCCGAGTCAGACCATCACCACTCAGACAACTCTTTCTGATTCTTCCCTGCCAAAATTCCTCCTCACTTGGTACCTTTTAAATTCTCATTTATATCCATACCCTTCCCTGGCTGGACACAGTTGCCGTCTAAGGGGGTAACGGGGTGGGCATGGGCCACAGGAATTTGTATCTGCACCTTCCTATATTTAAAAAAAAGATGAAAAAGAAAGAAAGAAGTGTCATTTTGTATTACAGGTGTGCAGGGTCCTTCCTTCTATTTGTGTGGCGAGACGCTGGCATTCAAAGAGAGGTGATGATTAACACGCATCGAAGAGCTTGAGGCAGCCCCCCAGTAATGGAAAGGCTCTTCCTCTGCTGTCCATTCTTATGGTTTAGTAACTTAGCTCCTAGTGTCAGGAGTGTGCAATGAAATAGGAAACTAGGGGGTCCTGAAAGGACACACCCTTCTCACGAAAGGAGACATTCACAGAGATACTTCACTAATTTGGCCACCTCTGCTCTGGGCTGTGGGCTGCCTCGCCTGCAATAATGGGGGGAGTGTGGGCTTCAAAACTCAACCATGAATACAGTTGGCATCGGCAGGGTGAAGGAACATCAGAGCAAAGGAATGGATCCCCTATCACAGTGTGTTCATGCCGCACACTGCTTCTGCCTGGTTTTCACTCCCTAAATCTTCTTTACACTCCATTTTTAATGAGCATCCTCCGTGCCCAGTACCTCTGAACGGTCACTTCTCGGAGGCAAAATGCAAGACTGTGATCATAATGACTGTCTTGTCTGACCATCAGAATCTCATATTTTTCTTACACCAGAATTCCACGGACTTTACAGAGCTCCATAAATAGGAAAGTGAGACTGGACCTGTCCAATATTGGGCATTTCCATAAGATTAAAAAAACTCAGGTCCCAGTTCTGCCTCAGGCTCACACTTAGCTTTGAGCAAGTCCGTTTGCCTCACCGAGTCTCATTTTTCACCTCTGTAGAAATGCATGGACCAGAGCAAATTGTCTCCAGCGTTCCTTCCAGCTCTGAAATTCTATGACCTATAATTATTATATGGGTGGTATATTTCAATACTTAGCAGAAATTAGAAATGTCAAGAAAAAAGCCTCTTCTTTAAACATTTCTAAAACTTGGAGCTCTGATTTCGTAATAATCTTAAAGGCTTAAAACCTGCCAACACTCCCAAGTTTATTTCTTTGTCAACCAAGGATGGAAGAATTGGAAGTCTGGTTACAGCAAATCCCAGTTTACAATTTTTTTTTTTTTTTGCCCAGGAGGGTTTTATTTTGCTTAATCTTTTTTACTGATGTTAATTTTGAGGAAAATATGGTCTAATTGTTTCTGAGCCATTTCGAAATTCAACAAAATACAATTTAGTTCCAGTTATTTGCTGTCTAATCCCAAACCCTATAAGCTCATTCATCTTTCCATGAGGTGTTCCTTTAGCAGTGACTAGATACCAATGCTGAAAAGCCCAAATCTGGATTTAGACATGGAGCCCAGTATGAAAAGACTCTGAATGCCCAAACCTTCTCTCTCTTGGCAGGGTTTTTCGGGAGCGTGACAGTTGTCATGGCCTAACTATGAAGTTCATTTTAAAAACGTTTGACCTAGGCTTTCCTGGTGGCGCAGTGGTTGAGAGTCCGCCTGCCGATGCAGGGGACACGGGTTCGTGCCCTGGTCCGGGAAGATCCCACATGCCGCAGAGCAGCTGGGCCCGTGAGCCATGACCGCTGAGCTGCGCGTCCGGAGCCTGTGCTCCGCAACGGGAGAGGCCACAACAGTGAGAGGCCCGCATACCTCAAAAAAATAAAAATAAAAAATGAATAAATAAAACGTTTGACCTAGTCTGCCTTTCTTTTACACAGACACTCTCATACTGGGCCTTCATCAGGACACAGGGCTTTTCTTGGAATCTCCAGACTACCCTACCATCACTTCCTGGCTTTCTTGAAATTCCACGGAGGTGACAACACAGGAAGCACGTGGCAAATGTATTCATCCTAAATTCCTACCGAGGGAGATTGTTAGCCAACCTTTTCCAGAACAGGGATGTTATCTGGTTGCCTCAGGCCATCCAGTGCTAAGGCAAGAGCCTGGTACACAGAAGGTGCACAAAAACATTTGTGAATGAACACACTTTATCATGAGATGATACACACTAAAAGGAATGAGTAAGACATATGAAAAGAATAAGATCATAATCTCAAACCTTTCAGATTGGGCATTAGGAGTTTTCCCCCAAACAATTATTTTCTGGAAAAGTAGATGATCTGTATTCTGTAGTTGTTTCCATTGTAAAATTTGAATGAGAACAGAGGATTTCAAGAATGACAGTTTTGGCTACAACCAAAAGGTATGGATAGCCATGGGATTCTACAGCACTTTCTGATACTTTGTCACTAATAAATTACTTCTATAACTGAATTAACCAGGAACTGGCGAAAAACAGTCATTTTGATTAATGAAAAATAGTTATTTTGCATTGAATTGAATTTTACTAGCTGCTTTCACATACTGTCAGCATACACCAAATCACCTTATTGGAAGATTCCTTCTTTTTCTTTTTTTTCCCCCTAGTCAATAGTTTCTGCCTTTAATTAGCACTCATTTACTCAGCAGATAAGTGAGAGTCTCTTCTGTGCCAGGCTCTGGGGAAACAGCAAAGAACGATGCAGAGATAGCCCCTGCCCTCATGGAACATATATTTGAAAAGGAAAGGTGAAAAATAAATAAATAATCACATACATAAGATAATGTCAGAAAGCAAGAGCTGAAAGAAACTAAGGTAAGGGAGGCTAGGGGTGGTGGGCAGAGACCAAGCCTGAGGCAGAAAGAAGCTTCGGGCATTTAAAGGACCGAAAAATAAGGCCAGTGTGGGAGATTGAGACGGTACAAGTTGAGAGCAAGCAAGGCTGGACCTTGTAGGGTCTTGCAGGCCGTGCCAAGGAACCGACTGCCGGGTTTGAAGCTGAGGGGGACCCACCATGATTTGCTTCTAAAAGATCCCTTTGGCTCCATGGAGGGTGGATTTTAGGTGGACATGAGTTGCTGCTGTCCAGATGTGGCACAAGATGTCACAAACTCAGGTAGCAGCAGTGGGGACAAAGCAAATAAGTAAGAGATAGATCTCACTGGCAAAGCCAATAGGGCTTGCTGGCTGATTGTGGGGAGAGAGAGAAAGAGCTGGTGGAGTGAGGCCTTATTGAAATTAATGAGATCTATTAATTAGGATAGCATTTTACCATAAACAGATTATTAAGCACTTTTCCTGCCAGTATCATTGTCCTGCCTTTAGGAATAGGCTTAAAGATCATTAAAAAGGCATCTGACAGGAGTCAGGGGACCTCTAATACTTTATAACCATGGGGAAGGGAATTGCAGAAGTCAAGCTATATAATATGTCACATTTATAAAGCCCATTGCTGTTTACAAAGTGCTTTCATATCCATGGTCTCCTCACACTCTTTATTTTCCTTCAATTTATATGACATTTCCATAGAATGGGGTGGATTAGTAAGGTGATGTATTCATGTAACAAAAACCGGATCCCGATGAAGAGTTTGTTGACACTCCACTGCTTGTTATAAGTTTTGTCTTTCTAAAATCTTGCCTGATGACAGGAACCCTTCTACTAACAGACATCGTTGTCCGTAATTTAAAAGAAACATTTTTTCATTATTGTTTGTTTCAGCGCTATCTGTAGACCACCCTGACCGGACTTAATGACAGTAAGATTCAATTGGAGTTTTAAGAATTTCAACATTATGAAAGTTTTGAAATGATTACGCTCTTCTCCAAATGAAAAGGAAATTCAGATTGTTACGCATGAATCAATTAGGGCCATAACCTCCCAGGCCTGCACACAGATCACAGCCGGCTCTGCCCCAAAGCAGGCGGAGAGTGGGAACTGTATGCATACAAGGTCTGTGATCTTTCCAAGTAAACGGTTGTGACGCTGTCTCAGCCAGAGAGAGCACTAGGCACCCCACCCCCGGAGCCTTAGACAAAGGGACTGGTGGGTTCTGCTCCCCCAGAAAAGGACCAAGCAAGGTGCACCTCTCATCTATGGCATCCTCCTGGGAGAAGGTGACATGGCTGAGAATCACAGAGAGCACAACGGCTGCAGGGAATTGCATACCATCAGAATATGCCTCAGAATAAAGTGGAAAGGGCAGCAGCTTTGGGGACCAGTGGCCAAGATTAGAGCTCTGGTGCCATGATGAGAATTCAGCCTCCTCTATGAGACGAAAGTAATCCACCCCCTTACAGGGTTAATGGAAGGATCAAAACCCACAGTGTAAAATGGCTATGCTAATGTTTGTTGTGAACAAAATTAAACTTATCAAAGGCAGTCTTCACTGGGCATGAAAGATAAGCTGAAGAGTATGGATAAATGTTCTCACTGACCACTCTGCAAGTCAAGTTAATGACCATTTACTAAGTAAGGTATGGTTCTGGACACAGGGAAGATAAAAAATACATTGTTTCTGCCTTCACATTTCTGTCTCCTGAGGTATATACCTGGCTATACTTCAAGATAGGCTGTGATAACTACATATCAGAGACACAGGTAAGTGTCTATGAAAGCATGGAGCCTGAGGGAGACAGCCATCCCCCTGAGGGTTTAAGAAGGACTCATGGAGGAGGTGGCAGTGAAGAGTGACAAGATGAGACAGGAGAGACCAGTAGCAAAGGTGCAAAGAAACTGTGAGACTCTCTTTGAGGAGCAAAGGTTAACTCAGAAGGAGTTAGGTGGGAGAAATGGGCTTGAATTTAGCTAAAAATCTAGTTAGGAGCTAGGTTGAGCTAGAGAGCTACAACTACCCACAAATCTCTCCAAGATACAACTTATCTTTCAGTAGAAATGCCAAGTGGAAGAGTTCAGACTCAAAAAGAATGTTGCTCTTTGAATTGTGTAAAGGCAGCCAAGCAATAAAGCCCACCTCTGGGTTCCCAGTGATGGTCCCAGGGAATCCATGTGCCACCCGGAATCACCCTGAGTCAAAACTCTGGCTGGAGCTAAGCCAGGGTGGATGTCAGCTGTACTGTCTGTTTTACAAGGCAGTGGGGTGAGGGCAGGTGGAGGTTGGCTCTATCCCAGGTGGGGCTTCCATAGACCAAAAACCATCCCTTCTCATCACCCCTGGGATACTTTGGGCATTATGCTTAATTAAGTAAGGATGCTTTGTGCTCAAAATTCTCAGATCATTTTAAAAGAGCAAAGACCCCTGAGGTTACCCATTCCACCTGCTCTCTCTTATGAGTGAAAAGCACAAAAAGAGACAAAGAGGGTGGGGAAGGAGGCATGGAAGGGAGAGAAGGGGAAAGAGAGAGAAAGAGAGAACGAAAGAGAGAGTGCACCAGAAATAAGAACTGCATTTGGTAATAAAAAGATAAGGAGAGCCAAAAGATAAGACGAGGCCAAGCTCCAGATACTAATAAGAGAGAACAAAACTAGGAAATAGAGGAAAGGACAGAAAGTCAGAGGGAAGAGGTATCTAGTTATTGAACGAATCAGGAAAAGCAGAGCAGAGAAGGGAGAGCAGAGAATTCACTGGTATTGAGACTTTGCATTTAGCCCTGGAGTCTCCACAGGAAGTAGCGACGGGAAAGGAAAAGAGATGCAAAAAGAAAGGAATGTGGATTCCAGGACACACAAGACATTCAGAGCCCCCACTCAATCCTCTGCAGGTTGCCTGGCGTTTGTCACCATCCTTGGTCAACCAGGCAGCAGCAGCCTTGTCTCCAAGTCCCCAGCCTGACTCCTGGACCAATCTCTTTTCCCTCAGGCCCGAGCCCCAACATGTGGAATCAGTCTCCATGTGCCTGAGCCCCAGGAGTGGCCCAGCATAGTCAGCTCTCCAACCTCCACTGGACTGGAAAGAGATTTTCCACAGAGCCAGGAGAGCTCCTGTCTCCCAGGTTAACAGTGGACCAAAAAGAGAGTGAGGGGTCAGCTGCTGTAGGAGCTGTTGCCTCCATCATTCTTAGCACGGGGCTTGGGAAAAGGGATATGGAGCCCATTCCAACGCTCTCAGAAGGACCCTAGCAGGTAGGCTTTTCTGGGGCTTTCTAAAAATTGGCAGCAATTGTCCCAGAAAGTCCTGTTCAACTGTCATGAGCCCCTTTGTCTTGGCATCCTCAAGACTGCAGACACCCAGGTGCTCTCTCAAGAACCACTTCTTCATTACTTCCTGTGTTCTAGGCAAGCTGTAAATTTGTGATACTTAGTATTCCTTCTTTTTTCCCCTACTTCTTGATGTATATTATAATAATTTTTTAAAACTGTGGTAAAATATACATAAAGTAAAATTTACCAATTTAACCATTTTAAAATGTTTAATTCAGTAACATTAAACATATTCACAGTGTTGTGCAACCATCACCTCTATCTAGTTCCAGAATATTGTTTTTCACCCCAACAGGGAACTTATACCCATTAAGCAGTCATTCCTGATTCTTTCTTCCACCACCCCCGTGGCCACCACTAATCTGCTTTCTTTCTCTATAGGTTTGCCTATTCTGAAACTTAATATTCCTTCTTAAGCACTGAAGAAAGTTCTGGAGTCTCTATCCAGAAAAATAAATACCTATAAAATTTTGCATGCATTTGAGGGAGGTTTATTCTTTCCTCTTGCCCCCAACCCCATCCATGGACCCTAAGGAGTCCATCAAGTCCAGATTTAGACTCCCTGGTCTATAACCACTTTCCAGAAATCTCTGTTTTCTTGTTTCAGACATGAAGGACAGCTTTGGAAAATGGTCAGGATGGCAGGGCAAATAAGAGGCGTTCCTGAGCTAGGAGGAGCCAGACATTATCAGCCTCTTTTATGTTTTAGCCAATTTGTAACTCTGCTTCAACCAAAACTCACAAGTAAAAAGTAACATATCGCTGAGACTCAACGAGGTAGCAAATTTCCTTTCCTTGGTGCTCTGAAGAAAAAAAAATATTGCTTCAAACATGATACAATTTGGGGTATTTACTAGACGGGATAAAGCTTTAAAGAAAAAAAAATGTGTGTGGATGCAAACACAGTTTATAAACCAGATTCAGGGTATTTCATAATTATATCTGCTTCTGACTAATCGTATTCACTTTCTATTGGAAAACACATAATACTTCATAACACTTCAGAACAAGAATTTGCTTTCAACATGAAGGTGTTGCTGTCACTGCCTATTTTTTCCTTACTTTGTGATTACAAGTGCTGATCACAGCTCAGATAGTTGTAAAAAATAAACCTGCTATCATAGCTTGCATGTAATTAGTTCTAAATGTGTGGCCTATTTACAGTAGCAGGCTGTACATTAGGCACCACAAACACTTAAAATGCCAGATACTGTCACACTTTTATGACAGTCATTAACTGAGTCACAGCAGCAAATATTTAATGTGACAGTTACATTAACATACAGCTCTGCTGTTAAAGAAGCATGTCTTGCAATTTGCAGTGCGTGATGCAAGGCGGAGCTCTACACTCTGACGATAATGGTCTTCTACTTGGTCCAGAAAGCCTTGAGGACACATGGATTTCCTGAATCCTCTCCCATGTTGGCAAGCAAAGGAGAAGCATTTTCATTCCAACACTGATTGAAACATGACCTACTTCTGAAAAACACATATTCCACCTAGGCACACTTGACACATACATCTGGGCCTCTGATTAATCTAAATTATAGGACATTTCCTTCAGAACAACTGTAATTTGAACAACAGAAATACCCTTTTATTTCATGACTTATTTCAAAAGGAAGTGCCAGTACCAGAGTGACGGGTTTGGGGAGGATTAAACACAACTACATGTAAGATTTAAAATATATTCCCCGTCCTCCTGGAAATGCCAAAGATCAGCTCATCACTTCTTCAGCCTTCCTGCTTCCAATTCCAGAAATGGAGACTTGATACCCAAGTACTTAAATGTCCAACTTCTAAAGATGTCCCTACAGTTGGATCCAAATGTCTGGGTTTTTCCTCTGGTATTCAAGAAAACTATTATTTCCAGAAGAATTATATTACAAAGCCATAATTACCAAGAATACCTGTGTTCAAACATGTTTTGTGTGACTCTGGAAATACCATGCTAATCTAGGTTACTCTCTTTGGTACCACTTCTTGATGGCTTCCAACTACAGTGAACATTTTCTGATAGTAACTGCCAGGGATTGACATCAATGTGGCACACCTGAGGTGTAGGAACTGACTCCACTTAGTAGAGACACCAATGATAGTTTATGTGAAGTGATCCATTTGTATGCTGAGGGAACATGTCATAAATCAAGACTGGATGAACTGTATCTCTTTCCACATTATGGTGGAAAGATGTAAGTATTTTCAATGTGATGGAAACGTACCCCCTGCCCTGTACCTCAACAATTCTCTTATATCAGTTTACAGTAGGAGTTGCAAATTCAGAGGTCTACTGAATTTGGCAGTAAGACTGATGAGTGAAAGGGGCCAGATGTAACACATTATGGAGTGGTGGGGACTGTGGAAAAATAAAAAGAGAATGAACAAACTAAAATGGGCAGTTCTACACAGTTGAAGTGGATGTTTCCATGTAAGAGAGTAAGCCCAGAGTTGTAGATCCTCCAATTGTTTAAGAGGCAGAATGTCCAGAGTTTTATGTGAAATAGCCCGTTTTTAAATTTTTGGCAACAAATTTGTTTATTTTTACTTGTGTCTGTGGGCACAGTTGGCTTCATTGCTCATCAGTGTGAAAATGTAGTGTATGGTATTTAAGAAACAGATAACCCTCTGCTATTCATGGGAACCTTGGATAAGGCCTTAAAGTCCCAGCCGGCCGTGCCACCACCCAAAGACTGACTTTTGTTGCCACCTTAACTACTGCTAATAATTCCTAGTTCCGGCCCTAGGAATCATTCTAAATCTTAAATTATTTTCAAGAGGCTGTAATTTAGGTTCATGGATCAGAAATCTTTGACCATGTTTTATAGACCAATAATAATAAAACAATAGCTAACATTTATTGAACACCATTATAAATGCCTTATATGTATTGACCAAAAACCAGTAACAACAATCAATAGTTTTACAGGTCTTACTTGATGCCAGGCCCTGGTTTGCACACAGGGCAAACATATGTATATATGTTATATACATATATACATATGTATATTATATGTATATAATATACATATAATCATTATTATTATATGTATAATTATTATTATATTATTATATATTATTATTATATGTATTATTATAATTATAATAATTATTATTATATGTATAATTATTATAATAATTATTATAATTTAATTATTAATTAAATAATAATTATATTATTATTATATGTATAATTATTATATTATTATATGTATATTATATACATATAATCATTTAATCTGCAGAACAACCCCATGAGGCAAGTACTATTATTATCATATCTCCCCTCCTCAACTTTGTAATAAGGAAATAGAGGCACAAAGAAGTTAAGAGACTTGCCCAGGATGGTGCAGTTTAAAAGGGTGAAGCCCGGACTCAAATCCAGCCAATCTGATCCCAGGCCATATTCTCACCACTACGCCATCCTGCCACTTACCAAGGGGGACTCAATAACCAAGAACAAGCAAACAAAACACCTACAGCTTAGACCCATGGGCCTCCATTCAATTCTAAATTCTCTAATACGTCCATAAATGCATGAAAACATAAATAAGCATTAGGAAACAAAAGAAATAATTTATCATCAACTGATGCTATGAGGAAGGGAATTGACATTTATTGAGGGCTCTCCATGTGCAAGTGATTCACCTGCATTAATATCTCATTTAATCTTTACCAAAACATCCTGCAGTATATCATCCTCCCATTCTGCACCTGGGGAAATGGAAGATCTCTGGTTTTGGTGTGTCTGGTCAAGGGAGTCCATTAAGGAAAACCACAGAAAAGACTCCGGAGATTATTTTGCCTGGAAACTCATCACTCTATTTAGAATAAGCAATCTTTTCTGATCATGTCAGTATTTGGCTTTGAATCTGTTAATTCCCATCAGGGAAGGATTAGGGTGGAGGAAGAGAAGAGTGTATCAGAATCACCCACCAGAGCGTTTCCAAGACACACTTGACCCCGCTTCCTCTGGGAAAGTAGGTCAGAAGGAAAAGCAACACGATTCCCTCTCTCCCCCGAGAAAGGATAAAGTCCAAAGACAGCATGTCTCCAATAAGAAAGGTGCTGCATGCTTTTGTCCAGGTGACATTTTTGAAAGTTCAAATGCAAGAATGTTTCCATTTCATCTGCCCTAAGGGTGTGCTCTAGTCCAGCAATTTAGACTGCTGGGACATCTCATCTCATGCTTTCTGCTTCCATAATGACATCCTAGTTTTCTTAATCCAGCCACATCCCTATACACTTAAAATACTCATCCTCCCATGGTGTTTACACATTTCAAATATTTGTAGCCCATTAAAAAGATATCGAGCACATAGAGAAATAGAGGTCCACATTTGGAAAACATAAATCTGAGGCACTGGGGATTACAGGCTCTCTTTTTAAATTCTTTTTAAAGATGAGAAAGGTTTCCTTTGATATTAAACAGAACTCTAAACCTAGCAAGCTGTGCATTCTTTGTAGGATCTCCCTCCCAAAGAGGTTTACCAGCCCTCAGGGAACTTTTTGGATTGAATGCTATGTCTTCTTATCTCCCCCACTTTGCCTTACATAAGATGGCACTAGTTCTGCTTATTCCTTCTCTTTGTTGCCAGAAGGTTCCAGGGCCTTCTTCCTCCAGACATAGAGGGAGTGTGTGCCTTCCCTGTACCTCTTCTGTGGTTTGGCACCTTTGCCTCCCAGAGGACCAAAAGCAGACACACCTCAAAGTGTCAGCAAATCTTGACAGAGCACAGACTATCCATGTGATCTATGGGGGAAAAAATGTCTTACCATCCCCTTGTGCCCGTTCAGGCCCAGGCGCTCTGTTTGGGTACCTGGAAGGTGGGCAAAGGTAGCTGAGAGACCATGTACCTCTAGACCATGTACCAACACTTCTTTTGTAGATAATTGTGGGATGGTTGTGCTTGCTGGGAATTCGCGAAATCAGCCTCAGACAAGATAATAAAGCCTTTCCTTCTTTCCTGTATAAAAATCACTCCTCCACTAAAAAGGGGAGTAAAAACTCTCACTCCCTTCTCTCTTCCAAATCCCCACCCCTTAACATGCCCATCTGTGCTCCTACTCCAGGGCTGCTGAGCATTTGGTGGGCGGAAGAGATATAGGACACAACTGTAAAACGTGATGCCATAAAGGGTAAGGTTTTGACCTCACCAGCCTGCCCCCACCCCATTCTGCACAGGGGCTATTTTGAAACTTACCTCACTTGCTTTCAGTTGATGAACTCCCCTCCTTCTCCACAGACAGAGAGAGAAGACATCAGGCCAGGATGGCTGCATTTCCTTCTACCTTGCCCAAATATCACCCCCACCATTGTCATCATCTCAACCATTGCCACCACAACCACCATTTTGTTCCCAAATACCATCAGAAAAGGTGTGACACTCTCCCTACCAACACAACCCTTCCATCCAAAGGCCAACATCCATCCCTTCTCCTACTTGCTCTGACACCTAGCTCCAACAAGTATCTACTCTTTATCCTACATTTTAAAGCTCTGGCTCCTTCTCTTCAACTTCACAGCATTCATTTCACAGATGCTTTGACAAACAGACAAAACTACACCCACCAGTGTATGGTGGACTCCAAACCTCTGTTGCCTTTGCCTTTGCAAGCCTCCTAATTCATCTCTCTGCCTTCGGCCTTACCCCTTAATAATCCAGACTCTACATGGCCAACACAGGGGCCTCACAAAGACAGCAAATCTGATTGTGCCCAAACTCTGAGGAAACTTCTTCAATGCCACTTATATGAGTTTACTGTTGCTGCTTTAACAAATTACCACAAATTATGTGGCATAAACCAATACAAATCTATTATCTTACAGTGACCAGTTGCCAGAGCAGTGACCCCGTAGGAGACTGAACCAGATCAACCTGCTAGTGTTGGAGGGTCTCCTGCAGAGGCGGGGGGTGGCTGTGGCTCACCGTGGGGACAAGGACACTGGCAGCAGAAGTTCTGGGAAGTACTCCTGGGCGTGAGCCCTCCCAGAGGCCACCATTAGCCCCACCAAAGAGCCAGGTAGGCTCCAGTGTTGGATCGCCTCAGGCCAAACAACCAACAGGGAGGGAACCCAGCCACACCCATCAACAGACAATTGATTAAAGTTTTACTGAGCTCTGCCCACTAGAGCAACACCCAGCTCTACCCACCACCAGTCCCTCTCACCAGGAAAACTGCACAAGCCTCTTAGATAGCCTAATCCACCAGAGGGCAAACAACAGAAGGAAGAAGAACTACAATCCTGCAGCCTGTGGAACAAAAACCACATTCACAGAAAAAAAGACAAGATGAAAAGGCAGAGGGCTATGTACCAGATGAAGGAAAGGATAAAACCCAAGAAAAACAACTAAATGAAGTGGAGATAGGCAACCTTCCAGAAAAAAGAATTCAGAATAATGATAGTGAAGATGATCCAGGACCCTGGAAAAAGAATGGAGGCAAAGATCGAAAAGACGCAAGAAATGTTTAACAAAGACCTAGAAGAATTAAAGGAGAAACACCTAGAAGAATTAAAGAACAGAGATGAACAATACAATAACTGAAATGAAAAATACACTAGAAGGAATCAATAGCAGAATAACTGAGGCAGAAGAACGGATAAGTGACCTGGAAGACAGAATGGTGGAATTCACTGCCATGGAACAGCATAAAGAAAAAAGAAAGAAAAGAAATGAAGACAGCCTAAGAGACCTCTAGGACAACATTAAACACAATAACATTAGCATTATAGGGGTTCCAGAAGGAGAAGAGAGAGAGAAAGGACCCTAGAAAATATTTGAAGAGATTATAGTCGAAAACTTCCCTAACATGGGAAAGGAAATAGCCACCCAAGTCCAGGAAGCACAGAGAGTGCCAGGCAGGATAAACCCAAGGAGAAACACACCGAGACACATAGTAATCAAATTGACAAAAATTAAAGACAAAGAAAAATTATTGAAAGCAACAAGGGAAAATTGACAAATAACATACAAGGGAACTCCCAGAAGATTAACAGCTGATTTCTCAGCAGAAACTCTACAGGCCAGAAGGGAGTGGCACAATATATTTAAAGTGATGAAAGGGAAGAACCTACAACCAAGATTACTCTACCCCGCAAAGATCTCATTCAGATTAGACAGAGAAATTGCAAGCTTTAGAGACAAGCAAAAGCTAAAAGAATTCAGCACTAACAAACCAAAACTAACAAATGCTAAACTAACTTATCTAAGTGGGAAACACAATAGAAGAAAAGTACCTACAAAAAACAAACTCATAACAAGTTAGAAAATGGTATTAGGAACATACATATCGATAATTACCTTAAACGTAAATGGATTAAATGCTCCAACCAAAAGACACAGACTCGCTGAATGGATACAAAAACAAGACCCATATATATGCTGTCTACAAGAGACCCACTTCAGACCAAGGGACACATACAGACTGAAAGTGAGGGGATGGAAAAAGATATTCCATGCAAATGGAAATCAAAAGAAAGCTGCTGTAGCAATACTCATATCAGATAAAATAGACTTAAAAATAAAGAATGTTACAAGAGACAAGGAACGGCACTACATAATGATCAAGGGATCAATCCAAGAAGATATAACAATTATAAATATATATGCACCCAACCTAGGAGCACCTTAATACATAAGGCAACTGCTAACAGCTATAAAAGAGGAAATCGACAGTAACACAGTAACAGTGGAGGACTTTAACACCTCACTTACACCAATGGACAGATCATCCAAACAGAAAGTTAATAAGGAAACACAAGCTTTAACTGACACAACAGACCAGATAGATTTTATTGATATTTATAGGACATTCCATCCAAAAACAGCACATTACACTTTCTTCTCAAGTGCACACGGAACATTCTCCAGGATAGATCACAACTTGGGTCACAAATCAAGCCTCAGTAAATTTAAGAAAATTGAAATCATATCAAGCATCTTTTCAGACCACAACGCTATGAGATTAGAAATCAATTACAGGGGAAAAAAAACGTAAAATACACAAACACATGGATACTAAAGAATACGTTACTAAATAACCAAGAGTTCACTGAAGAAATCAAAGAGGAAATCAAAAAATACCTAAAGACAAATGACAATGAAAACATGACAAACCAAAACCTATGGGATGCAGCAAAAGCAGTTCTAAGAGGGAAGTTTATAGCAATACAAGCCTACCTCAAGAAACAAGAAAAATCTCAAATAAACAATCTAACCTTACACCTAAAGGAACTAGAGAAAGAAGAACAAACAAAACCCAAAGTTAGCAGAAGGAAAGAAATCATAAAGATCAGAGTAGAAATAAATGAAATAGAAACAAAGAAAACAATACCTAAGATCAATAAAACTGAAAACTAGTTCTTTGAGAAGATAAAAATTGATAAATTACCCAGACTCATCAAGAAAAAGAGGGAAAGGACTCAATAAAATTAGAAATGAAAAAGGAGAAGTTACAACAGACACCACAGAAATAAAAAGCATCCTAAGAGACTACTACAAGCAACTCTATGCCAATAAAATGGACAACCTGGAAGAAATGGACAAATTCTTAGAAAGGTATAACCCTCCAAGACTGAACCAGGAAGAAATAGAAAATATGAACAGATCAATCACAAGTAATGAAATTGAAACTGTGATTAAAAACCTTCCAACAAACAAAAGTCCAGGACCAGATGGCTTCACAGGTGAATTCTATCAAACATTTAGAGAAGAGCTAACACCTATCCTTCTCAAATGCTTCCAAAAAATTGCAGAGGAAGGAACACTCCCAAACTCATTCTATGAGGCCACCATCCCCTGATACCAAAAGCAGACAAAGATACTACAAAAAAAAGAAAATTACAGACAAATATCACTGATGAATATAGATGCAAAAATCCTCATCAAAATACTAGCAAACAGAATCCAACAACACATTAAAAGGATCATGCACCATGATCAAGTGGGATTTATCCCAGGCATGCAAGGATACTTCAATATATGCAAATCAATCAATGTGATACACCATATTAACAAATTGAAGAATAAAAACCATATGATCATCTCAATAGATGCAGAAAAAGCTTTTGACAAAATTCAACACCCATTTATGATAAGAACTCTCCAGAAAGTGGACATAGAGGGAAACTACCTCAACATAATAAAGGCCATATACGACAAACCCACAGCAAACATCATTCTCAATGGTGAAAAACTGAAAGCATTTCCTTTAAGACTAGGAACAAGACAAGGATGTCCACTCTCACCACTCTTATTCAACATAGTTTTGGAAGTCCTAGCTATGGCAATCAGAGAAGAAAAAGAAATAAAAGGAATACAAATTGGAAAAGAAGAAGTAAAACTGTCACTGTTTGCAGATGACATGATACTATACATAGAGAATCCTAAAGATGCCACCAGAAAAGTACTAGAGCTAATCAATGAATTTGATAAAGTAGTAGGATACAAAATTAATGCACAGAAATCTCTTGCATTCCTATACACTGATGATGAAAAATCTGAAAGTTAAATTAAGAAAACATTCCCATTTACCATTGCAACAAAAAGAATAAAATACCTAGGAATAAACCTACCTAGGAGACAAAAGACCTGTATACAGAAAACTATAAGACACTGATGAAAGAAACTAGAGATGATACAAACAGTTGGAGAGATATACCATGTTCTTGTATTGGAAGAATCAACATTGTGAAAATGACTCTACTACCCAAAGCAATCTACAGATTCAATGCAATCCCTATCAAATTACCAATGGCATATTTTTCAGAACCAGAACAAAAAAATCTTAAAATTTGCATGGAGACACAAAAGACCCTGAAGAGCCAAAGCAGTCTTGAGGGAAAAAAATGGAGCTGGAGGAATCAGGCTCCCTGACTTCAGACTATACTACAAAGCGACAGTAATCAAAACAATACGGTACTGGCACAAAAAAAGAAATATAGATCAGTGGAACAGGATAGAAAGCCCAGAGATAAACCCACGCACCTATGGTCAACTAATCTATGACAAAGGAGGCAAGGATATACAATAGAGAAAAGCCAGTCTCTTAAATAAGTGGTTCTGGGAAAACTGGACAGCTACATGTAAAAGAATGAAATTAGAACACTCCCTAACACCATACCCAAAAATAAACTCAAAATGGATTAAAGACCTAAATATAAGACTGGACACTATAAAACTCTTAGAGGAAAACATAGGAAGAACACTCTTTGACATAAATCACAGAAAGATCTTTTTTGATCCACCTCCTAGAATAATGGAAATAAAAACAAAAATAAACAAACGGGACCTAATGAAACTTAAAAGCTTTTGCAAAGCAAAGGAAACTACAAACAAGGTGAAAGGACAACCCTCAGAATGGGAGAAAATATTTGCAAATGAATCAACGGACAAAGGGTAAATCTCCAAAATATATAAACAGCTCATGCAGCTCCATATCAAAAAAACAAACAACCCAATCCAAAAATGGGCAGAAGACCTAAATAGACACTTCTCCAAAGAAGACATACAGATGGCCAAGAACCACATGAAAAGCTGCTCAACATCACTAAATATTAGAGAAATGCAAATCAAATCTACAATGAGGTATCACCTCACACCAGTTAGAATGGGCATCATCAGAAAATCTACAAGCAACAAATGCTGGAGAGAGTGTGCAGAAAAGGGAACCCTCTTGCACTGTTGGTGGGAATGTAAACTGATACAGCCACTATGGAGAACAGTATGGGGGTCCCTTAAAAAACTAAAAATAGAGTTACCATATGACCCAGCAATCCCACTATTGGACATACCCAGAGAAAACCATAATTCAAAAAGACACATGCACCCCAATGTTCATTGCAGCACTATTTACAATAGCCAGGTCATGGAAGAAACCTAAATGCCCATTGACAGACGAATGGATAAAGAAGATGTGGTACATATATACAATGGAATACTACTCAGCCATAAAAGGAAGGAAATTGTTTCATTTGTGGAGACGTGGATGGACCTAGAGACTGTCATACAGAGGGAAGTAAGTCATAAAGAGAAAACAAGTATCGTATATTAACGCATATATGTGGAACCTAGAAAAATGGTACAGATGAACTGGTTTGCAGGGCAGAAATAGATACACAGATGTAGAGAACAAACGTATGGACACCAAGGGGGGAAAGTGGTGGGGGGCTGGGGGTGTGATGAATTGGGAGATTGGGATTGACATGTATACACTAATATGTATAAAATGGATAACTAATAAGAACCTGCTGTATAAAAAATAATAAAATTAAATTTAAAATTTTTAAAAAATGAACTTAGGACACAGAACAAGATCTATCAAAGATTCTGGATTTCATTGTAAAGCACTTGAGGAAACAGGATTATAAAAGTTTTGTGGCTGCATTTTTATGTTACTATTACTCTCTGGAATTATTTTCCTACCATGTAGAAAACTGGGGGTGTGAATGTGAATGAATTCATCCCTTCTTGTTTATTGCTTCAGTGGAACCTGGCACTGGGCAGCCTGCATCGAGGGCTCCATAAGTCGCATTTTGTGGTTTCAGCCTGTCAGGGAGGTCACTCACTGATGACTCAGATATGCTGGCCTGAAGGTATTTATGTGATCTCCCGAGTCGGCAGAAAGCCTGCTCTCAGAACAAGGCAAATATATCCCTGCTCTTGATGGCTTCAAGCTCTGTGATGGGGGGGCTGACCTGACAGCTGCTTGTCCTGAGGGAGAAATAAAGGAAACTGGTGAAACACATGCTATTTCCATGAATTCCCACTCATCTGCTGTTAAAAAATTCAGCTGAGACTCTGACAATAAAGGTTAGACTTGTAGTGTCACTATAGAAAGAAAGGAACTTTAACTTGCCTTCAGCATACCAAACAGGCTGTACTTCTCAAGATCTGTAACTCGCTGAACCATCTAAGATGCACCACGGAAAAACTATCAATGGGCATTTGTCTGAACTCATATTTATGGCATCTGTTCGACATGCGGTTTTCATTTAGATGGCAATCCAGATACCGCTTTGCATAAAATTCTGGCTTTTTGAGCTGTCCATATCAATTGTCTTTTACCAAATATTGAATTTTCAGATGTTTACAGATGCACCAGAAGAATATTTTCAGATCACTCAAAAGAATGGCATCCAAGAAAAAAATCTGAAGCAAATGCTAATGAAAATTCTTGTTTCTTGTATAAAAATGCTCTAAAATGGAAAAAAAAATCATTCTACCCAAATTTACTGTAAAAAAATAATTTGTTGTCTTTGAGAAATGAGTTATACCATTGCCCTTCTCTCCCCCTTCTTAATTTAGGCAAAAGGCCCACAGTAAATGCATTAAATCGGAGTTTCATCATTTTTATAACTAGATGTAGTTAGAAAAAAGATGTAAAAAAATTCCTAATGCAATGACACAAGCATCTCTGTGAGTCAACTGTTATTTCAGGGATTTATGATAATTCCTCATCTCGAGGAAAAATGAAGCTAATTGAAACAAACTCCATGCTTTATATTAATGCCATTTGAATGCAGTGTGCACTGCCAGTTACAAAGTGACATGGAAAATGAGGCCGTTCTCAACAACACCACAGTTTCTCAGTTTTATGTATTTTTTAATTTCCTCTATGGAAAATCTGTTCTTCATAAAAGAACTGCTAGAGAAAAATGTGGAAAAAGTTGATTCGTTCCATATTTACATTCTTTCTGGTACCTGGAAATGAACCAATTGTAAAAGTATGCCAAAAAAGAAGTTAGTTAAGTCATTTAAAAAACTCATCTTCCCCCTGGCCAAAGGACAAACTGCCTTGAGAAAGTCTAGCTTTGATAATATAAAACACCTTCCAGCCTAACGCGGTCTGTCCTCCTAACCTTTTACCCAAGCCTCAGTGAGGCCAACCTACAGAAATGGCTGATTTTCTTTAACACATAACCTACCCTGCAAACTGCCCACCAACCTGGGTGAGTCACTACAATCCAAATTCAAAAATTCCCCATCTGAGACCTGAACAGACGGGGGCACTTAACACACAAATGCGTCCAACAGCAAAGAAACACCAAGTTTCACTACAAAGCTGACTTAAGTCCTCCTGACTTGATCTGCTAATGCTACTTACCATTTCACTTTGAAGAACTGGGCAAAATAAAAGCAAGGTGTCGCTCTCACGGAGTAGAGGGCAGCCCGATGCATACCTTGCAGAGCTGCCAGATGCATTTCCCATTCAGCTTGTCATTAACAGCTTCATTTCATTTCATCTACGATAAAAACAATTTAGAAGCATGGAAATGACATTACAGTCAGGTTGCCCTGAAACATCACAGCAGTGAGAAAACTATTACATAACTGCGTCTTTCTTTTTGAAGGCCCATAGTCTTTCCTGGGTCACAGGGCAATGGAAGTCACGGCTTTTGACTCATACAGGTGACAAAATTTCTCCCAGAACAAAGCAATGCTTCATAAATTTCACACAGAGTCAAAATAACCCCTAACCCAAGGGAAAAGGGAGAAAATCTGGGTTCCAAGATGGTGGCCAATCCATGGGAATTTGAATGACTGCCTTCTAGGAAGGCAGGGGGTGTGAGGGTCAGGGATGGTGGTCTCATTTCCCACTACTTAGAGGCAAACTCCTGCTTCTTGCTCTAAAGCCGTTTCCTCTTTCATGTTTTTCCTCATTTAGTTATTTTTTCTATCTCCAACCAGCAGCCATATAGAGCAGAAAGAGAACTGGACATAAATTCATAAAGTCTAGGTTTCTGAGTCGAACTTCTGTCATTGCTAAATCTCATTTTTTTAACTTCAGTATCCTCACCGACTCATCGGTAATTTTATAGACTAGACAGTCCCTGAAGTGCTCTCCGATTCCAAAGGATCCATTGACTCTTTTCCTTAATTCATATATTGATACATCTAAGCTTACATCTGCATCTTATATGTGCCACACACAGAACAGCACTGACTTGTCCTTCATTTGCCAGCTCCAATTTTAGCCCCCTCTCATCTTAGCCCAGATCTCTCATCCAAGCTCCCAACCAGTAAATATCACCACACACATTTCCACCACGTGGCTCTCCCACAGACTCCTCCAACTCAATGTACTGAAACTGAATTTACCATCTTCCCACCCACATCTGCTCCTTCTTCTGTTTTTCCCATCTCAGGGGAGAGGGAAACCCCATTTCCAAAGCCAGAAACCCAGGAGTCATCCTTGACTCTTCTCTTTCCCTCACCTTCTACACTCAGTCACCAAGTATTGATGATTGCTCTGCATTAAGATTTCTCATCTTCATTCCCTTCACTTAGTTACCTAATTCAGGCTCTAATTTCTCTTCCTGCATCATAGCAACAGCTCTTGGGTTGGCCTCTCCTCCCAAACCCTACCGATCCACTCACTACACTGCACCCAGAATCATCTTTCTAATCATATTACTCCCTTTGCAAAAGTCATCCAATGACTCCTCATTTCTTAGAGGTCCAAGTTCAAAAAAGACCACTCAGGACATGCTCTGTCTTCAGCCTAACTTCCCCCTCTACTAGCTCTTCGAAAAGTCAGAGTGACCTTCTACAAATTTCCCAAACCTGTCGTGCTTTCTTACTTGGAGTATTTGCATGTGATGCGTTTCCTTTCTTGGAAAGTACCTCCTGTACCCCTTCACCTCAATTTCTATAAATAGTTCAAGACTCACTGCAGACACCGTCTCCTCTGGGAAGCCCCCAATGTCCCTATGATGTGTTCCCCTGGGCTGCTACACCTGGATTCCTCATAGGAGCCTCCACCTCAAGATGTACATGACTTAAGTCCACTGACACCCCACTGACTCCTCCTAAACCTAATCATCGCCCTCGGTTCCCAGTTACAGGGAGTATGGCACCATCACCCAACAAGTTCCCTTAGCCTCTCTCTTTCCCATTCCTCAATTTTAACATCCAAACCAACAATTCTCATCAACATTATCTTTTAAAAATCTCTTTAATTTCTTTCCCTTTCCATCCTCTCTGCTGTTACGTTTGTTCCTCAATTCTCACCTGAGCATTGACAGAAGGTTTGAGTATTGATATAGCTTCCTAACTATCCTCCGCACCTTGTGCATTTTCTACCAAACCATCAAGGTCATCTTTCTAAAATGGATATTGATCTTCTCAATACACTGCTGAAAATCACCCAGTCGCTCACCATCCCTACAGGTAGACTCCAAATACCTTAAGCTAACAAGCGAGGGTCTCAATGATCTGGCCCTTTCCCACTACTCCAGTTTTACTTCCTGGGCACTAGATCCCCATCCTAGTCAGACAAAGGATGAGGTCTGGAACAGAGCTTGGGAAAGTCAGAGGCTGGTATCACTTGCCTGAAAGCTGCCACCAAAGGGAATTCAATGAAAGCAGAGATTGTTTGGGGGAAAGCCTGACTACAAATCCTGGCAGACCTCTGTGCTAGGTGTTGTCCCCAAGGCTGGGCAGGAGAAAGGAGCTTATCTGAAGGCAAAGGAAAAAATTCAGGAAACCCACATAGAAGTGAAAGCAGGCTTAAGACATAAAATGAACAGCAGAGACCAAAGCAATTCCCTGAAAAAGCAAGGGACCGCCTCACCTGTTTAGGGAGATAAACCTGCAGGCTGAGATCTTCCAAGGCTGAGCTTGGGACAACAGCTTAGGACTATAATATGCTCTAGCCATAAGGCACCACTTAAAGTGCCCCAAGGTGCCAGGCTTTCTCCCACCTACATGTAAATATGCTGTTCCTTCTGCCAGAGTGCTCTCTGACTCCTTATCTGCCTGGCAAAGCCACTCTTCAAGTATCACCCTCTTCTGTGAAGTAATCCCTGAATCCTAAGGCAATATTAAGCATAGGTGACATTCAGGAATCAGCAGAGTGTAAAGTATGTGTTGCATTTGGTAGTGGTCATCCAATTCATATTGGAACCACAGAAAACCATTAGAAATGACTATAAACAGAAGAAGCCCTTTCTTGTGCTACTTAAAAATGGAATTGCTTTGCCCACTATGATTTTTGATGTGGTGTATTGACAAATGCTCTAAAGAAACTTTAAAAGGCTAGATCAAGATCAGATGGCATGCCTGACAGTTCCTGTATATGAATCAAAGGCCATTGATAAGCCAATAAATACTACAGAGTGTCTAAAATGATTCTTAAATTTTTTCAATTTAGTTAGACTGAGTACGGTCCTGATTAGTGGTAAAAATTAAGCCTATAGCCTACCTGCTCCTCTTACAGAGTGACAGACTGAGAAATTCAGACCTGTACTTTGTTGATAATAAAGTTAATTTAGAGCTTTCAGGGGTAACTCAGAAGCCAACTGGATCACTTTGGTTGTCATAAACTATTGCTGTTTGTAAATTAGGTTGACTCTTCTTTGTGTCCATTCTACCTGAACTATATCTGAAGAGTTAAACAAACTGGGCCAGCACTCAGAAAGGGATTAAAATAGTTTTCCAGCTAAAGAATTCCCTCTACCAAGGGCTTTCTTCAACCTAAAGGAAATTAACAAAAGTGCTACACTGAGTAGGGTTACCTAGTTCTAAACATGTAAAATTGTGGAATCAGTAAATCAGGAAAAAACATTTATCTCATTATCAAGGGGATTTTGCTTACATGGTTCCTCTCATGGAGGCCATACTAGGAACACCACAGAACCTACACACAGGCTAACCAAGAGGACCCACTTGAGGACAGTATAAAAAGCAGAATAAGGGGATGTGATTATTTTTTACAATATCTAAACTGTCCTTCTCCTTCAGACAGTTGGGAAGCCACTAGTTATTTTGATACCAGTAGCCCCTTGATTAGAAACATCATTGAAGCTCCCCTTAGACTAACCCCATGGGTTACTATTTAACACCCTTAAATTGCAACTGTAGATTAATTTGATCAAAAGTTTTCATATGTCTTGAGAGATTAGTTTTGTGGTGAGTCAACATTTCTAGTTCAGATCTCCTTTAGAAGAACCTTTAGATTCTGCAATTCAGATTCCTAAATGTGCACCTCAGAGGTTCTAAAGTTCTAAAGGACAGAACCAGCCTATATCTCCTACCAGTAGAGGTACATTCATGATGAAATAAGTTTCAGTGAGTGGCATATAAAAATGAGGCCCAACACCTTGAACTTGAAGGAATTAATTCTTGAAAATTCAGCTTTCTTATAAAGGAATCATTTTGAAGGGTTGTCAGAAGACTACCAGCATAGGGTGTTGAACTTCATTCCCCATCCATCCACGTTTCTTGGAAGAATGTTGAGCCACTGCGGGCACTGCTCCAGAGAGCCCTGGACATCAAGGGAAATGCAGGTATTGGCCTCATGAGATCTAGCAGTGCATGTTTCCAGTACCTGCTAATTTTGCTAACCCTATTTAAATTGCATAAGCCCAGCATGCTAATCTGAGATACAATGCTGCCAACCTCCTCAGCCATTTAGTCTCTTTCCCTTGGGAAGAGGAGAAATCTGGGCAGGAGCAATTCAGTGCTGACATTCTGTAACAGATGAGAATGAACTGCACAGGGGTCAGCAGCCCTGGAATCAGAAAATCACCTTAGAGAAGATTTGCAAATGACGAGGAGACCGAACTAAATAGCAAAGGCATATGGAAGACCTACATTTATTACACTCTGGCAACAGCCAGCTTAAGAGAAAACAGTCTAATAGATCCACAGTCTCATTCTAGAGATGAACTATTTACCTGAAGCAGGAGCATCAATTGCCAATAGATCGCTGAAATACAACCAGCATTTTGTCTTGCCCAGAATATTAAAAATAACCAATAAATTATTCCAAAAGAATTCAGTGATATTCTAGGAGCAATTCTATGCCAGTTATCTCTGAGAGCCTGCCAGGAACTTATAATCTATTTGGGAAGAGAGCAGCCACACGGGACGTATTAGGGAACCATCTGGAACTTACCAGTACCAAACAGTAAATGTGCAGTACTTTCCAAAGGTGTATTAATTTCCTGTGGCTACTGTGCAAAATTACCACAAAATTAATGGCTCAAAACAACAGAAATTTATTCTCTCATGGTTCTGGAGACCAGTAGGCCAAAGCCAAGGTGTCAGCAGGTGGCACTGCCTATGAAGGCTCTAGGGAGAATTCATTCTTTGCCTCTTCCAGCTTCTGGGCTGTCTGCATTCCTCGATTTGTGGCCACATCACTCCAATCTCTACCTCCATGGTCATACTGCCCCCTTCTCTCTGTGTGTCTCAAATCTCCGTCTCCCTTTCTCTTATAAGGACACTTGTGATGGCATTATTCCCACCCAGATAATCCAAGATAATCTTCTCATCTCAATGCCCTTAAATTAATTGCATCTGCAAAGACCTTTTTGCAAATAAGATTACATTCACAGATTCTGGAAATTAGGACAGAGGTATATCTTTGGAGGACCATTTTTCAGCCTATCACAGAAGCAAAAATTCACCATAGGAAGGAGTAGTCAGAGTTTGGTCTTTTATCCCTGAGATGATGGGTCTTGAGCAACACCTGTAAAGATGGCTAAAATTTAAACTGGCAGGCACCAGAAGTTGGGCATTCAATGTGGAGGCATCAGCAGGTGCAAAGGCCATCATGTGTTTTCAGCAAATGAGGCATGGGGCCCATGGGGAGTGATTATCACTGCTTATCAATTCCTGATGGAGGGCAAGTAGTAATGAGCAAGGTCAATCAGGCTGGGCAGTTACGATGGAGCCAGATTATGCAAGCTCTTGAAACACAAGTAAAGAAGCTCAAACTTGACGTTAACAGGGAAGAGGGAATTGTTGTGGATTTTTAAATGGGGAGGTACCATGAAGGCTAGTTTTCTAGGATCTTACTCCATCTTCCCAGCATGCATTCTTTTATTTATCCTATTCTCATTAGCAAAATCTAAGTCACAATATTTATTATTTCCCTAAGTTATCTTTTTTTGGGAAACAGTAATAAGAATTCAGTATAATTCCCATAATGATAGGTTCTGCTACTGGACTTACCCATTTCCATTAAGGGAAAAAAAAAAAAAAAAAAAAAAAATAAATATATATATATATATATATATATATATATATATATAATATCCATTACTTTGCTTGAAGAAAAGGCTCTCTTCATGAGCATTATTTATTCATCTGGCTTATAATAAAATCATATCATGCAAATGAACTGGATTGACTCAAAGATGAAATTCTGATTATAACAATATGGGACTTTGCAGTATTCCATTAGGGAGAAAGGAAATGCTAGTCAGCAACCCTACCAGGAAAAACTATTTTGGTCCATAAATTATGCAGCTTTGTGTTTATTCAATTAGGTTAATCCTAAATGAATCCTTCTGTGAAAACTCTATGTAAACACTGCAACATACAACAGGAAAGCAATGCTGAAGGGATGCCTGCAAGGAGGGTTGCTGATTGGATCTGCCCCACTGTTGCTCATTCACTTGACTCCACAGACATCTCCAACAGTGTGAGATCAGGTTTAATAAAAGCTCCATCTAGTTCTGGCGCCGTGCAAATCCAGGTGAGGCCTCACAAGTTCTTAAAATTTGATTGTCTGGGACTGCAGCAACACCAAAATTTGATGGAGGTTTTATTAAATCTGTGAGAGCCTTAAGAAGTCATATTTTAAAAGCCTATATGGAGTATTGGGTGGGCTGCCCTTGTGGACACATATTAAAAGTTCCCTTGTATATGGGAATTGGATGGGCAATTGCCCCTTTTCCTGACTCTACATTGAGTAAAGCAGGCCAGTGTTGGAATCTTGTACCCATCTGCATTAGCTACAATTCCATTTTTACGTTAATAAGAAACAATTAACCTAGTCTGGTTAAAGCTAAATATATGAGAGCTTTTACATTTCAGGAAAGGACAGTTACCTTTCTACAATTTGCTTAATGGCTGGTAGCTTCCTCTGGGCCTTGATGATAATCACCCTGAAGCTCAGAGTTGACTTCTAATTGATAGAGAGGCTCTGTATTCTAAACTCGGTCTATTCTTTCTTATCTAGTGATATACTCAACACTGATTTAACTATTTGGTTACACTGAAAAGCAAGTGGTGTCTCAAATAAGAGAAACAAGGAAGAGGTGGTAATGCAACAGCTGGAAAACATTATCTCCCCAAAGAAAACAACGCTGGTGGTCAGTTAACATTGCAGAGTTTCGAGATAACAGTAAGTCAAAACCCTTATGATGTTCCCCACCGCCACTACCCAAATGTGGGTTGTGTTAAAATTCCACAAAACTAAGATTTTAATTTGATGCCTTTGGATACCAAAAGAAACATTTTCAAAATGGTATTCATTGTAGTAATTTAACCCCTCTAACCCATCTGGAAGACACAACAATTTGGAAATCACCAATGGTAAACACGGTATCTTGTTTTTCTTTCTGCCACTACCATTTAAGTTAGTTAGAAAGACTCTCACAGCCCCTTGGAGATGGTATATTTCTATTTGGATGTAAAAAAAAAAAAGGAAACAATAAATGTATAGTGGTCCCACAGACAGATCCAATATTGTTGGGTGATGCATCAAAGCTCTAAGCTCCTCCATGCTTTGGAAATACCAATGGTCACCCTGGAGAGGCTATGTTGGAGGATCACTGAGTTACCAAACTAAGAAAGTGTTTCTGGGTTACCTTGAATAGAATGTTGTGCAGTTGGAAACCTTTACTGGGTCTCATAAAATAACCACATAGTGTCAGAAATTCCATGTCCCAGGCACACTGTCAACTCAATATTTTGCTACCCCTAGATTTGTCCAGTTTCTTATAGCATGGAGTAAGTGAATGGTAATAGCACTGAATCTCATGGTCATTTAAAGTTAGGTATTCATAAGTGCATAGCTGTCAGATTTTTAACGAACCATTCCAGCTACAACTTAGACTAAAATTGTGTTGTTCTCCTCTACAGTAACATAAAATAAAATGTCCCACAGTAATTCAGACTAAAGTTCCTGAGGCTCAAGTTGCACATTATAGTTCTTCTAAGACTGTTCCCTTTCAGGAATTGCTTATCCAGTTAACCAATTCCTGAGTATTTCAGAAGTTCAATCATTCAGAAATGAAATGATGAAGCTGACGATTAGGGACTAGGGTACCATTATGGCCTTGGTCAAATATGTACACTGCAATTTTTCAGACATGAGAAGATTGCCAAAACATTTTAACAGCTTCTTATCCCTACACATACACCATTATTTGCTCTATTTCTTCTCCATGTGTTGCTGTGATGGTATGTGTGTGTGTGTATTGTGCACATGCACATGTGTGGGTATGGTGGGTGAGCTGAGTATCTCTCTCTGATTTAAGTCTTCCCAATCAAGGAATGAAAATAGAAGACAGATATGGTGAACCCCAGTACCCCAGTTCTTTGTTAAAAAAAAAAAAGTTAATGGATATTGACACTAAAGCTTAAGCTTTTAGCCAAGAGGCCATAATCTCCTTATTCTTGTGCTGCATTTTATTCAAAATTCAGAAAGGCAGAATTGTTTCACCTGTGAAGCAAATGGGCAGTCTGTCCCAGGACAGCCTGTGATCTGGGAAATGTGAGCACCGATGGGGACCATTCAGAAGTGGTCTCAGTGTTACCCTTCTGCCACTTGAAGCATTTTTAGAACATAGAAAGAGATGACCCTAAAAATATTTCTCACCCTTGCAAATGTTCTTGTTACAAACTTATAAAAGAATAGAAAAAAGTTGTCTATAGCCCTTCGTATGTTTATTCAACAAACATTAATATTCCATTGTGCTGTGCTCTAAATAAGACAAAAACAAAGATGTATAAAACATAGTGTCAGTCCACAAGGCAAACATCAACAAACAGCAAATGGGGCTTCCCTGGTGGCGCAGTGGTTGAGAGTCCGCCTGCCGATGCAGGGGACACGGTTTCGTGCCCCGGTCCGGGAAGATCCCACATGCCGCGGAGCGGCTGGGCCCGTGAGCCATGGCCGCTGAGCCTGCGCGTCCGGAGCCTGTGCTCCGCAACGGGAGAGGCCACAACAGTGAGAGGCCCGCGTACCGCAAAAAAAAATAAATTAAATAAATAAATAAACAGCAAAGAAGCCTCCTCTAAAGCCTCCTCCTTGTTGATAAAGTTATTATTTATTCCTTGTAAATTTTTGGCAGAGAACCTGATGCTGTTTGACCAATGGAAAACAAGCCTTCCATGACCTATGTGGTTATGACTTCTGTTAGAAAGACAAATCTGCTTAGACAATACCCAGAAGAATGGCAAGGAACTCATGGAAAAGCTGTAAATAGCATCATCGGCCATTATTTTGATCAATACTATTGACTCATTTGACCCGACCATAGCAGGTAAAATGTCTATCTCTTTCACCGTACTCACCTACAACCTTATGTTTTATCATTTTCTATGATTCCAATTTAAAATTACAAATATTACTTTTGTTTTTTTAAGTTCTTTGAGGGCACAGAACAAATTTTATTTTCTCTATATCCTCCCATGCCTAAGGAGGGCTTTATACAGAATAGTCATTTAACAAGTAGTTAAATTGACTTGGATCTATTCAGAGTTTTCCAAAATACCCAAACAATGACTAAAAATAAAGTGCAAATCTTAGAAAGAAAGCTTTGGTGTAATAAGAGGCCTTCCCATTTTTAGTTTAAGAAAAAAAAAAACTGTGGATAGAAAATTTAACTCCTCAAAATCAACCCATTTGTAAATAAAACTAATCTCTGTCTGACAAAATCATCTATAAACTTGTTATTTCATTGAGTCAACACGTTTTCACTGAACACCTACTATGTACTGATCTTTTACTAAGGTACGGAGTTTTCAAATTATCACACATAGGGATGGATAGGTAGTCTGACATAAAACCTGTCTCTGGGTGAATTTTGTGCTTTCTGCACTAGAGTGAAACCTTACAGAAAGTCAAGATGTCAAGTATAAGACAGAGCTATGTACTTAATTCCTCTAGACTTCCTTGCCTTTCCTCACTGGCCTCATCCCGTAAACTCACACTCAATTCCTTTTTCTCCAGCTCTAGGTATATGCCCAGAGGTTAATATTACATTTCACCTTGGAAATGTCTACATCCATAAAGAAAGCTAAAAAAATGTTTATTAAATGTTCAAATTGTTCCAATAAAGTTGCTACCTCACATATTTGGCCTATCAGCTCTTGTTCCTCCCATCCTGTCGGTCTTAGGTCACCATGATATGGGAGACTCTCAGGAAGATTACTAGTGACATGATGGTTACACCAAATTCTGATCACCTTTGGACTCTTCAAAAAAGAAAAGACATTCCCATTAATTTGCCCTGTTTTGTGAACCTTCTGCCCTGCCTTCTCCAAAATATCACCATAAACCCTTTTCCCTGGTTCCATCTGTACATGGTTCCTCAATGATCCTGGGCTCATGGACCTCCTCTTCCCTCAACTCTAACTCCAGCCTAGATCACTGCTGGTTTGAGCTGAGGTATGAGACCAGGCCAGAGTAAATTTATTAATCTCCAAGATGACTCCTCCAGTGGTTCCTAGTGGCTAATATAAATCTCCTCAGCAGCTTCTACAACAGGTTTGATAAGCTCATCATTTAGGCAGCTATCATGACCACAGCCAGATCTTCCCTGGTCTAATAATTATCTCCCATAGGTAATTTTTTTAGACTACTGATCATTTGTCTTACTAATCTATTTGTTCCTGCAACTAACAGCAGATCCCCAAATACCCCCTGTAATTTTCTAACAGGCTGAATTTCAATTCCTCGTAAAGAAATTCTGCTTTAAAGTGTAATTAAAGATCATCTAAGAGAAACAGAGCCAACTTTGAACAGCCCATGAGCAATTTTTTCCCTCTGCCAGGAGGAAGGGTGTTTAGGGGGAATTAAAAATCACTTTGCAAAATTATAAGCAGGTTTAATGCAACCATTTTGATCAACGGTCTTGTTCTCAGTAATATATCTAAAATTAAGGTGATGGATTTTCAAAGTGGATTGAATAAAAATCATCTGCTATTCAACAGGCATATCAACCAAGTAATTTCTAATTCTAACTACAGCCCTTTACTCTTTTTAAAAGGGCAATGAAAGCAAAACTTGGTTTGTGAGCTCCTATTAAATTAGCATTGATTTTGTTTTACTGCCAAGCTAAAGAAATAGCAACATCAAGGAGTTTTTTTAACCCTATTTAAAGTATGCACACTTACGCAGAATTTAGTCCACAGGTTGTTTATCTTGCTATTCACAATGAACTTTTAAAAAAAAAAAAATCAGTCCCAGCATAGAAGCTTTATGCATTGGCTATTTGAGAAATTGTTAGAAAGCAGCAGTACACTATTAAGCAGAGCATAAGATGGTTTATTTACCCTGTTCAGATACAAACTCACTGAAGTGCAATCCAATGTTAAGTGTTAACAATTGCCTGCATTTGATCCGGTACAGAAAGGAAGGGCTCATTTAAGGCAAAGAGTGACATGTGCCAAAGTTATTTTCTTGATAGTTCTTATGTCTGTAAATATTTAAGGTTGTTTGGAGGTAAAATATTTTGGGTTGTCTGGAGGCAAATCTAAAAGACGGGGAATAATAATACATGTATGAGATTAAACAGTAAATAAAGTACAGCTTTTCTGGTTAAAAAAAAAGTCAGTTCAAAGCAATGAAGCTTTGAAACATAAAAACTCCAAAAGCTATGGAGAAATATGTCATAGTGTTGACAGAGGTGTCAAAACCACTCAAAGAAGTCAGCACTTGGTGCAGCCCCTATGGAAAACAGTATAGAGGTTCGTCAAAACATTAAAAATAGAACTACCATATTATCCAACATCCTAATTCTGGGTATATATCCAAAGGAAATAAAATCACTGTCCTGAAGAAATATCTGCACTCCCATGTTCACTGCAACATTATTCACAACAGCCAAGACATGAAACCACCTCAGTGTCCATTGACAGATGAATGGATAAAGAAGATGTGGTATGTATGTACAATGTATGTGTGCATACATACATATATATGTGAATATTATTCAGTCATAAAAAAGAAGGAAATCCTCCCACTTATGACAGCATGGATGGACCTTGAGGGCATTATGCTAAGAGACATAAGTCAGACAGAGAAAGACAAATGCCGTATGATCTCACTTATATGTGGAATCTAAAAATGTCAGAGTCATAGGAAAAGAGAGTAAATTTATGGTTTCCAGGGGTAGGTGGATGGGGGAAATGGGGAGATGTTGGTCAAAGGATACAAACTTTCAGCTATAAGATGAATAAGTTCCCAGAATCTAATGTACCACATGATGACTATGGTTAACAGTACTATATTGTATACTTGAAAGTTGCTGTGAGATTAGATCTTAAATGTTCTCACTATAATAACAACAACAAAAAATAGTAATTATGTGACATGAAGGATGTTTTAACTAACTTTATGGTGGTAAACAATTCACGATACATAAGTGTATCAAATCATCATATTGTACCACTCAAATTTACAACATGTTATATCAATTATATCTCAATAAAGCTGGGGCTGGGGCAAGGAAGTCAGCACATGGAGCTAAGTCTCACTGATACCTGCAAAGACATCTTGCATTAGGTTTGCTGCAAATATAATAGTAATATGTGGAACTCTCCTACTTTGCCAGAACCTGATCTTTTTCTGATTATCCAAATCTAAAATTGATTGAAAGAAGGACAGCTATTAGACTTGTGTCAAAATGCCTTTCCATAATAGAAATTTACTAGCCATTTTGAAATTTAATCATAACCCTTCAGATCTTTCAAAGCCCTTAGAAACAATTTCTTTTTTAAAAGAAGATGTTGGGGGTAGGAGTTTATTAATTAATTTATTTTTGCTGTGTTGGGTCTTCGTTTCTGTACGAGGGCTTTCTCTAGCTGTGGCAAGTGGGGGCCACTCTTCATCGCGGTGCGCGGGCCTCTCACTGTCACAGCCTCTCTTGTTGCGGAGCACAGGCTCCAGACACGCAAGCTCAGTAGTTGTGGCTCACGGGCCTAGTTGCTCCGTGGCATGTGGGATCCTCCCAGACCAGGGCTCGAACCCGTGTCCCCTGCATTAGCAGGCAGATTCTCAACCACCGCGCCACCAGGGAAGCCCAGAAACAATTTCTTTTAAAGTATAACTTTAAACGAGTCCTCCATATTCTATTTTTCTCTTACCTACTATGTTAGGATATATTGAGCATGTCAGAAGTTGCTTTTGTAGGTAAAAACAAGAGAATTAGAGTGGAAACAAATTCTATGATCAAGATAACTCAGAGCACTCTCAGTCATTAAAGGACTCATTCCCAGAGCCTATTCGCGTGACCCAAGAAATCCAAGCATAGAAACCATTAACTTGTCTACCAAGTTCTTGCTCAAACTGTATAAGGTATTCTTCTTCTAGTCACATAAACCAACAAGGGAGCTCAAATTTATTGCACCTTTACCATGTGACTGGCATTGTGCTAAGCATGTTCCATGCATAAATGTATTCAATCTTCACAACAATTCTATGCATATTTCCATTTTACAGGAGACTTACACATAGAGAACCAACCTTAAGGTAACTTCAGTCAGACCAAAAAGCTGTACATTTCTCTGTCAGATAGCAAGATCAATAGAGATCCAGAAATGCCAAGTGTTTGAAAAGCTTTCCTTACCAGCTGAAAAATTCATTGTTGCAATAAATGATCTCCAAGTTTTTTTAATTGCATATTGCTCTCAGAAAAAAGAAAAATTCTTGTGCATGTACCCACAATACATACATATTCATTTATTATAAATTGTGTACTGTATAGTATATATTGCTGTTAATAGCTAATACCTCAAGACATATTATCAGCTTAGGGCAAGGTTCATGATTTTAAAACACTCTATGTAAATCCACATGACAAACAGCCTTCCTGATAATTTTGAATATTTTGGGCTGAACGTCTTGTCAGAGTTTGATTACCTCAACATTGATTTTACTGTGTGAAGTGGCTGAAGGAGAATTCATCTGGTAGGAAGAAAAGAGAAGGATCAATTCTGCAGTTTTCTGGTGAGTCACTTATTTTGCATTGTTAGGACTAGATTAAAACCAATTCCTTTACAGGAATCTTGTTAACTACTTATCTATTTTGTAAATTTTTTTTTTTTTAACAAAAAAACCCACTTGACATCAAAAGCAGTACATCTAAAGACCAACATGGAGGTCAGGGTCCCCCACATGCCCTGCATCCATCCCCTCCACTTTGAAATGCCCTCTTCTGGCCCATCCTCAGGAATCACGTGATCCTCAGTGGGTATAGGGGTGAGGCAGGCACTGAGAGCAACAGTGGCAATCTTTATCTTAGGTAATTAGTCGTTTGATTTTGTTTTTTTATATAAATTTTAATATATCCTTTGTACATTTTAATGACTCATCTGACACCCAGGGCCAGTTCCTAATTTGAATACTACTGCTCTAGCAAAGAGGATTAGAAGTCAACATAGATTCATAAACACTGCTTTCAATACAAGGTCTTCCTGATTGATTTTCACTAACTTCCCAAGACCCATTTGCTTAAGTTCTCAAGGCAGAATGAGGTGATAGAGACAATATTGAAAACGGTTAAGAGCTCCAGCCCTGCTATTTATGAAAGACAAGTTGCTTCACCCATATGAGGCACAATACTTACTTTATGTACAGTTGTGAGGATTAGTCTAACAACACAAAATATTTAGCTCAGGACGCATCCAGTGAACACAATAAATATCAACTGAATTATTACAAAATATTTAATGCTAAGAAATAACTTAATGAACAATCTCCCATAGGACGTTTTCTTCCCAGGAATTAGGAAAGCTACATGCGATTACCATAAAGTTATTCATGTTCTGAGAAGGCCTTTCCACAGGCCAAGCCCGATTACACCAATGTATCATTATGCCAGTTGAAGTCCTCAGTCTGAGTCCCAGCACTTAACCTGGGTTCATAAGAGTCAGGTTCAAACAATAATGATTTGATATTTAAAAAAAAAAGAACAATAACCGAAAAACATACCCCTCTTTTTTTTGAGGGGGGAAAGGAGTTAGAATAAACCAGTGGCCCCCAAACCAGCATCATCAGCATCACTGGGGAGCTTGTTAAAAATGCAGATTTTCATCCCAACCCTAGACCTTCTGAATCAGAAAATCCTAAGATAGGTCTTGTGTATTAACAAGGCCTACAGGTGATTCTGATACATGCTAAAGTCTGAGAACTGCTAGAATAGATGGTACCTGTCTTCTAAAACAAAGAGGTAAGTAGGATTTACAGTCTCAACTAATAAGCGCATTAACTTCCTCTGTATAACTTCCCTATAATGAAGTAAGCTCTCTTCCTTTGTGAACATTACAATGCTAGAACAATGATAGGGATAATCATACTTGTTAAATGGGGTTTGGTTTGGAAAAACTGCTCAAAGTTAAATACAAACATTTGATTATAATCCAGGACTGTTATAAACTCAAGATTGTTGCTGTTATGAGACATTTTTAAATCAAATTGTATCCCTGGGTTATAATTTCCAATTTGGTACAATAAATAAATAAGGTTCAATATCTGTTTTGTCACTGTTCCATGCTCTTGGTAATACATGTATGACTATCTCATAAATTTGTTTGAATAAGGAAACAAAAATCTCATCTACCTAATTTTCTCAATATTGCATTTGATACTATAGCAAAAAAACAGTTTTCCCTTATCTTTTTTACCTTTTTCAATCACTTTAACTTATTGCATGTCACTGTTTTGTTTGTTTCTTTATTTGGCTAACTTAGTTATTCCAGATAGCTGTTTGTTTGCCTATTATTGCATTCTATCTATAACAATGTCTACAGCCCCATAGAGAAATTCTGATCTTAAGCCATTTGAAAAAGCATGAAAGCCAACAAAATCATAATTGTCCCCTAATGTGGAAAGGAAGACCTGTGCATTTTTCAAAAATAAAAATCGACTTCTAGTTAGAGAATTCTAGGTAATGTATTATATACTGCTTAAATTCAATATACATTTAGAGGTACCACCAAAATCTAAAAATACATAGAGTTGGGTCTCCTACATGAACTACTTTTCCTCAATACACATGACCCTCCCCTTGAATCAACCACTATTTATTAATGGGCTGCTCTCTCATTTATTCATTGTTTGGGGCCTGCTGGCAGAGACTTTGGCCCACTCACGTGATATAACTTACAGGACAGAATGTGGGTAATTTCAAGCTTAGATGGCCTTTCAGTATTAGGACTGACAGATGAGATGTTGTAATACATTTGCAAAATTTGAGGAAAGCAGAAAAGAATATTCTCAGATAATAAAGTATGGCCAAAGTCCAGCCAGCTGTGAACTTGATTCTTTAAAAATGATTCACATGGTCCAATTGCACTGTCTCTACAATTTTCTTTTTACACAAAAGTCTGGATCTAGATTATATATATATGTAAGATTTATTTGGTGTTTCTTCTTCATTTTGATTTATTATTCACTATTTGGACTCTACTTTTTCTGAAATGTCTTTCATGAAAAATGATGTAACATTTATTGCATTTATTATACTTAATGATAAACCCTTCAGTAAATTCACCAATGTAAAAAAAATGATCAAAATAACATACATTTAATTTAATACAACACACAATTTTTCTTTAAGAGATTTTACACAGATGAAAATCCTCAAGATTTTGGCCTTTATCTAGGGCAAATTTCTTTCAGCAGGAGACTAGTTTGAATCAATTCTTTTCCCTTTTAGATTATATTAGCGTCAAAATTCTTATGTGAACCTCATGGTTATTTGTGAGACATGACAAAGAAAGACAAAATCTAACCATTATTTCTAGTTAAAAGGTTTAGATACTGTTTCTTATTTGATTCTACCTCTTTTGTGTCTAAGATTTAAGTGTTTTATTTCTCTTACCAAAAAAAGAGTTCATAAAATTTAATTTTAAGCCAACTTTTTGTGGTCAGATATATACTCCTACATAGAATGGAATGCCTTCAATTTAAAATGCTTTCCAAATCTCCAGTCATGCTGTAAGACATGCAGTCCTCAGTTGGGGATGGATTAAAAGGGTTAACATATCTTTTCAAGTTAATCAAGACTCAATTTGAACTAATTCAATTTCCCCCCCCAATTTAATGCTTCCATTTTGTACCAGTGACCTGAAAACATTTGATTTCATAGATGCCAATGTAGACAAAAAGCCTAAAACACCAACGAATTGGTCTTCATTGCAATGACAACTTGTTCATCTTGTTTAAGCTGGTTAGTAAAGTTCACATTTCCTTGTCTAACATTCCAAATTTTATACTCATGCAATCCGGGCATCTTATTAACATTGCCATGGAATGCTTAAGTTTATTTTCTTGACCTGTGATTAAATTTAAAATTTCAATTATTTCTCCTATAATTTATTTTGAAACTAAAAGCCCCACATTTTCGTAAATCTTTTAAGTGTTTGGAAATACGCTACCATAAAATTACCTGCTTATATATTTTATAGTTCACACACAAAGCAAAATCAATCCATAGCATTAAAAACAAATGAATCTGAAGATGATTAATTCAGCTGAGGAGATGAAATGGAGCAGGACCCTATGGTCCTTGCTGCCATGTCCTCGACTTGCCTTTTGTCTGTAGAAAAACTTTAGTCAAAGAATGTTTAATCAGAGAAGTGAGAAAATGCAGAAGCAAGAGAAAGCAGTCAAACAGGAAAAAATAATAATAATTTAGTCATTGAGCAAATCAAGGACCTTTAGTTCCTTCTCAAGGGCTATAGATAATATTCTAAGCCATATCCTGTGAGCTGTCTTGTAGATACTGAAACCCCCAGCAGGTGGAAGAAGTTAACTACGTGATGACCAGGCTGTAGCCATGACATAAGCTGCCACACTTCCGAGAATTAACCTCAAAGAAATGGGAACAAACCGACCCTGGAATTGAAGACTAACTGAACTTAAAGCAATCAAGATGACGCTGGTCAGGCCACTGATGACCAATTTCAAGGTGACTGTCAGAGCTGACTACTGTTTCTGCATGTAGCTCCCTCCCTTCACCTATAAAAGCTCGTGCCTATTTAGGTCTTCTGCCCATTTTTGGATTGGGTTGTTTGTTTTTTTGGTATTGAGCTGCACTGACATATATACACTACCAAATGTAAAATAGATAGCTAGTGGGAAGCAGCTGCATAGCACAGAGAGCACCTAGAGGGGTGGGATAGGGAGGGTGGGAGGGAGATGCAAGAGGGGGGGGATATGGGGATATATGTATACGTATAGCTGATACACTTTGTTATACAGCAGAAACTAATACAACAATGTAAAGCAATTATACTCCAATAAAGATGTTAAAATAAATAAATAGTTTGAAAAAAAAAAAAGCTCTTGCCTATGACTGTCAGCAGCAGGAGTCAGCCTTTGGACATGAGTCTGCCACACACCCCTGCCCCGCCCCCATTGCCAGCCTCTGAAATAAAGCAAACTTTCCTTTCCACCAACATTGCCTCTTTATTGGCTTTTGAGTGGTGAGCAGCCAGACCCTACTTTCGGTAACAGAGACATCCTAATTTAAGGGTTTTTTAAAAGCCCTTACCAAATAAATGGTATCATTTGTATGTGATTGAAAATGTTATCCAGAAAAAGACAAAATGTTATCCAGAAAAAGACAAAAAGACAAATTGTGTTTTAAAAGGAAATGAACCTTCCCATATTTTTGTAAAAGACAACATCACTTAAATTTAACCCTATTCCCAGCATATCACCTTCACTTTGACCTTTACCAGGGAAAGTTAGACCAACTGAGAAAGAAGTACTCCGCAGAGGAGGGAGGAAGCAGTGGTGGAGGTGAGAGGGTGGGTAGGGGGTGCTAAGGAGCCTACACTGGATAAAACACTAAGTTCATACAAATGAACCACTGATCCAAAACAGTTGATCTCAGAATGGAGGATACTTCACATCAACTCATCACATCTTAGCACTGAGTTTTGGTTCAGGTCCTTTTTTCTTTCTGTTCCCCTCTGAAACCCGAGACATTCAGATTTGCAATCTTTACAATAAGTCAGAGTAATGTTAGATTGTCAATTTATTTTAACTTGGAAAATACCAATGACTTATCATTTGTTAACCAGGTCTATTGGCTTAATTTCTGTATATGGACAACTTCATTTTCATGTATCTTATTCATTAGAGAAACTTCTATTTAACATGAGCTCAATATTATTGTTATAATGTAACAGAAATTCACTGGACAATTAAAGAGTTTCAAATCTCCCTCATTGCTGGCAGCTGGCCCACTGTAATCGCCAACCGTGAAACCTGCATTTGGTCACTAATACACTAAAACATTGCTAATGATATGGAGGTATGACAAGATAAGACCAGCCTCATAATGAATGACTCCACAAAAGCAAAGTGGCAAAAGTAATTATAGAATCACATGGACCGCTAGCCTTGAATTGTCATGGACATCCCATTTCATGTTCAGCTAAAACAGCTCAGAGATAACCTTATGTTCAGCAGAAGCAGAGGTTGTATCACAGATGTACTTCAACTGACACATGCTTCTGTTTCAAGAACTAATTGTTCTATAGGAAAACATCTTCAATTTCTTTATTACCGAGACGAATTAAACAGTTTTCTACCACCAGATTGTATCCTGAACACAGCACAAGCCCTGTGGAAATGGGAGTAAATGATTTTTAAATGTTTTAATAATCTTGTATTGGGTTTTATTAAATACCACTCAGCATCTCCAACGGCCCATACATTTCCATAAAACTTTGTAAGAAGTTTTAACTTATACATGATATGTAACTATCATAATTACAAAAAAGTTGAGTGCATTTAAATATTATATCAAACGTTTAATCTGATATAATTATAATCAAGAAAAATCTAATCAACAAGCTGAATAAAGATGCTGATAAAAGTTGTATATAAATATTTTAAATTACTTAATGTTGTTTTAAAAATATATTTCAATGCAAATAAAAATCCAGGGGGCAAATAATAAAATTAGTCGATAATTCTATTAAACTTAACATAGAAAACTGAAAATTTATTTTTTTAACTAAACAAAGGATTGCTTCACTGAGGCAACACTGCAACAGCCCAGTTGGTCTGTCATAAAACTGAGCCCCACAATCCAGCCTGTGATACTGTCACTTTTATTCAGATGGATATTTTTCTCCACAGCCTGTTAATAGACAGTGTCAAGGTGATGATAAACACCAGAATCTAGGCACATATATCAATACACTCTATGACGGGAGGAAAAAAAAAAAGCCGAAATAACCACAAATTCTAAATAGACTTACTGCTGTGATAACCTCTACAACAAATGTAACACGTCAAGGTATTTTTAAACGTTAACCATTTGTTTGAGATCTAGGTCTAAAATAGCATCATCCTAATCTTATCAATTGAAGTTGAGGAAAAAAAGCATAAAGTCAGGGATGTGTTTGCTCTTGTAGCGCTTGAAATCCCAATGACTGGTTCGTCACTGAAAAACACTAAGTATTGGTTTTTTGATAAGCTGAAATTAATAGGAAGTGACAAATGAGACATAGTATAGTCAGGATAAGAAATTTATAAAGGAAAGAAAAATGTTGCCAGGGCATGGGAAAGAGAGAAGGGAGGTTCGTGAGATCCTAGAAAAATCTTGATATAGGAAACTGGTTTGTACATAGCATATTTATTGAGTATTAAAGAATTTTACCCAGACCTCCACTTTAAGCTTTTGCTAGGAAGAAAATATCATTCTTATTTCTCATTTTGCCTCAGACAACAAGAAAAATAGAGCCAAAATTGGAGTACAGAGTTGCAAATTGACAAGACCTTGTAATATGTTTGTTTTGTTTTATTTTTTAAGTTCACCTTACCTTGGTTTTATTCTATTTTTACATATTATATCTATTTACTTTACCTTATTTTATGTACTTTGATAAACTGCTTCAAATTTCTCTTGGAAAGAAGTAGGAATAAATGCCTTATTTCATTGACTCGAAGTCCTCCTTTATTGTAAGATGCACCATTCATGTTTATGTGACTAAGGAGGGGGGACAAAAAAACCAACAAGGAACACACTGCCAACTGATCTTTGACACAACATCAATTATAATATGAATCCTGATTTCAGAGATGATAAAAGTGAAACAAAAAGTCCATCTTTGAATCAGTGAAATACAGTAACATCATTCTCATGGGTATATTTATAAGTATTTATTAACAGTTCAATTTTGTGCTAGGCTTTGGAGGGCAAGGCCAAGAATTTGAATTGTGGAGATGGGCAAGGCGATAACCACCATTATGTCCTACCTTCTTGTCTTACAGATGAGGATATGCAGAAGAGAAGACAGGGTCCAAATCCTCAAGAAGCTTATCACCTCATTGCATCTTCAATGACCACATGACAACGTAAAGTGCGTTGATATCTATCAATTTCTCAAAGAATGGGGTGTATCATAAATGTGTATATTGAGACTAAAACTAAACCTAAACTTATAAAGCTTTTCTTTTTCTATGAAAAATGACACACCAATACCAACTGAGTAGTCTCTTACATCTCATTTTTTTCTGCAAAATATAAGCTATTTTCATTTCTGGCATCTCAATTATTATTAAAGAGTTCCTTCCATGATTAAACTCTGTTGCATTAGTTAATTAGTTAAACATTAGTGAAACATTTAAGCAGAAAGTGGAAAAAGCCATCTCATGTAGAATTATCCCCTGTTGGAGAGAATTTGACTCCTTGGGTTTTTCATATCTAGAATAAAATAAATTTTACATGGATTTTGTGACACTCCATCCAGTACAAGTGAAAAGTAAAATTTCTCTTGAGCTTACAGTGTTGTATATATTACAGGGAAAATGAGTCACTTAAGTCAGAATTTCTGATTTTTGTTAAATGGTGGATATAACAGATTTCCATTTTTCCTCAGTTAAGGATTATGATATATTATCTTTATCCCTGTAACATTTCTAACTGGTAAATCTTATACACATATCTTTAACGTCAAGCTACACTCCAGTTATAATAGAGACAATCAGTATCATATATATATATATATATATATATATATATATATATATATGTATATATAGTGAAAGAATTCCATACTGAAATAAAACCTGATTGTAAGGTAATTGGCAATATGAATAGTTGGAAGTTAACAGTGACTTTGCCTGAACACACAACATTTAAACATTAATGATGGTAGAAAGCTAATTAGTAAAATTTAATTGGATGTATGCAAAATGGTATAATGAGAAGAGTTAAAGCATATTTAATTTTTAATCCAAACCCAAACTCTGAGTGGAAAACCAACTAAAGCCAATCATTGTAAAAGGTAGAGACTGACACATTTTAAAGCCTACCCTGTTAGCACGCAGAATGAATTGATATCTAAAATTAAACACAGTAATGTATTCTGTTGTGCCTTAGAAAAAACACACGCACATATAAAATGCAATTATCTAAACTGCTTAAAGACAAAAATTTTAAATGGAAGGGTAGAGAAATGTATATGGAAAAATGGCTGCATGGAATATAGTTTGAAAAACGAATTGAATTTTATTATATGCAGATAAGCATCCATGGTAAGCCATTCAGTGGACCAGAGAAACCTAGCAAGCAGCAAAGGTAAAAGGAGACAGGTCAGGGTTAGTGCCCAATTTCACTGAATCTGATATCAGGGCAATATGATATGGAAGTCAAAAAGGTCAGTGCTATTTCAGGGAATATATGTTACAGACAAGTCGATAGTCCCTCTCGATACACATGATATTGAAACCACACCCAGGGCTCAGAGCAAGGGAGAAGGTTCCATTCAGAGTGGATCACAATCCTCACTGCCCATTATGATCATCTGGGGAACTTTAAAATACTGATGCCTGAACTCCCACACCAGGGATTTGAGTTTAATTGATCTGGGGTGGGGCCTGGGCATGAGGATTTTTTAAAGCTTCCCCAGGGGATTCTAATGGGCATCCAGTGTTGAGGACCTTGATTTGGAAAGACCTTGGAGCACTTCCTTCTGGCTTTTGCTCACTGGTAGGTGTGTAACTTTTTCTTGGAAATGAATGTTAACTTTTTGTTCTTGCCTGATATTCTTCAAAGTAGAAATGTGATGTTGGCACACAACATGAGTAAGAGACAATGTCAAGATTATAAGGCAGAGCTGTGTTATCTTAAGCACCACAATCAAGTCTGCAGTGTTTTCCAATGTCTTCTCTGTATGATGGACAATTATGCTAAGTTTTGGACATTGAAAAAAACCTGGTTTTATGGCTTCTCAGTAGGGAACTTAAAATACAACATAATCAAGCATGAGTTGTATTTGTCAGGGTTCTTTGTAGCAACAAAAACATCTCTAATTTAGGCAGAAAAGGAATTCTTAAAAGGCTTCTCTCTAGAAAGCCAAGAGCCAGACTTGAGGCTACAAACTAATAACAATGTCCCAAACCGTACTTCAGGACTGTCCTGTGAGAACCCCACTGCTCTTGGGCACAGACCTGGCCAGTCGTCAGCCTCTTGCACTGTTGGCATCCCCAGTGCAGGCTGTAGGACCCTGTAGCTAGACACCCTCACCCGTACACACCAGAATGGAGCCCTAGCTCCATTGCATGGAGTCTTACTGAAGGGAGTCTGTCTACAGCCCACAGAAATCCCAGCAGTTCCTGCTTCCATGTTACTACCTACTGAATCTAAGTCAGCAAAGCCACATCCCTGCCCTTGGCTCTCAGGGAGGCTGGCAGAGCCCTCATCTGGCCTTTTCCACTCCCATAGTGGAATGTGTTCCCTCTTTCCCACTAGGACTCTGAAGATGGAAAATTCTTCAAACAGAAAGGGAGTTCATTCACTAAGAAGCCAAAAAAGAACTACAAATGGCCTCTACAAGAATCTTTCACTTTTCCTGGAAGTAAGTAAAGCTAAAGGAAATTACTTGGTCTGCGTTTTCTTCTGTGTCTATAGTTTGCTGTATTCTGAGACTAGACCTAACTTCAGGTTCCCAAGTTCATTTTCATGTGTCTTGCATTCATTAGTCTCTCCGACACACAAATATTTTATTAAGCGCTAAAGTAAAGTTGCTCAGTTCATACCTAGCATACCGAGTTCTTATGTTGGTTTCCCACATTGTGCTATGATATGTTCTTATATCTAAAATTTGCCAAGTATGGGCAGGTATTACACATTGCAAAATACTGATGCATCCTTAATTACGTGTGGAATACGAAATAACAATGCCCATTACCATACTCCAGACACTTATCCTAAAATTTCCATTTTACGTTATAAGTAGATCTCATTTTTAGAGGGCACAAACACTGGTATATGCCAGGAACTATGAGGTTTAACATCTTTTTGTAGCCTTGAGATCCTAACTTGCCCAGGAAAAAAAAAGTTTGTGCTGGCTCAGAGACATCTCTAAAACTTGTTCTCCCTGTGATGCTTTGATTATTTCTAAAACATTTTCTGGCCTTGTAAATTACAGCTCCACCTGCCATTTGTTGGCAGACACTTTGAAAGGAGTGGTAATATATACTTTTCAGAAACAACTGAATGGTATAATTTCAAGCCTACATAGTCACTGTTAAGCAGCCTAGCCTAGTTCTGACAGGTGAATCCAAATCTTCTCTTTGGGAATATATTAGGTTATTATCTGAAATACAAAATCAAATGAATTCTCAACCAAAGCTTTCTCAGAGTCATTTCTTTCAGTGGGAAACTTTCTTTTTTCCCATGAGAAAGAAAGAGGTCATCTTTACCCAAGAGCAAGTATCCAGTTCAAACCAGAAAAAGTAAAAAGTAGTCAATCTCAATATACAATTAACAGAAATAACTTTGGAGGAGGGACCCCAGTATTCCCACAACCTATCTTCCTAATGCAGAACTCTAAATTTCCTTTTGGGAAAATAAAACAGGGGTCAGGTTAGTTTTGAAGCACAGAGTAATTCTAAATGCAAAGGGTTCTAGCTCTAAGCAAAGAATAATTACAGGGCTTTTATGAGTTACCAGATTCTACCAGTTCTATGCATTCTTCTATGGAGAAGGTGCATAGCTTTCAACAGAATCAAAAAGGGATACATCTCAAAAAGTAAAAGTTAAGAAACAGTACTCTGGAGACTTCCCTGGTGGTCCAGTGGTTAAGAATCCACCTTCCAATGCAGGGGACGTGGGTTCAATCCCTGGTTGGGGAACTAAGATCCCACATGCCACGGGGCAACTAAGCCCAGGCGCCACAACTATTGAGCCCACGCGCTCTGGAGCCTGTGCCACAACTAGAGAGAAGCCCACGCACCACAAAGAAGAGCCCGTGTGCCATAACTAAGACCCAACGCAGCCACATAAATAAATATTTTAAAAAAGGAAAGAAAGAAAAGAAACAGCGCTCTGGAGAATAAAATAAAGAGCCCCTTCCCTGGTCCAGGGGTGGGCTCTTCAACCACCACCACCCAGCCATCTAACTGAAACAACGAAAGGTAAAGTCAATTTTCCAAATTCAAAATTTCTCTGGAGTTCTAGTTTCCATATTTCTTATATATGAGGACACAAACTGCCAACATCCTTATTTTAAAGGGATTTCTATAAGGGACTGAATTATTCTTCCATTCCTTCAAGAACAGTGAGTCCCTAGTGGCTGCCCCTTCTAGTGTATATAGACATCGTCACCCTCACCACCATTCCCAGCCCGAACCATCACATGGTGGCAGGCAACAGTACTGCTCAAGGAGCAGAGATGTTCCTCTGCAGTAGGAGACATCGTCATATAGAAAGAAGCAATAACTGTGAGTGTGGCATTCAAGTCATAAAAATGGCAATCGTTAAACTTTAAAATGCTGCTTGGCAGTGTAAAATTCTAAACAGTAAAGGAGGTTCTTCTGATACTTTCCATTGTGTTTCCACAAAATTTAAAGGAGATAGTTGTCATCAGATATGGCTGATGACACTAAATGATTCTTTTTACGACATTAAAAATATTCTGATTTGTAATCCAGATAGTCCAGTTCTCATCAGTTTGTGATTATAAAAGAAGTCTTGACTGAAGTAATCATTAGCCTTTTATTTTTCAGAAATTTGTCTGTTTCAAAGTGTCCTCCATTAATTTTAGGGGGCCCCTACAATCCTAGTGTAGTTTGTTCATTAAGGTATGACACCAACATTCCCCGAAGTGTGTTCCCTGGAACACTAGACCCAGAAGATGCCCAGAAAGAAAGAGACTCAAAGTCTGGGAAATACTGTATCTAGATCCCTCCTTGGCAAGAGGCCATGCACATTCAATTAGTACAGCTGCTAAGAAGTCCTATTTTGCATTCTTTAATCTAGTTACTTAACTCCTGACCCAGAAAATGAAGATTTTGTGGTAGTAGATGTTTACGTTCAGCTGTAACGTTCTGTAACTTTTATGATTTCGTCCTTGTTAAGTAGGTGGGGCAAGTGCTCCATGTTGGAAACGAGAAAATTAAGGCATGAAAAAGTTAAATTATTTATTTAATATCACCCAGGGTACGTGTGACAAAGCTGAGACTCAAGTCCAAGTCTTTCTATTACTCTGCTGGGTTGAGGCATCCAAATAGTCACAAGAGGCTGGGACAGTCACTTACTACATGCCACGTAAACATAGAAACACACCTGGGCCTTCAGAGAAGCCACTGTAGGAAAAATTTCCTAGTCACATGATTTTCCCCAAATCCTTGATCTTATTATCCTGCCCTATTATCTTATCAAGGCCAGGAAATTCCTACTGCTTTCTCTCACCAACCCACACCCAAATTGTGTGTCAGCCTTTCTCAATTCACAGCAATTAGGGATGACAAATCTCCTGAAAATATCAAGAAATGATGAAATGTAATGAACTGGAGAGAAAAAAAACCGCAAACCCTATATTTAAGGTTTAAAACATTCCTTTATACCTTTACAAACGTAAAATTACTCATTAGTTTATGGAACATGAAATATTATCAATTGTAATTTGATTTGCTCACAAAATCATTAGGTTTCATTATAGTTCAAATAAACCATTTAATGGATTAATTAAATGTACATTTAAATGTATTATATCTTCATATAAGTGGAACTTTTTATTGCCAAACCTTAAACAATTTAGCTAGTTTTAATATTTTTGCATTTTTTGAGAAGCAGGCAAACTCTTGAGAATAAGTGAAACATTATACGTTAGTGAGACAGAAGGTTATTATATTTTCTGGGAAGATTCTTCCAGTATAGGACAGAAGAAAGATCATAGTTTTTACCAAAAGAGCTCAGCAAAAAACATCTTTTTGCATGATTAAGCTATCACCACATGCAAGTGTGTCCGGATCAGTCTCAGTTGTCTAGAAACTTCTACGAGCAATTTCTGCCTTTCAAAAGTTTCCTTTGCATCTTTTTGTGGGCTTCTGAAAATTAGTTTTGTCCTAAGTGAAGCAAGTTTCTTCTTGCCTGTTTTCCAACACAGCTAACTTTCTTCCACCAGAGGCAGCCTTGTGTGGATGTGCCTGACTCAGATGCAAGAAAGAGCCTTCCCCATCCCTGCTCCATGCAAATTCCATAACGTTAGAGCCTCCCTGGCGTACCATCTAGGAGTCTGAAAACACTGGCCAGTCCCCTGCACTTCCTTCACCCCACCCCACCAGCAGCCTCCAAGTGGTTCCTTTTCCTGAAACTCCTCAGCTGCATCATTGCTTGGCTTCATCTCTTCTCACTTCATCTTCACCCCACAGTTGCCTCTTGTTTTTCAGCACAGGTAGGTCTTAAAAACAAAATTGATCAACTATGTGTTTAAGAAGAATCCAAGTGTGTATAAGGTCCTTTCCCTGCCATTTCATTCATCCACTCAACAGACTTTTATTAGGAGCCTGCTCTGGCTGGTTTGTGCTGGGTGCCAAGGATGCAGAAAGTGTTAAAACAGGACCCTGGCCTAAAAAAGCTCAGTCTAGCAGAAAAGACATTGTGTCCAAAATAAATTATGACACCACAGAGTACACACAGCGACAAGCGCTGAAGAAATACGGAGAAGGAAGCAAATTACTCTACTGGGAGAGTTAGAGAAAGGAGGTGGCCTTACAACCAGGTCCTTGAAGGTTTTTATCAGTCTGAAAACTGAGCACAAGTATACCAGAGGCAGTGGCATATTTTAATTGAAATAAATAGGATGACTACATGCATTTTAACTTCAAACTTACATGCCAATAAAGTTTTGGAGGTGCAAATACTGTCAACATCAAAATCTCTGTGAGAGAAATTTACACTTTCTGACCCAAAGGAAGGACATCAATCAACTTTTGGCATTCCCTCCACCTTACCTCATAGTCCTGTCAGGAACCTCTCCACACCTTCACCAACAATGATTTAAATAGGTTATCCCTTCTCCCAAGTTTTCAGGCCTACCGGTTAACATCCCATCCTTCACACCTGATAAATGAACCAGCAATTCATTCTCGTGGAAATACAGCTATAAAGGTTCTTAAAATAATAAATTAAAACTTGCAGTTGCCATCTAGGTTAAAATAACCTTTAGACTGACTATTGGCAGAGCATTTAGTCATAGCTCATGATGTAATATGGTTCCACCACATTCAGTTCTAATTTGTGCCTGAGGGGAAGTTTCCCCGTAAAAGTGGATGGCACAACGTCAAAAGTGTCTGAATGTCTGGCGTTACGTAGGCATAATAGCTAACTATAGTTTGGGGGGGGATTTACTCATGATTTATCCATGATCCTGGTTTTCCTTATCTCAAAAACAAAAATTAAAAAATGAACAAAACTTCTGTTCCCCCCCTCTTCTATATCTCCTTTACTTCCCCACCAAATTTGGGGTGCAAATGACCCCTCCACTTCCATTTTATTACCACCCATTCCCTTCTACAAGCCCTCCCCTCCTACTCAGTGAGCTCTTTGTCAGGCTACTCCAATCCTATTGTAGCAATTCTGCCACTTGAAGATCTCTAGTGACCCCTATACCGGAATCAAATGTTCCCATCAATGCTTAATATTTTATACCACATTATGTATTATTCCTGCCCACCATCCCTTCTTCTCAAAGCCATCTTCTCTCTCAGTTCTGGATGCAGTCATTCATCAGACATCTACTGATGGACCCAAGTCTGTGTTAGGCACTGGGGTTAGCGCCATCTGTGCTTTCAAGAAATTTATAATCCAATAGGGAAGTCAGAAAAGAGTCCTGTAGTAACGAAGAGGCATGGCATGTTAATGGGAGATTCACTGGGTGTAACCAACCAAAGCCAAAAAAAATGTCCTGGAGAATGTGAGCTGGGTTCAAAAGGTCAAGGTTGAGTTCATAAGGAAAGAAAAGAAGGCAGCACATTCCTGGAGAAAAAGTACATTTGTGCTTCTCCAGTCCTGCTTCCCTACCTGTCATTCTGTCTACATCTTTTCCCTTTTGATTCTGGGTATAAACAGAGGCTCAGTCCTCATTCCTCAGTACTTTCTCTACCCATTGTCACTCATTAACAGAGCCTACTTCATAGTTTAGCCACCTGCAATATAAGATAGTCAAATCTGAACCTCCTGCCCAAGATCCCCAACTCCCTGCAGCCCAGCCCTGCATGAGGAGCACGCCATCTCCTGGTTGTCAGTGTTTTCAGACCCTGGCTCATTATCGGCCCATGTACAGCGTCCCCTTCATAACTTGAGGATTTCCAGCAATAGCACCATCCTTCTTCCAGGAACTAGAATTCAAAACCTTGAGAAGAATCTTTTCCTTTTCTCCTTTCTCCCTACTCAGTTTTCCATGTATTCATTAATGAATAGAACTACTGTTCATCATAGCTTCCCCCTCTTCTATAACCTCTAATGAACTCTTTTGCCCTCAAAATAAAATAAATTCTTAATCTAGATTTTAAATTCTCCATAACCTGGTCCCTTATCCAATCCCAGTACCAATACCATGTACTCTTGCCACATTAATATAACATTTGATGGTTTTGAAAGGGTCTTCCCAAAGCACTTCTGCAAACATGATTTCTTTTGCTCTACCACAATGCCCTGATAAGATAGGCAACGCAGGCATTATGATTCCTCTTCTTTTAGAAGACAAAACCAAGACTCAGTGAAACAGATTCAATCAGGTCTTCTAATTATTATTATTATTTTGTGGTACACGGGCCTCTCACCGCTGTGGCCTCTCCCGTTGCGGAGCACAGCCTCCAGATGCGCAGGCTCAGCGGCCATGGCTCACGGGCCCAGCCGCTCCGCGGCATGTGGGATCTTCCCGGACCGGGGCACGAACCCGCGTCCCCTGCATCGGCAGGCGGACTCTCAACCACTGCGCCACCAGGGAAGCCCAGGTTTTCTAATTTTTAACTCAGTGCTCCTTCCCATTGGCTCACATTATGTTTCATGTTTTGATTTCGTTACATAACTGCAACATCAATTGTTTCATTCTCTCCAAGTTGTGAGCCTCTAAAAAGAAGGAAAAGTGTCCAAGATTTTTTTCTGTAACTCCTCAGCATGTGACATGTGGCACTGCCCTGTGCATCAGAAAGACACTCAAAGATAAGGTGACCATATGTGCGTGGGTTTATCTCTGGGCTTTGCAGCACTATTTACAACAGCCATGACATGGAAGCAATCTGTGTCCATCGACAGATGAATGGATAAAGAAGATGTGGCACATATATACAATGGAATATTACTCAGCCATAAAAAGAAATGAAATTGAGTTATTTGTAGTGAGGTGGGTGGACCCAGAGTGTGTCATACAGAGTGCAGTAAGTCACAAAGAAAAACAAATATTGTACGCTAACACATATATATGGAATCTAAAAAAAAAAATGGTTCTGAAGAACCTGGGGGCCAGACAGGAATAAAGATGCAGATGTAGAGAATGGACTTGAGGACACGGGGAGAGGGAAGGGTAAGCTGGGACGAAGTGAGAGAGTGGCATGGACATATATACACTACCAAATGTAAAACAGATACAGCTAGTGGGAAGCAGCCGCATAGCACAGGGAGATCAGCTCGGTGCTTTGTGTCCACCTAGAGGGGTGGGACAGGGAGGGAGGGAGGGAGACACAGAGGGAGGGGATACAGGGATATATGTATATGTATAGCTGATTCACTTTGTTATACAGCAGAAACTAACACACCATTGTAAAGCAATTATACTCCAATAAAGATGTTTAAAAAAAAGAATAAAAATGCATAGAATAAAAGGTATATGATAAAAATTTAAAAAAAGAGACACTCAAATAAATGCTTCTTCAATAAATGTTCTGATTCTGCTTAAGGAAGTCACAGTCTTACTCCTTTGCTTAAAATTTAGCACACTCAGCTCTTCTGATTAGATTCTCTTAATCTAAACATGTGACCACAGCTGACAAGGCCTTTGTGATCTTACCATGGCCAACTGCTCTGATTTCATCCTCTCCCCCTCGCTCTCGCCCACCAGGCTCCTTCTTTCTGTTACTCAGGTTTGCTGAGCTCATTCTCACCTTGGAGCTTTGTGTCAGCTGCTTCCTCGAGCTGGAATGCTCTGTGGCTGGTTCCTGCTTATCATTCAAGTCTCAGCGCAAATGCCACCACCCCAGAGAAGCCTTCCCTGACCACCCGACCTAGAGTTAGCCCCTAGTCATTCTTATCCTGATATATTTTCTTCCCAGCACATATCATAATCTAAACTTAGTGACCAGATATTTATGTGTTTTATTGCTTGTCTCCCACTAGAATGTAAATTCAGTAGGTCTGAGACATTATTTCTCTTGTTCCCCAGTGCCTAGATTAGGGCAATATCTATTTGTCAAATGCATGAATAGATGAATAGATGAATGAATGAATGAATGAAGAGTGAATAAACCTCAGTTTCATCTATAAAATCAGGGGTTGGAGTAGATAACATCTAAGGTCTCTCCCAACCTAATGTGCTTTAATGAATCAAAGCTCTTGCTTTTTCATGGAATCAGCCAAGGTTCCTTTACTGGTTGTCATTAGGTAATGTTTTATTTTTCTCTTGACTTTAGTTCTCTCACTGAAGAGATTCCCATGAGTAGAGAAACAATACTGAGAAGAGACAAGAACAAGGTCAAACAGAACAGTTCAGGTAAAGAACCCCTTACTTCATATTGTGAGGGCTGCCTCTCCCGTCACAGTTTTGTCACAGGCTGCAGGTCCCACAATCACACTTGTTATCTACTTTTTGTTTTTTAATATGTTTGCATTACTCTCCCCATATAGCCCTTTGTTTTCTTTGGCCTTGATAAAGGTATTCCTAAGATGGTTATTATTTCTGAGTTTTCCCCAAGGTACAAAATGTATTGACTGAGAAATCAGGTCTTCTTCAATGTAATGTTGGCACATACATGATGGGACAAGTCAGCATGTGCCTTCAACTGCTAGTGACAATAACAGCAGATGTTGTATGCGTTTGTGTATCATTCTCTTTATATGTTGGGCATCCAATTATTGCTAAATTACAGTTATTCAAAGAAAATGTTATTTTGCAGCTATTCTGAAAACAGTAGACATGTGAGACACTACGATAAACACTGAAATGAGCCATTTTAAGTGTTCCTAACCATCATGAAGAAAAATCAACTACTAGCAGTGGGTCCAAATCTCTAATGACTGCTGACCTTTACCTGTGCTTGTCTTAGAAAAACAAAATCCACCACTGGATACTTTCTTTGTCAAGAGCCTCCAGAAAATGCATTTTGAAATTTGTTCAAAGCGTGCTAAATGTTTACCCATCATTTTGGCAACTTTAGACTTTCAATGTTTTCTGACCTCATCGCAACCTACTTACATGAAGATAAACTGAACAGCCTTCCTTAAAACCTGATGAGGTTAGATGTCCTTATTGTTCATAATATGAAAAGGTCAGAAAATAGAAGAAAGCGTCCTTAGATGTTTCTTCGGCTTCAATTCAAGTCACGCTCTTAGTAGACTGGCCTTGCATGCTTCACTTTCGTTTAGTTACAGCATCAACTTCTAGTTTCCGTTTTTGGCATGAAGATGCCAACTGAATCAGACTACAAATCATTTTCTGCCTTTTGCCCACATGTAGCGACCACTGGCATCTTAGATTGTTATAGTTAAGTAGCACTTCAAAGAACACAGAAAAATAGAAACTGAGCTTAGATCAAAATGTAAGAGCTTATGGTGGCCACTTCTAGCATAGGGTGCTGGCATTCCTTGCCCCAGAGCAGCTAGTGGGGAAAGGAAGGCCCCTGAGAATAGTCACGAAGGACAAAGGATTCTCCTCCTGAGCTAGACCCCCTCTCTTGGTTTTCTGCTTAGCATCTGCTTAAACCCCAGTTATTTGATTACAAAGATAAGATAAATGGATCCCCAAGGATTACACCAATTAAATTAATAACCTAAGATTTCAAGGACAAAAATTCCCAGGTCAAAAGATTCAGAATAATGGACTATTTACAGAAAAACTGTGAAAAACCTGTCTTCCAGCCATGAACTTTGTAAAATAAAGCCACCTCAAATGTGCCAGATTTAACTGATGATCATAAATAACGCTACAAAGTACATTATTATTAAATCTTTTCTCCCTTTAAAAAGGCTGGACAGAAACAGTAAAAAAAAAAAAAATAATAACTATCAAGTCAATTTCAAAGCTAAGATGTAAATATCATAATTAGTTTTGCTATAGGCCTTTTTATTTTTCATGAAAGCTGCTCTACTGATAGAGAAACAATTTATGAAAACAGAAGAAATATTTACTGCAGCCTGCCTCATGGTCATTTTTGATCATTTAATTTATAGCATGAATAGTTTATTTCCACCTTTAAGGATATTTTAAGATCTGTTTTTAAATCTCATTACTGTATCTTATTTCACATTATCTAAATATATAATCCAAAAGAAAAGGCTTAAATTATTCTCATCACTTTAGATTAAAAAGAAATCTTGTTTCTTAATCACATGTTTATCCTAAAGATAAACATACTTTTCTTATTTCACTCATTTAAAAATAAATGTGTGTTTCCTAGTACTGCAACAGAGACTAAAGTATACATCACCTGCTTCCCCATTACTGCTAACTTAACTCAAGGAAAATTCTCCTTATATAATATCGGAAATCATTTCAGCTCTATTATTTATTTAAAATAAAAATCAAATACTAACAACTAAACATGAAAAAAATATTATTTGGTATTATAGATGGATAAGGCTTAAAAAGGTGTAACAAAAATATACTTTTACATTTATAAAAGAAAAATCCAAAAAAATGATTCAAAAGCAATATCTAGTCTTCTATCTATTATTCTATAAACCCACAAAAGATAATAGCTAGCCATGTTTTTCTCCATTTTCCCCAAAAAACTATTGCCTAGTACAAGTTTAAAAACAGTTTTAAAAGCCAATATTCACAGTTATTTTACAATGGAAATACCAAAACTGGAAGGGAAATGAGTTGCCCAGCTTAATTCTACTGTAGTGGCCACTGATGTTACTTTAGTCTGCATTCTCCGGCAAACACTCTCCAGCTCTCCCTATTTCACTTCCACAGTCCTCTCTGTCATTTAACTTTTTAACTTCCTTTTGTTATAAAAAGGGAATTCTAGATGTTTTTATTGATCTAAAACTATCAATTTTTCATTCCGTATTCCCCCCAAAATCTGTGTTTGTCTACCAATTAACTTTCACAAATAAATTTCAGAGAGGATATTATTTTTCCTCTTAGGCTAAGTGGTATACAAAAAAGAACATGAGATTTAAAGTCAAACAGATCTTCCTAGGTATGTGACCTTGGGCCATTTTCTTTATCTCTCAGAACCTCAGTTCCTTCTTCTTTAAGATGGAAGAGGTAAAAATTACTTTCACGTCTTCTTGTGAGGATCAAAATGATATATATGAAAGAGCTTAGCACAGCAGTTGGCATAATCTGTGCTCAGTATGTATTAACTTTATGGTTATTATTATTATCATCATCATCATTTTGAGCAACTGTCAACACACTATTGTGGTATTGAATTTTCACATGCTTTCCTCATTTTTTCAACCCACGAAACACTAGTGCTCATTCATGACAGGACACAGGACACAATGAGGCATTCCAAGACTTGTGCCTGGCCTCAACTCTCCACAACACTTCCTAGGAAGCCACTGTCTCTATGGCATGTGTTATGAACTGAATGTTTGGGTCCCCCCAAATTCACATACTGTAGCCCTAACCGCCAATGCAATGGTCCCAAAGATGGGGTCTTTGGGAGGTAAATTAGGTTAGGTTAGGTCATGAGGGTGGGGCCCTCATGATGAGAGTAGTGGCCTTATAAGAAGAGGAAGAGATCTTTCTCCCTGCACACATGCAAAAAGGAAAGGCCATGTGAGGACACAGCAAGGAGTCAGCTGTCTACAGGCCAGGAAGAAAGCTCTCACCAGGAACTGAAATGGCAGGCCTATTTATCTTGGACTTACCAGCCTCCAGAACTGTGAGAAACAAACTTCTGTTGTTTAAGCCGCCCAGTCTCTGGTATTTTGCTATGGCAGCCCAAGCTGACTAATATAACATGTTAACAATTTGATGGCACCCTATACTCTGCTAGGGAGCACTGTAGGTCTATGGCATTTTGATGCAGAACATTCAAGAAAACTATGTATCAGCAATAAGAGATCAATGCAGAAATTGATCAGGCAAGTTTGAAACTTGACAAGGCAGTCCACACAGAATTTTAAATCTTCAAGTTCATTCTGCCCAAGGGGTTCACAGTTAGCAAATAAATGGCCTCAGTGTTTGCTTTTCCCCCCTTCAGTATAAATAGGCCTTTTTTCTGGATGAGCAGTAATATCCCTGGGTAGAATAACATATTCAACCTACTTCTGAGGCATGCAAAATCTCTGCTTCACCTACAGGAAGAGAGCTGTGAATGATGAAGAAGGTGAGGGATCAGGCCGTTTCATACACATGTGTTTTTCCTATAAAGCAGCATATGTTTTTCAGGTTGATGCTGGCCAGATTAAACTGATCAGGTCTTTGCTTACTGGGAGTAAAAGAAATTTCTGGGCTGTCTCAAGTGAAGCGACAATCAGACAGGTGATAGCCCTGCACTGGAAGAATACTAACCATGTGGATATTTCTAGATGGATGATGGGGTGTGGGTGTATTTTTTCTGCTGGGATGGGAATATGGCAAAGAAGACTGTTGGATAGGCATGACTATTTTGTATCCAGAAATGAGATACTAGTGCTATTCAAATAGGGATGGAAAATCCATCACTTCTGAGACAACTCCTTGAATGATTGCAGCCCTTTATTCTGAAATGAAGTGTCAGGGACAATCATCCAGGCTTCCTTTCCCTTTTTTTCTGATGATCAAAAAGAAAGTATAACTCTGGAGCTAAAGGCCATGCAGGTGAGGTCAAATGTGGTGCTTCAGGCAGTTTCCCCAACTAAATACCGTGCAGTTTTCCTATGGGAAGCTGCACCTCAAACAAATTGAGCTACTCACCCCAACACTCTATACTTCCCCACCTGCTTACCATGCCTGTGCTCTTGCCCTTCCCCTAACTCCCCCTCATTATGTAGTGAAACTCTACCACCTCCCAAGCCTCAGCTCAAATTCCATATCCTCCGCGAAATCTCCTCCTTTGCTAAAAGCAACACTTTTTACCCTTAGCTCCCAGAGTACTTCGATTGTTCCTCTCCACTACACTGGGCACACACTTCTACCCACTCTGTTGTATATTTCATCCTCTCCTTCACCTGAAACAACCTGGAGTCAGGAGCTGTCTTACTTATCCCTTGTAGCACCTCATAGTAGGAACTCTATAAATATCTATTGAGTATAAATAGCATGTCTTCTCTTAATTTTTTCTCGCAAATGATCAAAACTTCAATCAACTCAAACCATACAGGATTTGGGACCAGCTGCACAACTCCAGGGGGCCCCCTTTTCATTGCCCACAATGTAAATCATTCCCTGAAGTCATGCAATGCAGCTTTCCTCAGAGCCTCAGCGCTTCCACATGCACAATGACTTTAAACATTTAGAATTCAGAAGAAAGTCTGCTGCTAGATGGGTATTGCAGTGCTTCCTGGCTATTCATTCACCAGAATAAACATTGATATTGTTTTATTCTTTTTATGTTGCATTTAAATGTGTCAGTATGAAGGCTTAAAGGTGGATTTAGGGGCTAATAGAATGGAAGAGAAGGTAAAGCAAGAATCAAACAAAAAGGGGCACATTTTTGGAAGGCCCATCAGAGATGTGCCAGAGGGTGTCAGCCCCCTTCTCTGTCTCACCCAGGCCTTTGGGCCACACCAAGGGGACCTGTTTTCACTCTGAAAGAAGGATCTTTATTGGTCACAGCTGTACCTCATCCATAATGTATTAGCCTAAAAAAGAGGCAGGAACCTAAACCCAGAAGCTGCTCCAAGAAATGACAAAAAATGATGTGAAATAGCATATTGCTCTGATATGATCTCTTTCTTCAAATTTAATCAAGTGTATCCCAGGAGGACACCCAAAAAATTATATCTTCAGAACTAAGGGCCTGCGGAGGGATGGGGGCAAGGCAGGAAGCCATGGGAAACAGTATTTATTGAGAAGGGTGGGGTGGGGATATGAAGAGTCTCGGCTTTCCAAATGAGACGACAAAGTGTAAAACATGAGCAGTCCAAGGCTCAGAGAAGTAAACGGGCCTCTACCCATGTCAAACAGCAGAGCGGGGAAGATGACGGCCCAGGGCTCCGGCTTCCCCAGCCCGAGCTCTCACCACGCTGTCCCAGCACAGTATGATTACCCTGAGGGGTTTACTCTGCCTAAACACACTGCACCCACCATCTCAAGTCAAAATACACACAACAGCTGTGGCTTCTGCCTTGTGAACTCTGACCTAAAATAAAGGGTTAACTGCATTTATGTTCATTACAGATGTACTTTTGTTTGCTATGATTGTTAATCCCTGTTTCAGATGACAACCATTAAAGTCAGGGGTTTTACAGTCCATATAAATATTGGAAGAGTGAAGATAAATTGTCTTACCTTGCTGGTGATGTGATTCTATATATATAAAATTCAGGATACTCTGAAGAAAAAAAAAAAAAAACACACCATTAGAATTAATCAAAGAATTTGGTACGCCTGGAGGGGTGGGATAGGGAGGGTGGGAGGGAGGGAGACGCAAGGGGGAAGAGATATGGGGATATATGTATACATATAACTGATTCACTTTGTTATAAAGCAGAAACTAACACACCACTGTAAAGCAATTATACTCCAATAAAGATGTTAAAAAAAAAAAAGAATTTGGTAAACACACAAAAATCCGTAACTATTTTTCTATACTGGTATTAAATAGCTAAAATGGATATTGAGAAAATGTTTAATTCATAATAGGGATGTCTATAAAATAGGAAAACATCCCATAAGAAATATTGTTCAGGACACGTGAAGAAAACCATAAAATCTTATCAAAGGACATAAAACAAGTTCTGAACAAAGGGAGAAATCTATCATATTCTTGAATAAGAAGATTTAATATGACAAATTGTCAATCATCCAAAAATTAATATATAATATGAAAACTACAATTTTATTCCTTGGATTCGGGAGGAATGTGGGTTGAATAAAGTTGTCTTAAAGTTCATGTGGAAAAAAAAATGACCAAAGATAGCAAAAAATAAAAATAATAAAATAATAGTAAGTCAGGGGTTTCAGAGCAGGGGTTGGTCAACTTTTCCTGTACAGGCCCAGACAGTAAGTATTTTAGGCTTTGCAGGCCAAGAGGCAAAATTAAGGATAGTATGTAAGCAAATTGTCTAACAATTTAAAATGTCATCATTTAAAAATGTAAAAACCATTCTAAGCTTGTGGGCAGTACAAAGCAGGGGCTGACCTGATTTGGTCCACAGACCATAATTTGCTAACCCCTGGTTTAGAGGGTCGAATCCCAAGCAATATGTGTTCTTTCAGTGGAAACCCTAGTTATACTGGAAGCATCATTATTTCTGAAGGAAATAAAACGCTAAAAGGGACCACTGAGTTGCGTGTGCTTTAGGGTCTTTTCAGTAACAAAATCTCCATTATGCAGCAGATAATTCCTTCAAAGTGAAACATAGTGATTGGACAGCTCACCAGTGCCCACAGATGATTCACAGAGTCAAGGTATTCTGAGCTAAGACCCTAGGAGCTATTCAGGACCAGTAGACACTTTCTATCCTACCTTTGCTCTGGTTCTTCATTCACATCAAACCTTTCGACCACAAAAGCACCATTACATCATTTTTTTCCCTTAAAAATAAATAGTAATAAAACTTTCAGGCAAGGAAAAGAAGTGTTCTCCATTCTACTGGATAGACAGAATAGCAGGTGTGCCTGAAGTTTCCAGGGGTCTAAGATTTCTCTTGTAAAACTCAAAGGAGACAAACACACAAATGCATCTACTGTCTTAACCCATTAAGAATAAAGGTATGCTGGGAATTCCCTGGTGGTCCAGTGGTTAGCACTCCACATTTCCACTGAAGGGGGCACATGTTCAATACCTTGTTGGGATTCCGCATGCTTTGTGGTGCAGCTGAAAAAAAAGAAGAAGAAGAAAGGTATGCTATCATTGGCAGGTCAGGATGCTGAGATCCCCAAAACTGACCAAATTGTACCACTCTTAGTTCATAATGCAAACTTACATCCCTGGTGGAGGGAAACCCTCTGAAGCTAGGATCTGTTTACATTTCTTCATTTATTTATTCATCCTAAACAAACACCAAAAAGTTTAATCACATATTCCCTCACTCCCACCTAAATATGGATCAGACTTTCCACACCTCTGTAGCCCCTCTGTAGCCCTCAGCCACTGAATCCTTCAAACAACAGTTTGAAAAAACATTTGCTGATTAGAATACCCATTAAGACTTTAGTCAGAGAATAATTCTTGTCCCAGTTTCTCTATTAGAAATAATAGCAAACTATTAACCATTATGTCACAAAACCTTTAGAAAGGAAAAGATCACCTAATCTGTACTCCTTAGAGAAACTGAATGATTCTCAGATTGAGAGTCACACAAGCATCTTCAGGTTGGAAAGGACCCTTGGCATCTATGCCAAAACAGAAACCCAACCCTCTCTTCTTTTACAGAATCCCTCTTAATTTGTGCATTAAGATTTCTGTCCTGGTAAATTTGATTCTTTGGTACTCATGCTTAGCTTCATCTGGATTTCAAAATCCCAAGTCTGACCTGCCCATTGTTCCCCTTATATCCAGGAGGATTAAAGATTGGTTCTTGGGGCACACAGCCCTAGGAGTTGTGAAGTATGGCCTTTACTGTGGACCAGTACTTGTCCCTAAAAGAGCAAAAGTTTTTCTTAGTCCTTCCTGAGAGTAATTAGGACCAATTGAGATGACTTAGCCAATATGAGTAAAAAGAGAGTAGACCTCAGGGAAAGGGTGTCCAACTCCTGTGTTGAATGGTACATAGGGCTCCAGGAGTAAGATGAAATTTCCATCATCTTCTCTGCAAAGCTTCAAAGGGGCTTGCTTTCTTGGAACCCAGAAGAAAAGCTGAGTCCCACAGGGGATCCAGATAGATTCACGTTATGTGACTCTTAGAAAGACTGTGGTTGGCTCACTTGCATGTAGAGTAGCTTGATGCTTCAGACATCCATCCACCCACCTAACCAACCCCCACCACCCATCCCTGGAAAAAGACACTTTTTTTATAGACTTCTTAGAGCATGCAGCACCATGCTTTGCGTGCACCTTCTACTCAGGACTTTCCAGTGCTATGGCAGCCACTTGGGCATCTGTTGGTCTGCTGGTACTCTCTCCATCCCTGTCCATTGAGGACACCCACAGCATGTTGAGACACACCTGGCTTGTAGCATGGGAACTCTCATAGCTCCCTTAACGATCTGACCAGTGATTACCATTCTTCTCACAGCACCTAATGCGGGACTTCCTGGTGGCACATCAGGTGGACTAAAGACTCCCTTGGGACCTGCAGTGGTTACCAAGGGTGCTACTAACTACCAGGTGAAAGGATGAAGTTATAAGGATGCAAGAGATGCTTCCTCAATCTTGAAAGAATGAAAACATTTTAACAATTACTTTACTAGCAGATGGAATATAGCAAACAAAAAATGGGATTGCCATTTAATATACGTGAAGTTGCTACCACTGTGACCTGGCTGGTCTTGCATGACAGCAGTAGTCTTAGTTACTGCTGTGTTTCCCCAGTTCCTACTAACCCAGCAGAGCCACAGTCTTTAATACTAGGCACTGAATTAGACTCTGGGGACACAGAAGAAGCTAAGCCATGGGCTTACTACAAAGGAGCTCACAGACTAGGAATGAAACTGGGGACAGTAAAGGTCTCATTACAATACAACATGATAGAGGAACATCTGAATCATAGCAGGCAATCAAGTTCATTATGATATCGCTTTGCATGGTACATGCCACCCAGCCTTCACTTGGGTAAGGCCTCATGAGCCCTCAGCTCTCATCTTGACAGTAGTTCCCTCCAGGACTCCTTCCCTGATTGGCAAAATACCCAATAAGACTGATGCTCCTGAGAGACAAGTAATGGATCATCTTGTCCATCATTTCCCTTCACCCTGGGGTCCAACCCAGTGCCTGACACTGCTTAATCACTATCTGTCTGTTGAATGAATGAATGAATGAATGAGAGAAAATACTCCATTGAAGAGGTAGCATTTAAACCAACGGCTTGAAAAATGAGGTGGAACCTGCCAAGAGGAGGAGAAAGTAGGAGAAAAAAAACAGTATATATGTCCAAGGCATGCAAAGGTCTGCCAACCTACTATCATGGTAAATTCATTTGCAAATGCACCCAGGGATGGGCAGGGAGGAAGTGATAGGAGATCAGGCAGAGACTTAGGTTAGAATCAGCATATAAAGAGACTTGTATGCCAGGACCTTATCCTGGAGGCGCAGGGAATTCGCTGATTTCTATAAATAAGACATAACAAAGTTAGCCTGTTTTATTTTTTCCAAACTATAACCAACAGCAGTGTGGAAAGTGAACTGAAGGCTGCCTGGGCCCAGGCCAAACATTCCCAACGCCTTCTCCCCTTGCTTTAAATCCACCCCTTGCTCTTTCTTTGATACCCTCCCCCAAAGAATATTTTACATTTTCTGGCGAATTCGCTGTTATTTTACAGGGTAATGAGTTTTCATGTCATAACCTCCCTCTGAGATTCTGGAATGCATTGCTCTGCCTATATTCTTTCCATCTCATAGAATAAAGACTCTAACCAAGGAATGTGACCGGGACCCAGTCTCTTTGGTTGGTGGGGGCTTTCTCTCATCCTTCACGTGACAAAACCTTGTGAAGCCGCCATCATATCAATCAGTGCAGTGGAACGGAGGCAGGCATGTTTGCACAGGCCCGAGTACAGCTACCTGGCCGAACCCAGATGCCTATGCACGGTAACGCCAGGCCTGCGAGTTTCCCACAGAACTGAAGACAGCTCTGCCACAGAAGTTATTCCAGCTCTAACAGCATCTTGGTGGGTGAGCTGATCTCCCGCCATCCTTCGGGGCTCCTCAGTGTTTGGGAGGTCGTTGTTATCGGGGCCCTACTCCAACGTATTTAATATAAACAGCCAATCTGCTTACATCAACACCTTCCTCAAATTCTTCCTGCAAGGTGTCTGCCACCTCTGCCTGCTGTTCTGTCTGAGTGCATGCTTTGGAGAAGAACAGTGACAACATCCTCTTGAAAGAGAAACCAGAAAAAGAGAGTCCCGAACCACAAGAAAAAAGAGAAAGGTTAGCTGGCCAAGATTTTAGAACAGCCACATCTCCATGGGCTTCAAGATAAAAACCATTTTTGTCTAGTAAAGGGATTATCCTGGAGTATTTATGTGTGAATTTATGGTCAAAAGACAGACAACCTCCTTCTACTCAGTAGGAACTAAACACACAGTTCCTCTTTGCAAACAAACAGAAAAGGGCATAACAGATTTTAAAGAAGCAGAGTAGATTGCAATGCGAGTATCCTGGCCTAAGCCCTGAGCCCCGCTGCCCACCCATGCAGCCCGTTCCCAAACCCTGTCTTCCTGCTGCCCCTTGCAACCCACCTCTCCTTCAGCCCTGCAATTCTACCTTACCCTCCTTGAGCTTTACCTGCTTTTGCACTTTGCAAAATGCTCTTTGGATCCCACGCTTCCTACCTGTCCTCTTGAAATAAAGGAAGGAAGGAAGGAAGGAAAGAAGGAAGGAAGAAAGAAAGAAAGAAAGAAAGAAAGAAAGAAAGAAAGAAAGAAAGAAAGAAAGAAAGAAAGAAAGAAAGAAAGAAA
>NW_021703767.1:105974996-106210733 GCF_005190385.1 Monodon monoceros | reverse complement strand
AAAGAAAGAAAGAAAGAAAGAAAGAAAGAAAGAAAGAAAGAAAGAAAAAGAAAGGAAGGAAGGAAGGAAGAAAGGAAGGAAGGAAGGAAGGAAAGAAGGAAGAAAAAGAAAGGAAGGAAGAAAGAAAGGAAGGAAGGAAGGAAGGAAGGAAGGAAGGAAGGAAGAAAGGAAGAAAGGAAGAAAGAAAAAGAAAGAAAAGAAAGAAAGAGAAAGGAAGGAAGGAAGGAAGAAAGAAAGGAAGGAAGGAAGGAAGGAAGGAAGAAAGGAAGGAAGGAAGGAAGGAAGGAAGAAAGGAAGAAAGAAAGAAAAAGAAAGAAAGAAGGAAAGAAAGAAAGGAAGAAAAAATCATTTGTCTCCTCTTTGTTTTGTTGAGAAAACTATTAGCCTCAGTATTTTAAGAATAAGGAAATGGGCATCCAGGAATAACACATAGCCCACTGGAACTAAAAGGATTTTGTGGCAGCCTTAATCCAGATCAACTTGGGGCAGGCAATATAAATATATTTTCATCTCCTTATTAATAAAAAATCTAGAGACACTTTGAATGCTTACAGGGCACACACATAGGCAATTCTGGTTCTTTTCTTTTCCTTTCTTCAGCTTTATTTGTCTTTTTTGTACTAATGAAAATCAGACCTTGGAAGTAATGCTGCTTTGTGCTTATAATGAAGCCTCATTAATTCAAACGCAACTAATTCAGAACTTGTGATAATTTTACTATTAATTTTGCTAAGCAAGTTAATAGTTTAAATCAAATTTTAGAAAGACTATTTAACTTCCCCGAACAAATTATCCTTAAGGACTTTATTAGTGGGTATTTGCATGCAGAAAAAGGAAAAGCAAGACTCATTTGTGTTTACAGCTCCACAGTCCCTTCCTTTATCTGAAATCCTTGGATACAGATGGGTTTCAGAATTCAAAACTTTTCAAGTTCTGGGAAGTTAATAAAGTGTACATATCATATATTATATCACACCCTGAGTAGAATCTGAGGCAGTACCCAATAATCAAAATGCATGGATATTTACACTAGGTGAGATAAAGGCTATACATAACCTTACATAACTTCAGGTCAGCTTGTTCTATCAAATAAATTCAGATGAGGTCAGGTTTTGCCAAAAAAAAAATTATGGAAATAACTTCCACTTTCTAGAGCTCTGGAGTGTCTGGATTGTGGATAAGGGCCAGAAGACCTGTGCTGAATTATCCCTTCACGAAAGAAGCAGCCCTCTAATTAGAGAATCTGGGGTCATTGCTCAAAGGAAAACTTTGAGAATGATAACATTGAGATGATTCCAATAGCTGAAGTTTTCTGTCTCTAGACCAGCTTTCCCATCAGATGGCCCGCCTCAGTGGTCACTTAGTCTGTGTATAACTTCTCGGACCTAAAGAAACCTCCTTTGCAATTCTCCATAATAGAAGAGGACTTAAGCATTGCATCCAGAGATCTGACTGCCTCAAGAGAAGACCACAGCTATGCTGAAAAGTAAGGTCCCAGTGCCCAAAATAAGCCTCACATTCCACAGACATTTGTCACAAGTGGATAACCCCAGACGTCTCCATTCCTCCAACCCCGGGCTACCCGTTCCTGAAGAGCAGCTGTAGATTTCAGTCTATACACGTCTGACCTAATCTTTACAAATTGCAATGAACAATCAGATGAAAGTCAAACTGAACCTTCCAACATTCCCCAGAACAGATATTTTTTAAAGAAATAGATCAAATAGTCATCAAAACTCAGCTTCAGGAGAAAGGTCACTCTTGGTCCGATAAGGAAAAGTTGGTGGGAATTCACACCACACACCGTTTAGCATGAACTGGGGGCTTCTTGAAGTCCTTTTTTGTTTTGTTTTGTTTTTTTAACACTGTTCTTCCTATTGGTTTATCTACCCAACAAACTTCCCAGAGCTGAAAAGAATTCAGCTAAATAAAAAGTTATAACAAAGTGCCATCGTTTCTCTTAACAGTTTCCTACTGATTCTCTGAGAGGCTTGTAGAAATTATTTGGTGTGTGTTGTTTACCTGTTTATCTATTCCTTTTGGGTTTCCAATTTTATATTCTGAGCTTGCCAGTAAGGTATCATTTCATGTGAATTTTTAATCGTTTTTTTTTTAAATCGTGCAGAGATTTTTCAATAACCTGTTCTTAGTAAATGAGTTTTCCCCCTTCAGGTATGTCTTTGTCAAATACCATTCTTTTAAAAACCTTTGGAAAATATTTACTTTATTACTTTTCTCTTCACTGGCAATACAGTTGTAACCTTAAAATAATTTGTTTAATGTCAGTTTTTAAAGGATCAGAGATTGCACTAGAAATGTTCATAAAGCCGGGAATTAGAGACTATTTCCCCCTTATTGTCCATGTGTACATATCAGCCCTAATTCACCAGTGGAACTGGAGGTCATTATTTCTGAATTTGCACATTAAAAATAACATCTACCCATAAGGGAATATATTTAAACCACAAATGCCAGAAATAACAATTGTATTAAACTGCATTTCATGAATACATAATAAAGTTCAATTTACCACTATTTATCATGTTACTTAAATTAAATCTATAATGGAAAAGAGATTTAGTTCTGTTTTGAAAATAAAAAATTCCTTTATGCCAATTGCACAGGATTTATATTAGCCCCAATACATCCATGTCAATTTATTTGTTTTTTGCTTAATTACTATTGCTTTCTATTGTTGGTATCCTAGGGGACAATTCACATTCTTTCATGTATTTGTTAAAGCTTAAAGAGACACATACACATATAATACATTAAAAATTACTATAATTCAGTTATATTTATTTATAAAATCTGAGACTTTTAAAAAGTGGCATGGTAACTCAAACATACATTCTCACCCCTTCATAAAACCTCCAACTTCTATTTGTATACTTCACTGGGGCTTTGATAGTTGCCTGGAGTTGCTAGAAAAAGTCACTGTGAATGTGGACAGCAGTATTCTCAGAGCTAATATCTGTGTGGTATCACACACATTCCCATGTGCAGAACTGAAGAAATCCACCAGAAAATTCAAGATAAGCACACACCCACTTTCAACTACCTGCACATCTTGACAGAGGAAGAAGACAAGAAAGTGCTGAGAGGCCTTGAATTATCAAGTTATTGAGTATTCTTGGAGAAAAAAGAATTCACTGTTAATCCTATACTGAATTCATTAATATTCTTTTTTTTTTTTCTTTTCTTTTTTGCGGTACGCCGGCCTCTCACTGTTGTAGCCTCTCCCGTTGCGGAGCACAGGTTCCGGACGCACAGGCTCAGCGGTCATGGCTCACAGGCCTAGCTGCTCCGCAGCATGTGGGATCTTCCCGGACCGGGGCACGAACCCGTGTCCCCTGCATCGGCAGGCGGACTCTCAACCACTGCACCACCAGGGAAGCCCTCATTAATAATCTTTATATGAGTTTATCCAATAGTTTTAACTGTGTCTCCATCTTAGTAAATGGTCTCCTGATGTACCCAACTACTCAGACCAGAGATCTTGGACTCCTAGTCCCTCTCTTGCAATCAACTGGTCACCAAGACAAGACCTATGCATTCTATTCTATGACATCTCTCCAATCCATCTCCTTCCCTCCTCCCCACGTTCTGCAACTGCCTAAGTACCAGTTCTCTGGTCTCTCTTCTGGGCTGTGGTCTCCTAACTGATTTCCTAAGTGTCAAGATGACTCCTTTCTCTTAAAGAAAAAATTGCAAAATGATAATGCTACTCCCTTGCTTAAACTCCATCACCAGCTAGACGAAGTACAGATTTTCATCATGGCTTACCAAGTCCTCTATGATCTTCCTCCTGCTTTTGTCTCCAGCTTTATCTCCCACCAAATTCTCCTCAAAACAGCTCGATGTTCAACATCACTAATCATTAGAGAAATGCAAATCAAAACTACAATGAGGTATCACCTCACACCAGTCAGAATGGCCATCATTAAAAAGTCTACAAATAACAAATGCTGGAGAGGGTGTGGAGAAAAGGGAACACTCTTGCACAGTTGGTGGGAATGTAAATTGGTACAGCCACCATGGAGAACAGTATGGAGGTTCCTTAAAAAACTAAAAATAGAACTGCCATATGACCCAGGAATCCCACTACTGGGCATATACCCTGAGAAAACCATAATTCAAAAAGAGTCATGTACCAAAATGTTCACTGAAGCTCTATTTACAATAGCCAGGACATGGAAGCAACCTAAGTGTCCATCGACAGATGAATGGTTAAAGAGGATGTGGCACATATATACAATGGAATATTACTCAGCCACAAAAAGAAACGAAATTGAGTTATTTGTAGTGAAGTGGATGGACCTAGAGTCTGTCATACAGAGTGAAGTAAGTCAGAAAGAGAAAAACAAACTGTATGCTAACACATATATATGGAATCTAAAAAAAAAAAAAAAAGGTTCCGAAGAACTAGGGGCAGGACAGGAATAAAGACGCAGACATAGAGAATGGACTTGAGGACATGGGGAGGGGGAAGGGTAAGCTGGGATGAAGTGAGAGAGTGTCATGGACTTAGATACACTACCAAACATAAAACAGCTAGATAGTGGGAAGCAGCTACATGGCACAAGGAGATCAGCTTGGTGCTTTGTGACCATCTAGAGGGATGGGATAGGGAGGGTGGGAGGGAGGGAGATGCAAGAGGGAGGAGATATGGGGACATATTTATATGTATAACTGATTCACTTTGTTATAAAGCAGAAACTAACACACCATTGTAAAGCAATTATACTCCAATAAAGATGTTTATAAAACAAACAAAAAAATAGCCCAGGCCTCACCAACCTATGAGCCACTGGCCCTAGTGCAGCCCTTCCCAACTGTTCTCCCTCGAGGTGTCCACACCATGCACTTGTCCAGGCTCAGCTTAAATCTGACACTTCCCAACATCTTTCCTGGTTCCCCTCTTGTTCCACGTGAGAAGACTGAGCCCTCTTCATTACACTCTTACTTCCCATGCATACTCCTAACCTAATATCTGATCATTTTTATTGTACTCATTTGTTTATATGTCTTTCCCTTCTTGTGTAGAAATCTTTTCAGACAAGGCTGTGACTTACTTATCATTGCATCCCCTACACCTAGCACAGTTCGTGGCATATAGTAAATGTCTAATCAATAGTTATTTAATTCAGGAGAATCTGGCATACATGTTTATTCATGATTCCATGTACCCTTCATGCTAAGAGAGGAAGCTTTTCTGGTAGGAACAGGCTAACTGTTGCAAAATACACTCTAGCACCCCTAAAACATGTTTTCTATTGAACATTCTATCTAAAACTCAAAGTCAAATGCATTTTCTTTGGTGGCATATAATGACCACATTTTTGCTGTGGCATTATCTTGAAAATGTACAGTTACTACTTAGTACTTATCAGGTGACAGGTTTATCACCAGAACAGGGCTCAAAAAATTCTTGAAGAAACAGCTTTCCCAGCAGCTAACGTCTCCAAAGTCTCCTTTAAATACCAAATGAGACAGGCTGACTCAGCACTTCCAGTAACACTCTCTTCTTCAAATAAGCCCTGCAACAGACCATCATTGCTACTGACAGGCATCTGAAACTCGGGTTTGTTCTGCCCAGAGAGGACGTCAATGGTTTACACGCGGGCAGGGGAAGCTTTCCCTCCCAGAATAGCCATGTGAGGCATCGGGAGTCCCCTTAACAGGTTAGGAAATGAGGCACAAAGCACAGAGGAAACTGGCCCCGACTCTGCCATGCTTACACTGAGATGGGGAACGCAAGCTTAGAATACAGTCCCCAATATTTTCTGAATCCAAACTCAAAGTACCTATTATACAAATAGAAGTATTCATTGGGAGATAATTAAGCCAAATATTTTAATCAGAAAATATGGACAACCATGATACAGAGAGCTTAGGAATAAATAAAACTAAAATGTCCTTAGAAAGACATGGTTCTCTTCACAGTACATGCTCAAGGAAAAAAAAAGAATAAGGAAAGATAATAGCAGAGAAACCATATTCAAATTAGACCGTACTCTGAACCAAACAGAGAAGAAAAATCCTAAACCAAGTATTTTCCATCTCAGAGCCCACATTTTACCAAAATGTAAAGAAAGAAATTACTGCATATTATATGTTTGGTCAGATCAGTTTTAAAATCATTGTAACTAAATTAGACTTTTCTCCTAAATGAAACAAGCAGAAAACCAGACTTATTTAGCAAAAATTTCTTGAGCACAGAAAAGCCTATTCAAATCTGCAAAATATAATCTAAATGAGAAAACACTGATACAAATTATCTTCTTATAGTTCAAAATATTCACATGAATTTGGCATAAAGAGGGTTGAACACATAAGTTGTAAATGCTACCCAATTTATGTTAAGCAAATGTATCTTCTTCCTTGAAATAAATACTCACTCAGCAGGCTACTTTCTCACCTCAAGGATGAAATTCAATGGCAGGTTTCAAGATAGCTTTGACACGAACTTGTGTATCAGAAAAGTAGAGAAATACCTCTATAATCATGCTTAATCCTTTAAAGCTGTGATTGAGAAGTGGCATTTGGACAGGATTTAAACTTGGCTTTGGCCATGAAAAAGATTAAACCAACTCCAGTTCTCTCCTAGCCTTATTTTTTCCTCATTAGTTAGATGTCACATAGGAAATGAAATTATTATAAACATATTTAACTTGTCTAAATAACTTTAAAAACATAACTTACAATCAGTGCATTTTGAAATTCAATAAATCCTCTCACTTATTAGTCACAGAATATAGTTGCCTTTAACCTAGTAAACTTTAAAACATAGCTTTAAGGAATACTCTTTCTTGGCAAGAATGAAATTGGCTTGGCTAATTTACATTGTTTTAAATTTAGAGAGAACTGTGTATTGACTCATGATTACAATACATAAACCATTTCCATGAAATGGTCTGAATTAACCTCCATGCTATTCATATAAACAGCACATATCACTGGATGCATTGCAGTCTACTAGATAGGAATTTTTTTTCGATCAGCAAATTAAGCTTGTAATTTAATCCTTAACTATGAGAATAAGGGAAGTTTAGTATTTCATTATGTTCTCTATGATAGCAGTTCATTTTTTCTGTATGTTTTGATATACCAAAAGTAGTTGTTAGTGCCTAAGTTAACGCAAAATTATGATTCTGAGTATTTGAGTGTGTATTTATAAAACCTATGTAATAAAATCAAAAGCAGCTAAACTATAGATGAAGTGATGACTGCCAAGTTATGTGTAATGAATGAGTTGGGCCCCAAATCTTCCTGAGCTTATTGATTATAAGGGTATCCAATGATAACATTCACCCTAAAGACCATAATGACAACAGAACTACTATAAAATTTTCACCTGTCAGTTAGGAACTACATCCTAACACTGTCTATAGTCATTTGCTATCTAATCATGAGAAAGCTATATCAACTCAAAATAAGATTAAAATATTCAGGATTAAATTTGTTAATAAAATCTGACACCTACAAAAGACTTGAAGAACAATAGGTGTATGAAAGTGGGCAGGGAAAACACTGAAAGAATCAATGATTACAACTTCTAAAAGAAGATATATTGTCTTTAAAGAAACCACTGGTAGCAATATGACAATTTGATTTTAAAACCTCTTTATATCCACAAAAAAATTAGAGATTTTTAATTGCATGTTTTCTTTGGCAAGCCCATATCATGTCTTAAACTGGAGTTTTTTATGTCTAAGTTATTTGGTTATTCATATATTCTGCATCCTGAATCTCCCCTTCTACTGCAGATAGATTTACCAAAAATATTGTTTTTAATCACTGATATGTTTGGCCTATAGCATTCCAAAAATAACTGGATCAAAACAAAGCATTTGATCTATTCAGACAGAAAGAGATCAGTGGTTGCTTAGAGCTGGTATATTTGGAAGGGTGGGTAATGGGAAGTGACTGCCTGCAAATGAGTATGTGGCTTCTTTTGGAGACAATGGAAATTTTATTAAAATTGACTGTGGTGATGGTTGCTCAACTGTGTGGATATCCTGAAAACATTGAATTGTACACTTTAGTTGGGTAAATTGTACAGTATGTGATTTATATCTCAATTAAGTTGTTTTAAAAGTATACCACAAAGTTAATAAAAATATATAAAAGTGAAAGAAGGGGGAAAAAATTTGATTTTATTCCCAAACTCTCATGTCCCTCCAGCCACAGTGCATTTTTGTTTCCTCCAATAGAGCATGCTCATTCCCATTTCAGGGCATTTGCTTGAATGTGATATGTTCTCTGCTTAAACTCCTCAGTCCCCGAGTCTTCACATGGCTGGCTCCTTTTTCCCATCTCCTCACCCACTCTATCTTAAGGACTACCTAGTCAAGCCACCCCATCACTCACCATCACATAACCATCTTTTCTGTTCTTCATTGCACCGTTTCCCCCTTTAGAATGCAAGAGTGCAGAAGAAACTGACCTTGCCTGTCTTGTTCATGGCTGAACCCCCAGAGCTGGACGGAGCCTAAAACAGAGTAGGTGCTCAATAAACACTTGTCAAAGGAATCATTTCTATAGAATTTTATAACTCACCACTTCAGGTGTTGTTTAATCAAGATCAGATATTGATACTTTAGAAGTAGAAATCTCAGTAGAACAGAAGCAAAATACTTGATGCCATTTATCAGGATCTTGGGTCTTGCCTAATTGCATCCATACAGAGGATTGAATTCACTGTAAGTTTAGGTAATATGCCAGTTTGCGGGCTGGGAGGGAAGTTGTGCTTCTATTTTCTAATACTTTTCTCACAAGAACAAAAACTATTCTTATTTGGCTGAGAAAGCCCACGGGAAATAGAAAGAATGTAAAATAGCAATACCATCAGGATATCTCCAGGGCTTCACTTTTCATTACAAACAAAAGCAAAAATAATTGTACATCGCTATTATTCAGAAGACAATGGAATCTACAACTTTATTAAATAACTAATTGAAAACAAATCTAAACAAAGTAACTTAAAGAATAATAACATAAAGTAACATAAAGAATGATATTTTATGTACTTACACTTCAAAAGAACACTGACCGAAAATAGTAATGATAATAGCTAACATTTATTAAGCTCTTCTCTGTGCCAGGTAGTATTATAAGCACATTCTTTGTTTTAAATCATTTAATCATCAAAAAACTCTATATAATGGCCACTATTATTATCTTCATTTCACATATTAAAAAAAGAAACTGAAGCACAAAGAGTTAAAAAAAAAACTGAAGCACAAAGAGTTTATGTAACTTGCCCCAATGTCACACAATTAATAAGTGTGACCAGAATTCAAATCCAAGCATCCAAACTTTGGAGTTTGCACTCTTACCATGACACTATATAGCCTCATTAGGCTAGTGGTAGCACATAAGAGTAGAAATAACATATATAAAATTCCTAACAAAGAGTCTAGAATATTAGATACTTGGTAGTGTCCTTAGCAACATTTTATTTCTACATCATCTGAGAGAAGGCAATTCAGAGGACACTAGCCCCTACCAGAGGACAGGCCTCAAGTCCTTGATCCTGAGCTTGTTAGGAAGAATTTATCAGAGCTGAAGTCAGGCTATCAGCCTGGACTCAAGAACTCAGAGGTCAAAATTTAGGAAGCAGTTGAAGCAGTGAGCAGGAAGTCAAGTACAGAATGTAAGAGATGAGTATCACCTTGTCAAATCAGTATCAGGTACCCTGTAAGTCTCACAGATAAAGTCAAGGCCAGGAACAACAGAAATCAGGGTGCGGATAACCAAGGAAGCTGTTGAAACCAATGGTATTAAAGAGGCAGAACAAGATCAGAGAAAGTAGAGGGACTGGGACTGTGGGTTTTTACATCCAGTTGGTCAGGGGGAATTTCCCACCACACCACACTCTGGCTCATACTCTAACCCTATGTTCTCAGAACCCTCTGCATCCCCACGAATCCTGACAACTCCATTTCATAGTGGAAGAAACTGATTTGTGTATCTAGACAATGTCAGTAACTTCCCAGAGAGCCTACTTATAATCAGTGATGGAAATAAAATGTATACTTAAGTGCTCTTCCAAGAAAAATCTAAGCTGACTGAGAGAACCATCCCAACACTGGGAGAAATCCCATCTTCTATGTTTTTGCTTTGTAGTTTCCTTTCTTATTGAAGGGTAAGCCTTAAGAAAAAGAATGAAAGAGGAAAGCCAAGAATAGGATGGATACTACCAATCCCATCACAATCCTGATGATCAATGGCTGAGGGTGACTTTTTCAACCCATCAGCAATGTCTCGGCTATATCTGGCTGGTCCCAAGGGGAGAAAATGACTTTCATTGAAGTTTTGGGAGAGCCAAGAACATGCCGTAAGCGTCCAGGTATATTTCTAGTAAGGAATCAGAAGCAGGATCCAGAAAATATGTCTTTATTAAACACAATCTGAAATTATGTCAGAAGCATAAATATATGTATGATATTAATACAGAAAATAGTTTTCACCTAAAGATCACCATTTTGAATATTGTCAGAAGGCATTTCCCTGGGTGAACAATTAAAAGAGGATTTGTTGGAAGCAACAATTCTCTTGACTCACTTCTACTGTCCCACTGTTTACAAATTCTCTGCGAACCTGAGAAGGATCATGGAATCATTTCTAAGTTAGACCTGAAGACGAAGAAGGCAGAGAAAGCTCTTCTTTTTAAACCGGGAGGTTATTTCTCAGAAATGACCACGAAGGTAGTCAAAGATGTCACAGAAGTAATACGTCAGAGTTCTGAGCAACATAGGGATTTTCTGAATTGTGAATCTAATTTTATATTTTCCCTCAACTTCTTCTGAAATAAGCTTCCAATTTAGAGTCCCATCTGTAAAGTTACAGAAATTATCTACTTATAAGCACCAAGAGAAGGGAATTTCCTGGTATGGCAATCTGGTAGCTCATTATCTGGTGAAAAATGTCTACATATTCAGGATTATGAATGTAACTAATACATCTAAAATCAGCACGTGTCAGTCATCAATATTCATATTGCTCAAACAAAACAGCTCATGCTGTAGCTGCTCATAAATCTGGCAGAAACTGGAGGGAAAGAAAAGGGAGAAGTAAAGAGATAAAGAAAGAAAGAGCTCAGGGATATATTGAACACAAGAGGGGTCTCCATTCATTCAGTCTAACATCTGCTCAGCCTGAAGTGGAACCACCTGTTAGTTTATTAAATTGTAGAATTAATTTATGTGGAAATAAGAGAGGAGGGGGAAAGAAGGCTTTAATTCATACCAAAGCGGGGGAAATATATATATATATATACATGTATATGTGTATATATATATATATATATATATATATATATATACATGTATATATGTATCCTCTATTCCTATCTAAAAAACCGGCTTTCATGGGCATAATCAGTGCCATGAATGACTAGCCTCATTATATAATTTATTGAAGAAATGAAATGTGTCCCATGACTGTTATGTGGCATACTGCCTGTAATGTATTCATGGACTATTTCCTTGGTCCTCCTTGAAGAAAAAGACCACTGATCCCTTAGCAATTGCACAGCAGCAGCAGCAAAACAAGCAAAGAGAGTTCATAAGGATTTTAGCAACACCAAAAAAGGTCTTACCTTCTAAACGCCTGTCTATTTACCAACGTTTGTGGGGGTATTTTCATTTCTCCTCAGCAGGGCAGCTGAGAATAATACAGCATCAGCTAAGGGAGCCTAAGAAATCTTGCTCTGAGTGATGCAGAAGTCTCCATTAACCTCTCTGCCTCCTTTAATGAAAGACATACTGCTTTGCTTCCTCCAATAGTCTCAAATCTCAGGATCTCAAATTTGCTAAATTAAAATGATGGATATTATATCTACAGTTGATTTCCTCCTAAGTTTGCCAAGAATGTCAGATGGTCATCGAGGAGCACAAATACGAAAAGGGATGAGAAGAGCTATATAAACTTTTCTATGAATCTAGATAGAGATTTCCCAATAGCTCTCATATGTCAACATGTCTTTTTTGTCTTTTTATAACCTGTGGATTGGTTATCTAAGTTGATCACAATTACCTGAGGCACTGTATAGAACAGCCTCTCCCAAGGTCTGTTTTCCAACCACAGTAATTTAGAATTTTCTTTTTTTGGGGGGTAGGATGGAATGGATTTTTTTTTGAGTTGCATTTTACTGTTTTTCAAACAACTAATACTGTCCTTTTCTAAAGACTATTTCTTCTATGTAGCCTAGACCTTCTGAGGCAGCTTCCTTAAATTGTGCTTTTTATCTGATTAATGTTCATAAATTTCCTTGGGTAAAAATGAGAAGAGATTATTTCAAGTTGCATCTTTTTCGTCTCTTGAAATAGTTACCCAAAATATTGAGGCCAACTTTCCATAAAGCTTTTTTAGAAAATGCAGTTGGAGAAGCTAGCTTTCCCTGGAGTCTTATCCATTTACATGGACTACGTGGTCTTACCCTAAGAGAGAGGAGCATTTAAAATTGTGTTTTTCTGATCATGGCAGTGAGTATAAAGAGAGAAATCTAAGAAATTCAATTATCTTCCTAGGTGTCACTCAACTTTGGGACTAATATAATTGGCTATAAATAATACGAGTACATTTTGGGTAGAACCTCTGTGGGTTTCGGTACAAATCCCCTTGCCACTGAGTTGCTAACAATTGGGCTTGCCATGTGGGTTAGTTAGGGTTGCAACTGCAAAGAGGTTACTTTGCCAACCGCTGGTTTTCCTCATTTTCGTGGTCTTCTTTACATATTTTAATTAATGTCCCCAGTGTAACATTTTAAGCGTGTATTGCCTTTTCAACACACACCAAAATGACCTTCTAAAGTAATGGTTTAAAAACCCAAAGCAATGCTTGATTACCAACTCAGTGCCATATAACATAACTTGTCTCTTTTTCATGCTCCTGAAATTGAATGCAGTTCTACAATAACGGAGGATGTGAACAGGAATGGCTGATGTAATGGAATTCTAATTCCCAAAGGACCATGCTAGTGGCCCACCCTGACTTAGTCTGTGTGGGGATTTCCCTTGACCACACTCCAGCCAAGACTTCCCAGCTGTGGAATGGGGAAAGCTGTAGCTCTCTACTTTATTGATTGCAATCAATAAAATTTGTTTATTTTATCCTAATTAAGCCTTTTGAAAACCGAAGCATGTTGATAGAATGTTTGAATAGTGCCACGAAGGATGAGGCTTTTGTAACTATGCCCAAATGGACGGGCAAACCCAGATGTATTTCGAAGTCATCCAGTGTTCCAAAGAGATTTTCAAATGTTTTGAGTTTAACCAAATCCTAAACACATTGTGCCAAGTACTATTTTCCTTTAAGTCTCAAACTCATGTGAATTTTAAGGGAAATTAAATCCACATGTTTCTGATTCATTTTTACTTAAATCATTAAAATGCTGTTTTGGATGAGCCATTTGACTTCCAAGAAGCTTTTCTTCACAAACTCTTTTACGCCTTTTTGGTGTAGGGTCAAAAGCAGGAAGTCACACTTTGACAATGATAAATTAATTGTGACATCAAACACTCCAAATCCAAACCCTAGCATTCTAACAATACTTCAGCAGTTGACAAGTTCATTTTCCTAATTTTCTGTAAGGAAATGCTTGCATTTTTCTTCATTTTGCCAGCATAACCTAAGAAGCAAATGTCTCACCTACAAGCACTATACCACATAGAATCCAGATTTGGGGTTTTATTGTTTTTGCAAAAAGATGCAACAGCACCATTTTCCAGCTCTGTTCTATTTGGACAGTCTTACCCAAGGAAAAGTTGGAAAACATATAGTACAAATCCTTTCTGCTTCATGCAAACTTAGTTATCCTGAGCAAAATGTCTTATAAATACCATGCAAAGCCTGACAGAATATTGCCCAGGACATTGCAAGGGAAACAGTCGTCAAATCCTGTGTCCCTAGAGATTATCATACTAAGTGAAGTACGTCCCACAAAGACAAGCATCATATGATATCACTTATATGTGGAATCTAAAAGTGATACAAATGAACTTATTTACAAAACAGTAGTAGACTCACAGACATAGAAAACAAATTTATGGTTACCAAAGGGGAAAGGTTAGGGGAGGGATAAATTAGGAGTTTGGGAGTAACAGATACACGCTACTATATAGAAAATGGATAAACAGCAAGGACCTACTATATAGCACAGGGAACTATATTAAATATCTTATAATAACCTATAATGGAAAAGAATGTGAAAAAGAATATATATATATATATATATATATATATATAACTCAATCACTTTGCTGTACACCTGGAACACTGTAAATCAACTATACTTCAATTTTAAAAACTCATGGGTCCCATCCCATCCTTCTCTGATTTCATAGTTCACATTAAGGCCCCCTATACAACATTTCTTTCTTAATTTATTTAAGAAATTAAGCTTTAATTTCTTCCCATCTTTTCTAACTTCACACCTCCATAAACCTACCTCATCTTTTGGAAAAGAGAGAAAGAAAAGAAACACTTGACCTGGTGCCTCCTCCCTTTAGCTAGCTTCCTGCATCATTCCTTCCTTCCAGTTCCAAATCTCTAAAACTTCATCTCACTAACCATTCTCTCCGTCCCACCAACTGTCTCCTTCACTTCTTGGTGATAATGTTCAAATCTACATTTTTAGTCTTGATCTTGAAGTTTAATGGACAATCCATGTAGATATCTTGCCACCCCTTCAAGCTCAATTTGATAAAAATTTAACCAAAACTCATTCCCTGCTACTAACTTCCCCATTACTGTAACTGCTGCTGAGCTTGAAACTGCTTTGTCACACTGCCAGTCAGTAGCCAATTTTTTTTTGCAATTTGGCATGATGATGCACCTTGCATTCTCCCATCCTTTTCATTTCCACCACTCAGCCCTTCATTACCACATAATTGTGCCTACTAAATGATCTGTTTATCTCTAGCTTTCCCCCAGATTCCAGGTTATATTTGGCCACCAGATTAATCTTTTTAAAATACCACCTAGCTGATTTTACTCCCCTACTACTTGAAAACGTCACTGGCATCCCACTGTCAAGAAAACAAAATTTAAATACCTTAACCTTGCATACTTAAAGTAGTTGAAAGTTCTTTACAGTCTGGTTTTAACCTTAATTTTCATGAATTCTCTCTTCTAGGCCAGTTGACCACTAATGTTCCCTTACATAATTTCTCGCCTCTCCCACCCCGACCCCCCCTTCCACCCCCAAATCTTCCCTAGCCAATATGATCCAGCTCTCATCCACCCTCACCCATGAGCCTTTTCCAGATTAGGTTTTACCAGTCAAAAAGTCCTCCCTTCTTTTATATTCATAGCCCTTATTTTCCCTGTTGTAATAATTTACCTTGTCATACCTTATATAGATTTCTGAATGTGTTGTCCTTTTCGCATGGTTAGGACTTGTATCATAACTACACTTTAAACTCCTTAAAGGCAGGGACCATCTATCGCTCACGTGTTTCAATAACTATTTGATTGGGTCGTTAGACCAGTAATAGCAAAGAAATAATATTAAGCATCAGCTTTAAAATGAAAAAGGTACCAGTTTCAAGTCTATTAAATATCCCTGGATGCCTAATGATTGTCCTACATATACCTCAGCACCGTATACCTTAACGTCATATTTCAATACCACAAAGTAATATTCTGATGAGAAGGAAAACTACTTCAGTCACATTATAATGTGATATGCTGAGACTAACAGGTGACTTCAGTATATTTGAGGAGTGTAGGTACACAAAAACATCTAAAGACAGAGAAAATGTACAGTAGAATGGGACTATACAAGTCAAGGGCAATAGTCCATATTTAAGAAATTAATAGCCAATAATTACAATTTACTATATTCCAGGCTCTGTGCTAATCCCTTTAGACATATTAGCTCATTTAATATTCACAACAACCCTGTAATATAGATATTACTATCCCATTTTACCAATGAAGAAAGACCAAGGCTCAGAGAGGGCAAACAACTTGCCCAAAGTCACAGAATCTATAAATGGAATAACTGGGTTGAAATCACTAGTGGAATCCAAAGCCAGAGACTATAACCCTTACATAATCTATGTCACTCAACTACATTATCTATTTGGAGTATACATCAGGTGTATCTCAGTTTGAATTCATTCACCAAATATTAACCTTTTGTTTTAATTTTATTTCATAACAGCCTAGAAGATATATAGATATACATAGACAGATATTCTGAAAACCCAACAATAACATTTTATGGTGTCTTAAAACTGAGGCCAAAAAAAAAAATCACTGACCTGAAAAAATATGTATCACTGGTTTGAACATGATTTGAGGAAGAGTAAATTACATGTGTTATAATGAAAGATGTCCTAGATGAAGAGACTGGTGAGATGTAATTTCACATCCCAGCATTTACACAGATTACTCTCTTGGCCAAAGCACATGGCCTCTCTGGACCCCTCTTTCTTCATCTATAAAATGAACTAGGTGATCGCTAATTATCCCTTTCAAATTTAAAATTCTGTGATCCAATCAATATTCACAAGTCAGAAGCAATGAGGAATAACAAACGTTTTCTGGATATATTTCAAACTCTCAGTAGCATTATATCTAAAACTCAAGCCCTGATTTGAATTTCCCATTACTGGTATAATTATACTGTTTAATCATGGTTCACACTCAGGAATTCTGAGCCACAGTCATTCGCTACTTATGGGACTTCCTGACTAGACAATAAGCTCCTTGAAGAAAAGCACTGAGTGTTGTTTAATTCTACCTCCTTAGTTCCTACATCCTCAGTGACATACAGTACAAGCTGAATGAATAGTGGGAATTTAGGGATCTATAGAAAATACAGGTAACCACAGTAACCTGTGCTAATTCGGGAAAGGAAGAGCAGCAATAAATAATGTAAAAAAATTTTTTTCCAGAACAAAGAATAATTGCAAAATAGATACAAATTGTGCCTCTCCTTATCTAGTAGTCTTCAAATGTGAGGTGCAGACGATTGGTGATGTGTAAAGCTGCTCCACATCCAATTAACAAAGTGTACCACATCCAGTGAGAATCCAGGAAGTCTGCATCTGGCATCTACTACAAATGTAGCACTGCTCTTTGACAAATCAGCAGTTGAGAGAGCAATAGTTGCTCTTAGTTTAGGTCTATTTTTCTTTCAGAGTATTTTAAATCAAATATTCATTATCACACATCAACAAAAATACTAAAATTGGTTGATGCTGCAACAGATTCAAACGATGCATATTAAATCAAAGAAAAGCAAATGTAAGTTATTGGTATTAGTGAGAGAGCTATTTAAGGTGGCCAGACACAAAATTAGCATATGGAAATAATTCCTACACAGTAGTTAAATGTACTTTAGAAAATATAATGGAAGATAGGATACCATTATCAACAGCAGCCAGTCGTATGTGATAAAGTACCCTAGCATAAAATGTCCAAATAATGAAAATACTCTACAGAGAAAACTTATAAACTCTATTAATAAAGACAATAAGAGAATATTTTATTAATTGGAGAAACATACCTAGTTCCCAAAAGGAATGTTCCAATATTTTTAAAGTATAAATTCTCTCTTCAAGTTAATCTATACATTTAATGCGATCCCAATCAAAATCCCAACAGTAAAATTTTATGGAACCTGACAAGCTGATTTTTTATTTTATTTTAATATAAAGATAAAAGCCAAGAATATATGAAAAAGAACAATGTGGTGGCATTTGCCCTACTAGATATCAAAATATATTGGGGAACTATAGTAATTAAAAGAGTATTATATTGATGCGGAAATAGGCATAGTTCAGTGGAATAAAGAGTCTTAAAACAGGTCCATGGATACGTAGAATTTGTTTTATTATAAACAGGGCATTACAAGTACAAAAGGGAGTATAGAGACAAAGGTATTACTTAATAATTACTACTAAGAATTAAAGTATAAAAGAAGAGCTTTTAAATCTTGAGGCAGTAAAGGCCTTCTTACACAATATACAAAATTTTCAAATCATAAAAAATATAGTTATGAGTTCCTAAAACTTTTAAGTTTCTGTGCAAAGATGCCATAAACAAAGTTAAGATAAGCAACATTCATCAAAAGACACTATTGAGTAAAGAGGAAGTTAAAAAGTGGAAGACCTTTTCAGTACATATATGTAACAAAGAACTCATATCCAGATTATGTAAATAATTCCTACAGATCTACATTTTAAAAGATCTAACAGAAAAAATAGTCAAGAAATTTAGACCATGTGACTCATGTGAGATATTTCACATAAGAGAATATTCAAACGGAAAATAAACATATGAAAGAGTGTTCAGTCTCATCAGTCATCAGGGAAATGCAAACTAAAACCTCATTGAGATCACTACATATCCACCTGAATGACTGAAATCTGAAAAAAACTGACAATGCCAAGTGTTGGTAAGGATATGGGGCAGGTGAAACTCTCATACATTCCTGGTGTGAATTTAAGATTGATACGATCTCTTTAGCAAAGTGTTATCTACTAAAATCTAACATATACACGCTCTATAAACATACACTCTCCCCAGTGTATTCCCAACAAAAATGCAATTCACCATAAACTATAAACTATACAAACAGAAGTGAAAAAACTTATTTTGGGGGTTTAAGTTCCCCTACTCTTAATCTTTGATTTTGTGATTGGCCCCAAGCCACATTCTGGCACCTAACCTAATTATGTGTATGGAGACAATGATGGAAAAGGGTATGATGACTGTTGGCATCCTTTTACAAGGTGTCTTCTTCAGATAAAAATGTTATAATAGCCTCATCTGACCATGAAGGAGGGGCTGTTTAATCTGGAGAGCAAGGGAGATTTAGTGGGAGTTGGGAGCTCAGCATACTCCCAACTCTTCTGAAACCTCCTGTATATACCTATTTCAGCTCTCTAACTTTCACTTTTTCTTGATTGACTACTTAACTTTCACATAAAAAACTCAAGGAAGCTATGAATTCAACTGATAGGGTAATTTTGGAGCTCACAGGATCAAACCTTGATTTGATATTGAGCTATATCAGTCCTGGGATTTTAAGAGATAAAAGACTCTTTTAGCCTAATTCTAGTTAAGTCCTCCTATTTCAATTCAATGCTTTGTGTCAAAAATTTTGGGACTTAAACTTGTTATTTTTTTCTCTAAGCTGCCCAGCACTCTAGAGCAATGATCCTACTCACAACCTTGAATGCCCTTTCATACTGTCTTATAGCAATAACAAAATGGTTTTCCACATTTTCCCCCATTTAAGATGCATGTTTTTATTGAGGTTAAAAAGAAATTTGTAACCAGGCACAAAGAATAAAGTGGACAAGAATGTTATAATCTGACTATATAATATTTTCTCATTCTTGGTGGATCACTAAAATATAGCAAAAGATTTTTCTCTATGTTAATGTTAAGGTTGTCCAGTTAAACCATTATCTGGTATCCTTTCAACAGACTTCTTAACTAATTAGTGTTTTTTCTCAGAAGCATTCGTATATTATACAGAAAATATTCATAGTTTGAAAGACATTCATATTTTATACAGGATGTACAAATTTGAGACAAGACAATAAAAAAATACACACAATTGTAGCTGCAACGCTATCCTAGCTGCATCATAGTGGTTATGTTGTTTGGTCAGCTGTACATTACATACATAGAATTGGATTTTAATAGTGTAATTTACAGCGGGGGCAAAAGACCCTCAATAGACACTGTCTCTCCTCAATAGACACTTCATTCCAGGGCACCACAAGCAATAATTCAAACAATTTTACATAATAATTATTTTACCTTCCCTTACCAGGGACTGCCAAGTCCAATTTTTTTTCTTTTTTTTTTTTTTTTTTTTTTTTTTTGCGGTTCTGGGGCCTCTCTTTTTTTTTTCCTCTCCCCTTTTGGAGCACCCGCTCCGGACGCGCGCAGGCTCAGCAGCCATGGCTCACGGGCCTAGCCGCTCCGCGGCATGTGGGATCTTCCCGGACCGGGGCACGAACCCGTGTCCCCTGCATCAGCAGGCGGACTCTCAACCACTGCGCCACCAGGGAAGCCCAAGTTCAAATCTTTGAATACCAGTAGGATTTTTGTTGCCTTTAGCCCCATTCATGATACATAACCAATTCCAGATCCTCCTCATCTCCCTGAAAGTCTTTTGACTCTAACCTACTCTCTTGTTGATTACTAAAACTTCTGGAGTCTTTTTTTTTTTTGGCAATCAACAGAAATCATCTCTGGCTAACATTAAGCAAAAAGAATTTGGGGGAAGGCCATCAGATATCCCATCCTATCAATGGAAAGCTTGGGACTTACGCAGGAACAAAGGGAGGTTAGACAGCAAAAAACAGGCCAAGCTCCCACCACAGAAACAGTCTGGTGAGGACATGACTACTGGTACTACCAGAGCTGCCATGGATAATTAAGCAACTGTCCTCATGGTTTTGCAAGCTTCAGTGATTTAGGCAAGGGCAACCAACTGGCCAGGCCAGGGTGCTTAGATGTTTCAATGATCAAAAAAAAAGACAAATGTCTATTAAATAATCGAATAGAAAAATGATCAAAGGATATGAATAGTTACTTTACAAAAAGATAAACAAATGGCCAATTAATATATAAAAACTATTTTACCTCACTATGAAAATGCAAATTATAAGCATAATAAGAAATAATTTGTTATCAAAAAACTGACAGAAAAAATAAAAAACTAGTAATATCCTGTGTTTGTGAGCATGGAGGAAAACTGACACATTCTATAATATACACATTCTATGGTAGTGTTGATTGGTACAGTCTTTTTGATTGGGAATTTTCTATTATCTATCAAAATTTACAATGTGTATATCCTCTGCCCCAGAAATTTGACTTCTAGACATACAACCTAGGAAAAGGTTCATGTGTCCACAGAGATAGATGTACACAGATGTTCACTGCAGCACTGACTGTGATTATACAATTGGAAACAAATGCCCCAAAGTAAGAGTCAGGTTATATAAATGATGATACATTCCTACACTGGAAGTCTGCAAAGTCATTATAAAGAAATAGATGGATTTGTAAACACTGCTTGAAATCTCTCCTAGGAATACTCTTAAAGAAAAGAAACAAGTTGCAGAAAAAAATTTAAAATCCCGTATATGTAAAATAAAAAATGTGTATGCATCTAGGTATGCAGAGAAAAGGGTATAAAAAATGCACACTAAACTTAACAGTTGCTATATATAAGGATATAAGAGTTAGGGACTTCCAAGACAGAGGGCTTCTACAGTTTGTTCTGTGAGCTTACATACTACATGAACTTTTATAACAAAAATGTATCCATCTTTCACCTCTATATTAAGTAGGGTGCATGAGGTGGTAGGTGAAGCTGAAAAAAGGAGACTAGGTTCCAGTAGTAGAGGTGCAAGCCTGGAAGTTCAGTCTTTCCCTGGAACTGTATTGATCAGACAGAACACAGACTTTATAGTTAGTTGGAACCTGAGTTCAAATCTTTACTCCATCACTTCCAGTGTGTGTCATTGGAAAAATTACTTAGCCTCTCTGAGCTTCAGTTTCCCTGTTTATAAAATGATAATAATAGTAGTATCTTTCACAAGAGTGGTTGTGAGAATTAAATAAAATAACTAAAATGATCATGGCTGTGCCCACCCCACTGCCTGATAGTGAATGGTGAACATCTCCTGCTTTATTTTTTTTTTAATAAAATGAGGGAGGTATAAAGCATCACCCTCTCTTATGACAATATCATCTATTCAAGAATCCCACTATATAAGAAACAATTTACATACAGAATTGTTGTTGTTATGTCCTTAGTTTTCAATTCACCCTAAGGAGAGATTATAAGCATGATTCCCACTTTGTCAGATGGAGGAACTAAGTCCCAAAAGACCAAATGCTGGCAGAAGTCCTCAGCCCCACAGCTAAAGAGAGAATGCCCAACTCCTGCACCAGCTTCGGGCTCCCAGAGCCCACCACCCCTTTTCTAATCAGATCTTAATATGTGCTGCTTCCAAACATGTAGCAGAAGAGAAGCCTAAGCATTTGTTTGAAGTATTTCCACACAGAAAATCACATGTAGCTTTGGGTTTTACACTTAAAAGCCTCTTTTTTCTTTTTTTTAAGAGTCCAAAATCTGATCAATAGCAGAGAAGCTGTAATACTGATCCCTTTCACCAGAGAAATTTACAACCTAATAGGGCTTTAGAGCCAAGATTTTCGCAGCAATGAAAATGATGCGGCCAGAGGGAGGGGGGTAAAGGAAGACGTGGGCGATAACATCCTTGGGCTATCTCTAAGCTCCATTACACTATCCCAAAGAAATATAATAGGATTTGAGGCCCAATTATTACTTCCTCCATCTAACCCCCTTCATTTAACATATCATTAGTATTTTTAGACAAGTCCCTCGGGGCTCTCACACTTTCGTAGGTGAGTCAGACAGCAAGAGCCTTGGCAGCTATCCAAGGAAACCGATCCCCCTTTCAGTGCTCCTTTCGGGTTACCTGCTATAATGCAATTATCATGTACTGAAGCAATTTTCGGGAAAATGACTTGACAAGAAGAGCTTTGTCATTTTGTAAACAAGAACAAACGTTGTAATTGGATCTAAATTACACAGTGCTCTGAGAGGTTATTTTTATTTCTTTGTTTGTTAATGCAATTATTTAGCTTCCCTATTTTAGCCTTGACCTTGCAGGAAGAGGGTATTTTCCAGTCAGCATAATGCTTTATCTTTGAAAGCTACAATCAATAAGGATAATTAATGATGCCGGCTGCAATGATAGCCTCAGCAATCATTATCCCACATTAATCCCTGCAGTCAGACTGGGGTCAAGGCCATCTAAATCATTCACCTAGGGGTGGAGAAATTCAAATCATTTACCCATTTAAATCCTTGCAAACAAATCCCACTTTATTTTCAAAGCAGTTTGAGTGCTGACCGGGTTTGTTTTGTGTATTTTCACTAGGCACTTTTTTTTTCTTAAGGACCGAATATATACTTTATATTAACATTGCAATTTTGTTGTTTGTGTTTTGATAAATTAATGTTAAAACAAGCAGCACATGAACCATTGCTGTGCCTGGATGTACATGGCCCATTTAGCATTTCACACGCCATCCCTGGTTCTAAAGGAGGAAGGGGGGAGGAAGAAAAGAGGATGGAGGCAGAATGAAAGTCAGTGGCCTCAGGCTGGCAGAGACCTGGGGAAGAAGGTAGAAAACTACCAGCTGGAGAATCTTCCAGATGGAACCGCAGGCTTACTCAGCATTATCAAAAGGGCTGTTGGACGCGGAACTTCACTGTGGATCTTGCAAAACAGCCTCTGCATAGGTCTGTTTCTCCCTCATTTTGACCTTTCTTTCCCTGCCTTTCCAGAAGGTTGGATGACTTGATGTATGCTTCTAATTGTCTGCTATAGATCACACTCTGTTATAAAGAATTCCACTGGGCTCCAAAATATTTTTCAATGATTTCATTTTAATTAGTGTTTTGCTATAAATCATATTCTTCGTCTGCATGCACTGGAGATGATATCAAATTGACGTCTGGTCTCTCTCCCTCTCTCCCTCCCTCTGCCCCACCCCCTAACCCTCTCTCTCTTTCCAGAAATGAATTAGCACATAAGAGAAGTCTGGAGTGCACTGGGTCTCAATAAATATTTGTTGATATTCTATAGCCAAGTTTACCTCAATCCTCTTTTTTTTCAAGTCTTGTAACATATGGGAAGGAATGATAGCAGTTAAGTGATCTTTCCTGGCACAGTAATTAGGGATTGGGATATTTATGGGTGTTTGGGGAAGATGGAGGACTTAGAGATAGCTGCTAGAAACATACTAAGAGATCCTGTAAAACACTCAGCCAGAGTCCCTCTGTCCTCTCACCGTGAGAAATTCTCTGCAAAGACTGTGTTGAAAACTGCCGAGAATTTATCATCTGTAGCTTTTTCATTATGAATAGTGACTGCTAAAGAGAAAGCACTTAACGTGTCTGAGCATAGTGATTATATTCACGATAAGGAACCTTTCTAATGAGATTTTATCACTATTTCACCATCTCCCAAATGTAGATCCTTGTCTCACCCTGGCAAAAGAAAAACAGAAGATATTTTTTGGGTCTTGGAATAGATCTGAGTGGAGGGAAAAAGTGAGTATAACTGAATTAAGAAGGGGAAAGTGAGCTCTGTGTTTTAACATGGGAAAGCATATGCCATTCTAGGTTGGACTGTGGGATTTCCAGCTCCCAGCTGTCTTTCTAGCTTGTGATCTTTAATGAAAAGCCCAGTTTTTGCAGATACTGGCTTCTCCGACCTTCACTCTGCCCTATCTGGCCTCTCACCTTGCAGTCCAAGAAGCATATTTTGTTGAGTATCTACAAGCAGGGCTGGCTACATAATTTGCAGGCCCTGTGCAAAATGGACATATGGGACCTTGTCCAGGACAACGAAGTCAATCTCCCCTTCCTGTGGGCCAGCCACCTCAATCCACAGTGGATGGACACCCCTCCCACCAAGGGACAGCAACCTGGGCCCTGGATGCACTAAGGATCCAGGGAGGATTAGTAGTAGGATCTCAAGAGGCCCCTACTGAGCCACTCACCCAATGCACCATGGAGCTGCCAGTCTGGGGAAGGGATGGCCACTACCCTGACCCACAGAGATACCATGGGACACACAACCAACTTGAACCCTCCCCACACCCACACCCAGGCCCCCAATGGGGCTCAGAGTGACAGTGAAACGTGAGCATTCCCCCATCTTAGCAACGTGACCTGGTCATCATTCCCCAGGGGAAGGGGGCAGCAGGCTTGGAGCAGGTAGGGAAGGGGAGGCTAGGTGAGGCAGGGTACCAGAGGGCAGGAATAGGCAACTAAGAAGCCAACCTGAAGAGGCAGGGAGGCAACGTGAGCTCCAAACCCCCGACACACTCTCCATTGTCCATAGCCCTTCATTTACACAAACTCAAGGACAAATTACAAATCCAAAGATAAAATTGTTAAGAATTTCAAGACAGTGATTGCAGAGCCTTAAACCTCAAGCACAGGACCTTTCTGAGCAAAGGGTCCTATTCAACTGTGTTGGTCACTCACCCATGTAGCCAGCCTTCCTATCATGTAGCTGGGGGAGACCCATAGAAGAAAAAGACTCAACTCCCTGGCTTCTGGGAGATCGTTGTCTAGTAGAGGACGCAGGCAGGTAGAAACAAAAACCAGGCTAAATCACAGTGTGAGTGTGGTTCACTGAGCACCTAGTATGTACCAGGCATTGCCCTGAACAACTTACTGTATCATCATTATCCTCACAATGACCCCATGAGGTAGTAGTATTATTATCCCTGGTTTTTAAATAATGAAACTGAGGCTTAAAAAGTTAAGTAACTTCATCAAGTTCATATAGCTAAAAGGAGGCAGAGCCACGATTTGAATGCAAAATAGATGCTCCTAAGTATGGTACCCTGCTGCTTCCCTCGTCAGGGAGATTTGTGCAAAGTATTCTATGAAGAGTCCAAAGGTCATGAGTACTGCCTTACAGGAGTTGAGAAAGGCACTACAAATTACAATTACCCATGACCTTGGGTAATTTACTTATCCTCCCATGAGTCTTGGTTTCATGGTATGTAGCAGGGATAAAAATTTTACCCATAAAAGCATATAAGGAGTATAAAATGACGTAACAAAGAAATACGTGAGTGGAATAGTTCACATGGCGGTGTCAAGAAATGTCAGTTCCCTTTACCTTTCTGTCTTCAGGGTTCTCATGGTGTGAGGGGTGTGAGGTGGGTTCCAAACGGCTTCCTAGCTCCACATTTCCTTGACCCTGAAACCTTCCTGCATTCCCCTCTTTGACACACTTTCTGTGCCCTGCACTGTGCTGTGTCCTGGAGACATAAAGGCGAGCATTATCCTTGCCCCCAAGCAGTTTATTACTCCAGTAAGGAAGCACTTTGATAGCAATTATTTATCAACAGTAGCAGGAGAATGAGTTGCCCAACAGTAGCCTTTATGTGAGGAATGCCTGGTCAAGGTTCCCTGCCTCAAAATGTCTCCCCTAACCCCAGAAAATTCTCTAAAGAGCAATTTTTTGGAGTTTGAATTACTGAATGGGAGAGAAAATATATTAAGCTATTCTTGGCTAATGCTTTGAAGAGCTTAGTTAACCATGAGGTAAGAGCTGTAGGGAACGAAGAGTAGAGGGATAGAGGCCTAGAATAATGGCATAGGTGAGAAGGCATCAGAGAGAAGATGAAGTATACCGAACACCAGACTCCACATCTATAATGTTTGTGCTGGGATGGACTCCCCTCTCCTCAATACTCACCTAACCAACCTATGTGGGCCAAATTCTAGAACACAACTCTGGGTTCTAGAAGCTTCCTCAAGAGGGAAGGGTTGACTGTATGGCACACCCTAGTTTCCTAGATTTTCCATGATAACTATTTTTTAACAAGCTCCATAACCTAAGTAATTTCAGTTTCCAGCTTTATCTGGGCTTTTACAGACTCCAATAAATCCCAAATAAAACTGAGACGCTGAGAGCATAATTTTCTTTGCTCTTTTATGAAAAAAAAATTAATCTAGAGGCTTTTGATTTTTTTCTTTACAATTACACCCTCTCCTCCTACTAAGATTTATTAGTTTGGAATGTAAGAATGGTTGTGGTAAAAGATGGAAATTGCTGGGATTTTCTTGTCTTAAGAAGTTCAGAGGAGATGCTCAGGAATGATTCTCCTTATCAAAAAGTGAGCAGTGATGACCAAATCAAATTAGTCCAGGAGCTGCATCCAAATCCACATGTCCATTCCTTTCTCATGTTTGCTATTTGAGGAAGACAATGTCTTGACGTCTCTCTGTGAGAAGTAAAAAGACCTCCCTCACACTGTTCTGTCCCAAATATGAGATCTGGGATTTTGCCAGTCTCTCAATCACTTCCTGATGACTCTCAATGCTGAACTGGCATTTCTTTGGCCTTGAGAAGGGATCAGAGAGAGGATTGGCTGCTTTCCAAAAGAGATGTAGGAGCAGAGGAAGGGGGAAGGGAGGATGCTCCCCTTGGCATTGAATTTTTAAGAACAGTGGATCTTCTCGGAGGCATTTTGGGCTCCTCCCCTAATTCTCTCAGGAGCATGGTCTGTCTGTGAGGGGTAGCTCTGCCCATCCTGATGACAGAAATGGAGCGGGGAGCTGGTTTGGGAAAAGGGGGAGAAGTCTGTTGTAAGCATATTAAGTAAACCGTGTATGTTAGTATGATAGGACATGATAGTGGAAATGGCTTATGGCAAGTGATGAGATATCTGAGATTGGAGTCCAGGAGTTTGGTCAAGATTAGGAGATATTGATATTGGGGGTCGCCTACAGGGAGCTGAGGACTGAAGTGATGTGGTTTGCTCGGGGTGAAGATGGTCAGAAAGACATGCAGGCGTGACCCTCGGCCTGGTAGAGGCATCTGTTACAGATGTTTCCTATTTATGACCACCCTCAACAAGAGTCCTTAGCCCTGACCACTCAATTTCTGCCTCCTAACCAAGCATGCTAACACCATTAGAATCACCTGGGAGCTTTTTGTGACGCTACCAGTGCCTGAGTCCCACCCCCAGATATTTTGACTTACTTGGTCTAGGGTCCAAGCATTTGGAATTCTCCAAAACTCCCTGTGTGGTGACAGTATTGAGGTTTTGTTTTTAAAGTGAAATCCTTGTCTTTTAGAGATTCAAAATGAAATATTTATAAATGAAATGTTATTATGTCCGGGATTTACTTCAAAATAATGAGGCAGGTGCAGGGAGTGGTAAGATGTAGAAGAAACAAGATTGGCCATGAGTTGATAACAGTTGAAGTTGAGTGATGAGAACATGGGGGTCCATTGTGTTTTACTTTCTATTTTCACTAAGGTTTGAAAGCCTACATAATAAAAAGTTAAAAATAAATTAATATAAAGTCTTTCTAGGCAATTTCACACTACGCCATGTTGAAGACCCCTGGGACACAGGTTCTTTGTAAGTACAGCCCTTCCCCTGAATCCTCAGTGCCATCAGCTATGGCTGTCAGACTTCCATGAAGATCCCATCCCAGGCTGAGAGCTTTCTTGCTTCTTCTAACTCTTCTAACCTAAAGCTAAGGGCTCTAATAGCAATCTGCACTGTCATCTTAAACTCCCCAACAATAAAATTGACAGTTCCAGGAGAACTGTTCATGGAGATGGTAGAATAACCACAGCAATTATGGTGTGTTTCTTAATCCCTGATTACGGATAATGGAGACAGCATGCCTTGTGCATGTACTCTAAATCCTTTGATTGAAAAATAAGCACTTCCTAAAATTGTTCTACTTTAGACACATGCTTCCAAAAGAGATACGTTGGGATTCTCCTTCCCAATTCACCCATATTAGGTAAAAGAAGAGGAGGCAACTCACAAACAACTGAAATTCTAATAAATTTCATTCACTTTTATAAATCAGTTCCACTTTTCCCACAAAGCTTTCCTTAGAACAGCATTTTCAAACAGCAAATTAAGCTCCTTCAAACGAACAGGAACAGTTGGTGGGTCAGGAGCGGTGACTTTAAAAAAAAAAAAAAAGAAACAGAACTGAATAGAAAATATCACAGTGCCTCACATGTGCTGGTGGTAAGTATTGTTTTTGTGAACATTAGTTTCAGTAATTATGTATATGTACATATGTATGTGTGTTTAATTGGTCATGATGTAAAATGGTCAAAATCATTTTAAATCAACTTTCTTTGAACTTCACGTTTTACTCTCAGTTCCACAGCAAACCTCTTTTCCCTTCAGCTGAGGGTGAACTGGGGAGGTCTGGAGCTCAGGGCAAGCCACGAGAATTCAGGAGTGAAGAATTCAGGAGTCTGAAAGATGAATGAGATCAAGACCTAGGAACAGGCAGTCAGGGGAGGGAAAACAAGCAGCAGAGCTGGATCCAGCAAGCAGAGTAGGTCAAATTGGGCACTGAGGATGCCCAGCAAATCCAGGTGCAGGACTAGATGGCATGGCTCTGGAATCCCTACATTGCAGGGACCTCAAGAATGAGCATCTCATTGGGAGGGGTGTTAGGGCTTAAAGCTGTATTTGCATGGCAAACTGGGATTATATCTTTTTGGGGTAGGTCTAGTGGATTCTGATGGAAATTATGGGGAAACTAAAACCCCTCAACCCATGCCACCAAGTCAACCCCTTGACATAACCAATAGAGATAAGGTTGCAGAAGTCAGTCGAAGTTAAAGTGGATTCTGAGACTGGGACCCCCAAGGAATTCTTTTTTTTTTTAACACCTTTATGGGAGTATAATTGCTTTACAATGTTGTGTTAGTTTCTGCTGTATAACAAGGTGAATCAGCTATACGTATACATATATCCCCATATCCCCTCCCTCTTGCACCTCCCTCCCACCCTCCCTATCCCACCCCTCTGGGTGGTCACAAAGCACCGAGCTGATCTCCCTGTGCTATGTGGCTGCTTCCCACTAGCTATCTATTTTACATTTGGTAGTGTATATGTGTCCATGCCACTCTCTCAGTTTGTCCCAGCTTACCCTTCCCCCTCCCTGTGTCCTCAAGTCCATTCTCTATGTCTGCGTCTTTATTCATGTCCCGCCCCTAGGTTCTTCAGAACCGTTTTTTTTTTTTTTTTTAAGATTCAATATATAGCCCTGTTGCTTCTCCAGCTGCCTTTAGGTGCAGGAGGACCAGCGCCCACCCACCAGCAGGGGGCCTTCCAGCCTCTGAGGAGGCCTGCTGGTGAGACCCACAAGGGGTGTCTGGGTGAGACTTCACAGCCACCCGAAACAGACCAATAACAAAGGAGGGGAGGGGTGGAAATGGATTCAAGAGGTATTACAAAGGTGGAATTGACTGATTTTCTTAATTTGCTGGAAGTTAGGGGTGGTGAGACAGAGTGAGCACTCAGACTGCTGGGCTGGCAATCCGAAGTCTGAGTTACTGGGTGGTCTCCATTTGGGCAGACTGTGTCCCCAGGTCACAGGGTTACACTGAGTTGCTCACCCTGGGACAGCTTGAGTAAGGCTATTAGAAACAACTCGGGAAGACATAATGGGATTGGAGGTCTCCACTGTGAGGGTCAAAGAACTAGAACAGGGCATTTGCTTCACAATAATCAAAGACTATTAGGACAGTCACGCTGCATAATTATAATAATAACTGAACCAGCACTTGACCACATGAGAGAAGGTCTGTAAATACACTCAGCCCCACACAGTTCCTAAGAGAGGTTCTGTCAATGCTACTTCCATTTTACACTGTACAAAGTGTTTTCCCAAACATGGACATCATCCCATTTAAGGGAGATAAAGGATGGTGTTAACTCCATTTTAGAGACTATGAAACTAAGGTTTTATCCAATTAAATGATTTTCACAAACCCAGTAAGGAGGGTTTTGGCTTATAACTTAAGTCTTCTACAGCTTCACCTTACAGAAAAGCAGCACAGGGAATTTGCTCCAACATTCAGGACCAAGAGGATCAGTTCCAGAAAAATAGGAACGAATCAGAGCAGATAAATTCAAGTAAGCGGCTCCAGGTAAGTGGATAAGTAAATAGGGGATTAGTTAAACACTGAGACATTGATTATCAGCTGACAATAAACTTGAGGGCAAGAAGACCTTGAAAAGGGACAATCTAAGGTGAAAACAACCTGGTAAATATAATTAAATTTATTTTTAAAGAGCATATCTTTTGAACTAAGGAATGTTTTATATATATAGAACATATATAAGTGTATATATATATATATATATATATATATATATACACACACACACATATAATTTATATCAATATAACATTTCATTTATATATATTTGGTATTGTATTATTCCCTGTTTACTATTTAAATTGTTTTTAATAAAAGTGAAATTAAATAATTTTTATTCCATTACTACATATACAGGAGTCCCTCCTTCTCTGAGGTTAATTGGTACCCGAAAAATTTTTAAGTCCCCTTAAAATAAGGACATAATAAGTAGTGGAGAACAAAAGCTTCTACTATAATTTAACCTGAAAAAGAAATGAAATTAAAATTATGAAAATAAGTTTTATGCTATATTTAACCAAGTGTAGATGTAGATCATAATTGCAAATAGCTGCCAACTCTAAGAAGGAACAAAGAATATATCAAGTAGTTTTTGGTTTGTTTGTATTTCATATAACTCTTTCAGTCAAGTAAGAGCAAAATAACAGCAACCTTCTCTTTATACATGCCCAGAAGATCCTAGGAAAGGTCATTTTCACAAGTAAGCCCAAGAGCTTCAGAAATTTTTCCAAGAAAAAAATCGAGAGTTCAATCATGCTCCTTTTAATGTCTGCGGTGCAGCCAATCCTCTTGATTTTTAAATTTTTAACCCTGACCGATCCTCATCTGTCAATGCCTTTACATGTGATTGAGGTAGTTCAACATCACGTTTCTCAATTTCATGAAATCTTGCACATTTCCCCCTGCCATCAATTTCCCTTGTGTTTGTATTTTATCGTCAGATGTTTGCCACCTCAGAAACCCAGCAGGAGCCAGCAGACAAGCACACTGATGTTAGTGGGACCGAATTTTATAGGGGGTCACTCTTTATGTTTTATGATACAATAACTTTCACTCGGAAACTAAGGAAACAGATACTGAACACTCAGACCGTGAAAATCTCCTGTAATGGCTTTTTCTTGCATCTGCACGGTAAGTGTGGAATGGTACAGCTCATGTCTGAAGAATCTAAGTTATCTATGCCCAAAGGCTGTCCCTTCCCACCACCAACCCTCTCCAGTCAGAACTCATCACCCGGGAATAGCACCACAGGTAAAGACATTAGGGCTGTGCTCAATAACCCCAGTAAGGAAATCCCTACCTCCCCAAATCATGAGAAAAACATCACAGTCATAGTGCCGACCTGAACTCTTGACACCAGTCTCCATCCTAGGACAGCAGCATTATTCCAAAAGCCTGCTCTGGCTGCCATTCCTCCTAGTGCTGTCCCTTGGAGTCACAAAAACCTGGCTTCTCTTAGCAGCTGAGCAAAGAGTAAAGATGGTAGCTCATTGGAATTAACAGATCAGAGAAAGAGAAACCGCTAGTCCCATCTGCTATGATCCATAAATAGAGACAGTTTTACATATGTGTCTATGGAAGGCAGTTTAGTGGAAAGGAATGTACATCTTCAGATAAGGCCAACTGCATTAGCAATGCTGCTGGTATTCTCGACAACCAGAGATGTCAGTAGAATTAGAATTCCAGGCTTGAGATCAGGAAGCAATTACTGGATAAGGGTCTTCCTTTTGGCCACCACATCAACAATAGTCTCTCCTGTGACTTTTTTTTACTCAAGAAAAGATTCTGGTTGAATGAGTCATCTTCTTTCCAGGCCAAGAAATAAAATTTCTGAAATCCTTAGGGTAATATTTTGGAGAAACGGTTCAAAACTGAAAACTTGTGATTCATTCTGGCCAATCACTTTCTCTGCAAGGCTCACTGAGACGAAGTTTTCCACTTGATAAATATGGTGAAGACTTAAAATAGACAGTGCTCTGGAGGTAATGAAATCTCTCACATTCGTATATGGTGTTTCTAGTTGATTCCAAAAATGGCAAGGATGTAAAAGCTTGTTTCCAGGACACATAGATTCGGGGAGAAGCCTGCCCAACGTTGAATATATGTAAACTAAGTTTTTGTCCCCAACTCCTGGGCAACTTTACCATGGCAAGATCAAAGTAATATCTATTGATGGTGAATAGGAGTGATGCAAGTTCCAAGCAGGCTACGTACAGGCAACTTAGGACATATTGCTTGAATTAAAAGTACATAAATAAGAATCCATGTGAAAAGAATGAGAATGGCTACCTTCAGAAATAGGCCATTTACACTAAGTGGAAATCCACTAATCACATGCCCAATCTACCTGCGGAGAGCCTGGGAAATATAAGTAAGCACATGGAATATTTGATCATCATTTACTAAATCTGCTACAGTCCACCCTTCTCATCACCAAGTATTTCTTTGTTTCCTTCTTCCCACACAGAATACACTTAACTCCTCCACAAAGGAGACAAGCCAAAGTTCCATCCAGCCGCTGCATTCAACTCAAAGTTCATCTTTCTGGGTGATGTCCAGTTGTCTCTCCATCAGATTCAGTTACATGTGACTTTTCAACCTCTGGAGTCCTGATTTTACAAAAGACAAATTATCTATTCCCTCTCCACATATACTCATGTGCACACACACACACCCACTAAGGTATGTATAAATACTTCCATTTGGAAAGAGAAGAATGGGGGAAACACAGCAGCCACTGAGCTGTATCAATTCTGGAATCCAGCCCAGCAGACTGGGAAGACCTCCTACCCTGGGGATGGGAGGTTCCTTGGTTAAGCTATGATTAGCGCTCTCTGAGAAGAAGCTGCATTTTTCATTGTTCTCTATGGCTCTTAGATTCGTCCTCTAGAAGATTCTTTTCCCTTATTCTCTGGCCACATCTGAAGTAAGCTTTGAGGAATTTGGACTCCTGAGGGGCTATTCAGCTTTCTCAACTTGCTTCCTACTCATTGACTATTAGAGGTCCCAGGGTTGTTTTAAGTTCTAAATATTCAGATACCGTTTTATGGTTGCTTTAGTTACGTAGTTGCCTAAAAACTCTCTTTGCTCTTCACTTCATTGGACAATAGGCACACTCAAAGGACTTTTCCACATGTGGTTCTCAGATCTGTTTTATTTCTTTGCTTCCTTACCTCCATGCCTCCTTCTCTCACCCTTCATGGTGGCTACTGACATCAGGCTATTGGGCGTGGATGGGAAAACCACGTCTTGAACAATGTTTTCCTTGAGGCATATGAATCAACTGAGAGGCTTCCCCCGCGCCCACCCCCAGTCACCTCAAAGTCTTGTTAAATACCACTGCTTACAGTCGGGTTCTAGAAACAGTCAACTCTTCCAAATTTCTAGGCCCCAAATTTTGAACTCTGTACCTCTTCTCTTCTGCTTTATAAACTGATTACTTCTCTCCTTAGGGTATCTCTTTCTTGTATTATCTTGCCAAACACAGCCAATAATACCACCCAACACTAAAGTCCTGTTTTTCACTCTCTCTGATAGCACTACAAGTTTATTAGGTAAGTGATCTGACTGCCTCGTTATTAGAAGCAATAGTTTACTTGAATATTTTGCCATGATGTATCAGGGATCATCATCTTTCCAGCTTTAATGTTAGTTTCCGCCCAGCTCATCCCCGATGACTAAGACGATGCCATACATTTTAGGTTTTTCTAATGGCAGCACCCCACTTCAAGACAAGAAGTTCTATAATGGCACACGTTGCCACAACAGACCAAACCCCACATCTCAGTGACTCAGCTCAACAAAAACTCATTACCTGCTCACATAAAGTCTTGTACAAAACAGCAGGAGCTCCCTTCCATTTAGTGACTGAGGAAGCTTCCTCTATCTGTGTCACTAGAGCCTGATCAACCTTGGGCTAGCCTATAAATTTTAAGTACTGAAGTTGTCAAGGGACTGGCCAGTCCCCTGGCACGTGGTGAGACAATCAAGGGACAGAAGCCCAGCCTCAATGGACACAGGCACCTTCTGTCTCTTCATGCCACCTTTGTGGGGACAGCATACGCTTTGTACCTACATCTTTTTAAAATATTGGTTTGTCACGGAGCACCGAGCTGAGCTCTCTGTGCTATACAGCAGGTTCCCACTAGCTATTTTACACATGATCGTGGGTTGGGGCGGGGGGGAGGGAGGTCCAAGAGGGAGGGGACATAGGTATACATACAGCTGATTCATTTCACTGTACAGCAGAAACTAACACGACATTGTAAAACAATTTTACTCCAATAAAAAAAAATGAGGGCTTCCCTGGTGGCGCAGTGGTCGGTAGTCCGCCTGCCAATGCAGGGGACACGGGTTCGTGCCCCGGTCTGGGAAGATCCCACATGCCGCGGAGCGGCTGGGCCCGTGAGCCATGGTCGCTGAGCCTGCGCGTCCAGAGCCTGTGCTCCGCAACAGGAGAGGCCACAACAGTGAGAGGCCCACGTACCGCAAAAAAAAAAAAAAAAATTATACCTCAAAAAAAATATTGGTTTGTAAGTTTTTGTGGGTCCTAGTTAGAGTGACCAACTACCTTCGTTTACTCGGGACTTAGAGGGTTCCCAGGACACGGGACCTTTAGTGCTAAAACTAGGAGAGTCCCAGGTAAATTGGGACAGGTTGGTCACCCTAGTCATTGTTCTCTTAGAAAAGCAGATAAAAACAAAAAGGTACCCATGTCTAAAGAAACTGCCTTGGAAATCATCACCTGCATCCTCCTACCACTATGAACTCACATGACCTACTTTCCAAAAGAAGATACAAGCTCCTGGACAAATAGCCTGGCCCACATTTTTGTGTGACTCTGATGAAGTAAGAAACTTTTGTTGGGCTCTTTTAAAATTTAAGATATGTGCAGACCCATCCCCCAACACAAAGTATGTAGATGAGGTCATAACAGGATTCAAAGAGGGAAATATTTAACAGGACATCCACAGGCAAAGCTTCTCACCCCCAAAAGAGAGCAAGGTCATGATCTCTGCATTCAGCAAGAGTTCATTGTGAGCCTGAAGAAAGACTTGCTTAGGGCCTTGGAGTTATGATGAAGTAGGTCAATTTTTAAAATAAACGTTCATTATATTTTACCCTTTGAAGAAAAATGCTGCTTGGCCTTAAACAAATTAAGAGTGTTCAGGCTTTTTATTTGGGGCATTTTTTTTTAGTTGAATATTATTAAAAATAATTACAGGCTGTGGATTTAATCTAAAGCACAATCAGCACCCCCAAAGTCCCCTACAGTGAGTTAAAGCATCCTCCTTCCCAAAATTCAAAATTAAGTGGAAATTCAGATTAGTTTTGATTTATAACCACATTATGAACTATTTAATATTTTCAAGAAGTCATTCCGTGTGCCCATATTAAATTAATTTACAACAGAATATTATATAATTTATATATGCATACATATAATAAATTATAGCCCAACTATATAATTCTACATGTATAATTAATTACATTAACCATCTACATTTTAAGCCTACAATTAGATAACCCTAAAAGACAGCGCCGTTAGCATTTTTTAATAAATACTTGTGTTTGGAGCTGTTTAACAGAGCACCTGATAGCTGATAGAGCAGTGTTAACATCTGTTCCATTATTTCCAGAGGACGTTGGTTGAACGCAATACTATTCACATAAAATATGCATTTGTTCTAGACTGTCAAGTACCTCTATTATTTTATTAAAAAGTCAAAAAGGAATATAATCAGACTTCATAATTTATGTGTGACATTTTCATTACAGAAAACTTTATGCAAAATTGAATTCCAAAATTTAATTTCCTGTGATGTTTAAATTACTTACTATCTGGCTCCTCTCCAAACATCGCGATCACTGAAGGCCCCATATGAATTCTATTAAGGATACATTTTGCTGCTGCCAGAATATACAGGGTAGTTTTCTAAGTAACTCTAAGAATATGCTTCTTAAATATATTTTGTGCCAGTTTAAATAGTTTTTCTCACACAGGAAAGAAAAGCAGGAACTTTTCTTTCTTTTTTTTTTTAAACCACATACAGATTTTCTCTGCTTCTCTCCTTCCCACCTTGCCTGTGACCTCTTATTCCCGATACTTTAACCCAAAAGAAGCCAGGCTGGTCCAGCCCTGTCAGTTAGGGCTCACCACATTACAGGACAATAACCAGGTTCCCTCTGGCTTTCTTTTTTTTCAGGCAGTCCGATAAAGAGGCTTTGTCTGGGGTAGAGCCCACGGTGAGGACATCTGACCCTCTCTCTTGTCACCCACCTTATGTGACAGTGGGTACCTCCTCCCCCCATTCCCTTTTCTGCTGCATCAGTGGGAGCAACCTGACTTAGCATCATTCCCAAGGTGCTTTGAGAAACCTGAAAATGATATCGCACCTCCCAGCTGCCGGGGGAAATGAGACGGCTCGTAGTGAGCAATAATTTAAATAATGAGCCTTTGAGGGTAGGAGGGTACCCCCAGCAGAGTCACCTTATGTATTCTCTGGCAGAGAACAAATTTCCAAAATGGCACTTTAAACGGGGAAATCATGAAACTGTAAGCAGTGAGAGGGGAAGAGACAGGGTGAATCACTGTCGATCAGACAAGGGGTGGCAGGATTCCCTGCTCAGGGCTGCCCCACACAGCCAGCCAGCGGTCTCTGGATTCATCCAGCTGCCCATTCCACCAAAGGGAGCCTCCACGGCTAGGCATCGTATGATGGGCTTGGAATATAGTGAGGTATAAGACAGGATTCCTGCCTCAAAGAGTTCCTAATTCAGTAGAAGGGTGAACTTCTTACATTTATGTAAAACTCTACATCTTACAAAGTGACCTGACATGGTGTTTGTTTCATTTGATGGTCAATTGTCTGTGAGACGGCGGCGGGCAATTCATCCATCCTAATGGATGAGGGCAGTAAGCCCACTTGAGTGATTTTCCAGATGTCACACCACAATAAGTGGGCAGGCCTCCTAGAGCCCAGGCAATCCACTTTACTCAAATCCTAAACTGGACTTCAATGGTGGAAGCCAGGAAGCTGAGCTGTGATATGTGTGTCCTGACACCGGGCATGGGGGAGGAACAGCTCATGCTTCCACTCCAGCACCTTTCCATGGCCCTCTGCAATGTTACAGCAGTAACCTCAACTCAGATAGTCATCCTTATAGCTCTTCTCATCTGTCTGCCACTGCAAATGTCTATCTGGTCCCATTTGGGGGATCTTGAGGAGGTCACCCTGTCAATCTCATTCTCCCAGGAATATTGTTACTCCCAGGCTGTCACCCCACTGCCTGAAATTCTACCACTGTGAGTGCTTCTTTTTTCCTCTTCAGGCACTTTCTTTTAAAAGATTGCCCTAGGAGAGTTCATACAGTTAAGCTATAATGAGCTAGTTAGACTCTACTGGGGATGAATTTATCAGATGACTTTCTCTCAACCAGCCAGCACCCTCAGAACCATTCATGTGGAGCTGCAAACACCCCACCAGGGTTTGAGAGAATGTCCCCAGGATAGTTGTTGCATCCCTCCCTGCTACCCCTCACACTCACAGTCCTGCTTCTTGTCCTTTAGACTTGGCTTTCCCATCTGGTCTCTCCCGATCATTGCCTTCAACTTCCTAGATGCTCAGGCCTGCATTTGCCAAAACCCATCTGCCTAGTAATCAGAACATCCATTAGATCATTGGCCCTTTGGGTCCCAACCTCCCACCCTGAGGCACTAAGGGGAGGGGGCTTTATATAAAGCAAGAGAGAGACTTTGGGAGTAAGTGGTGTCATGCATCGTAAAGCCTGAACTCATGGGCCCTGTGCAAATGGCCTGTGGTCTGAGTGGGAAGGGAAGAGTAGAAGGAGACAGGGGAAGAGAGAAAAGGGATATTTCCAGACTTGGCCTCCCTGCAAAGTCAACTTATCCCCTCCTCTGCCTTAGCAACACAGGAATTTAGAGGAAGGCCCTTACAAAAGGCAATGCAGGAAAATGTATTTGACAGATACTTACGGGTGCTCAGTAAATAGAATCTACCAATAACAGTAATAAGGTGCGAATATCTTCAGGCCAGTTGCTAGAAAGTTCGGTAAGAGTTTCCATTTGTGTTTATCAGGTCGATGGAAGAGAATGAGAAGGCAAGGAGAAGCAAAAGTAAGAATTCCAGAGAGAGGGCGCCACTGTGTAAAGACATGGGGGCCTCACGTGCAACAGCAATTATGTGTATGGAGACTACAATCGGTGTGACCTATCCAAATGTGTCAAGTGTAAAAGTATAGAGTGGAAGTGACAAAGGGAGAGGCTACGTGGGCTTGCAGAGGCCGCTTCTTTAGCAGTATGGAGCAAAAAGGAGGTAGCACTGACCGATAAGCAAGACTTTAATTACTATCTGATTGTGGCCAGAAGCCCCAAAAGGCTAAATTTAGTGGACGTGTTCACTCAAGAGGACTTATACCCTTCTTAAAGACAAGGCATCCTCCTTGGCTTGGCTCAGACATCTCTTCCTCCAGGAAGCCTTCCCTGGCCCGTCTGGGTAGACCCCTTTAGCACCTCTGTGCCCCTTTCATAGCGCTTACACTCTGAGTCTCCATGGCAGGGGCACTTGCTCGGCCCACTCCCCCCGCTATGGGCACCATGAGGGCAGAATTGGTCACGGGCCTGAAGCAGGTGCTCAACATTTGTTGAAGAAAACTTACCCTTAACCTCAAAACTCTTTCACCCAATGTGTCTCCTTTGCTTTACAGCAAGTCTTCTTGAAAAGAGCCATCCGTACCCACTGTCTCATCTTCTCCTTGCACTTTCCTCTCATGCTTTCTTGAAACTACTTCAGTAAGCCCCCTCCTCTCCTCCACAATGAAACTGCTTTTGTCAGGTGACCTCCACCATGACCTCCACGTTGCCAAATTCAATAGGGCTTTATCAGTGTTTCTCTTATTCCCAGCAACACACTGGACCACCTCCTCCTCCTTAAACATCTTCCCTTGGCTTCTGAGATACCTTTCTCTCTTGATTTTTCTACTGCACTCAGAAGCTCTTCTCAGGTCCCTCCACTGGTTCCCCCTCATCTGCTTAACCTGTAAATGTCAGAGCGCCAGCAGCAAAAACCTTGGACTTCTCTATCCTCACTCACTTCCTCGCTGACCTTATCTGGTCCTGTGACTTGAAACACCCCTCTTGATGCTGGCAGCCCCTTAATCAATACCTCTAGCCTCAAACTCTCCCTTGAATTCCAGACTCCCTTTGCTAACTTCCTACTCCACATTTTTACTTGGAAGTCTATGAAGCATCTCACACCTCACATATCTAAAACCAGACAACATGCACCCCCAATAATGTTGCTCTTTTTCACCTTCTCCATCTCAATAAATGGCATTTACATGTGGCCAGAGGCTTAGGCTAAACAGCCAGCAACATCTTTGCCTCCTTTCTTTCTCATGCACCCACATCTAATTCATCAGCAAACTCTGCCAGCTCTCCCTCTGAGATATATCCAGAATCCAACCACACTTTACCACCCTCCACCAAATCACAGACTCCCTGCTGCCAGCATCTCCCGCCTAGATTATTATAATCACCTCCGACTCAGCTCCACCCTTAATCTTCCCCCCTTAACCACACATGACAGCCAAAAGGAACATTTTAAAATATAAGAAAGATCATGTCACCCGTCTGCTCAAAACCTCCCAATGGTGCCATCTCCTCCTCTGTAACCACACTTTCTCTGACTTGCCCCCACCCCCTGCCCATTCCAGGTCAGCTACACTGGCCTCCTTGCTGCTCTTCAATATACCAAAGATGACCCCACCTTAACTCCTCTTAACTTTGTCATTCCTCTGCCAGGAAAGCTCCTCCCCCAAATATCCACAGGATTCATTCCCTTCCTCCATCAGGCCTGTGCTTAAATCTCACACCTTCAGAGAGGCCTTCCCCAACCTCTGTAAGGAAGCTTCCCCTCTCCCCTCCACTTCCTTTACTTTACTTTGGCCTTCTTTATAGTGCTCATCATAACCTGATATATTTGTTTCTTTGTTAAAAATTGTTTTTCTCTCTCCATGAGAGTAAGGATTTGGCTGTTTTGTTCACTCGAAATCCTCGACATCTAAAATTCAATAAATGTATGAATGAAAGTATGAACGGGAGGGGAAAAGTTGGTATCTTCAAACAAGGTAGGAAGACACTAACATAAGGGCTTCATTTTTTTTTTTTTTTTCTGCGGTAGGCGGGCCTCTCACTGTTGTGGCCTCTCCCGTTGTGGAGCACAGGCTCCGGACGCGCAGGCTCAACGGCCACGGCTCATGGGCACGGCCGCTCCGCGGCATGTGGGATCCTCCCGGACCAGGGCACGAACCCGTGTCCCCTGCATCGGCAGGCGGACTCTCAACCACTGCGCCACCAGGGAAGCCCCAGGGCTTCATTTTTAAAATGTAAAAGCTGGTTTCCTTAATGAACCTCGGTGAGTTTTTGTTGCAGTGGTGGTGGTGGTTTCTTTTTGTTTTTAATCTTTGTATCAGACTCAGAACTACCCACTATTTAACTCTGCCAGCAAATATGAGCTTCCCCTCCTGGTGCTGTGATCACTGTGGTGGCATCAACCAGGAAATGAAATCTTAATCACAGCATCTGCCATGCACCCTTCACTTACAAGCCCACAAATGAAACTCCAGCTAGGCAATCTCATTTCACTAAAACGTGGTTGGACCCAATAACTGGAGGCTGGCGCTCACAGCACATCGTTCTGCCCAGTGCTGTTCAATCTTGACAAGCTTCAAGGTTTATGGCACCCTAACCTCTAACTTAAACAGAAAAGCCTGTGCTGGGCTACTTACTTAGCAACCCACAAGCGTTTGTATCATATAAGTCTACCTGTGGGCTTCTCAGTGTTACTGCCTCAGTTCCTTGCCAGACTAAAGGAGAAAAGATTTTTTTAAAATCTTTTGGGGACTTCCCTGGTGGCGCAGTGATTGAGAGTCTGCCTGCCGATGCAGGGGACAGGGGTTCATGCCCCAGTCCGGGAAGATCCCACATGCCACGGAGCAGCTGGGCCCGTGAGCCATGGCCGCTGAGCCTGCGCGTCTGGAGCCTGTGCTCCGCAATGGGAGAGGCCACAGCGGTGAGAGGTCCACGTACCGAAAAAAAAAAAAAAATCTTTTGGGACTGATGGTTATACCACTGTCACTACCAGTTTACCACCTAATGGCACTTACTGTTGATGGAGAGAAAAAAAGGGACAAGTCATGTCGGATCCAGCTTGACCTACCCATGAACACGTGAACAAGGAAGGTGAGAGGGAGAGGGGCAGTTTTCTTCATTTCCCAGAGGACTGGGAAGAAGGGACCAGGGAACCTTGGGGACTTGGAGGAAACTGTACTCAATCAGATGGCCATATGTCAACAACAGCCCAACAGCATCTCAGGGCTCCTGGCCTGTTTCAATCTGAGGGGGATACAGTGTGATTTCCAGGTACCTGACTGGGGCCAGGCAATCCAAAGGTTGAGCCCTGTGAAAAGCAATTAACATTCCAGAGCAAAAGTGTTACCCGCAAGAAAGCCTGCTTCCAGGAGCACCTGGCCCCTTGAGCCAGGTGCAGGTTTGTCCCTGTGACCTCAGGGAGTCACTTGCAGATCGGATATCAACAGGTGAGAGGAGCAGTCACTGGCAATTTTATTGATGGAATTGGGTTTACAAATTACCCTCAAAACACACTAAAGTGAAATATTAAATATTCCCCATTCCCTAGTGGACCCCTTCTGGATTTGAAAGAAGGAAAGGCAAAACACCACCTTTCCTAATAGCCGTATCCCCACTAGAGTAATACCTATTCAGAAGTAGACTGAGGGTTCCCAGGATCGGCTATTGTGAAAATTTGCTGGACAAACGCAATGTAAAAATCCTGGGATCAAACAGCTTGATCCAATAAAATCAGGACATGATTACTACAAGCTGAAGACTCCAAAGAGCATCTATAGGCTGGTTCCTAGTGTGTTGGAAACTTCTTTTAATGACTTAAATCAGAATCAGGTGTCCTTTAAAAGCTACAGCACTGCCAATATCTTAACATCCACATTCTGGTGGTAATTTGGGGTAAAGGTGTTCCCCTTGATCTCAGAGAGGGCAACTGTCCCCAGACATGCTTGAGTACTTGAATGATGGACTACAAACCATGGCCCTCAACTCCGGATGCACATTAGAATGACCAATTGCACATTCCCATCTCTACCGATGGTCCAGGCAATGGTATTTGTAAAGGTCCCCTTGATGATTCAGTGAAGTCTGGGATAAGAAACACTGCACTAAAAGAAGAGACTTTGGGGCTTGTCTAGCCCAGGGTTTCTCAAACTTGTCTGGTCATCAGAATCACTGGGTGACTTGTGTTACACATAGAGACTACAAGACACATTGCCCTGGAGAGTCCGATTCAGTAGGATTGGGAGAGGGCCCTGGAACCTATACATTTTTACAAGATCCCCACAGGATTTTTATGACCAGGCAAATTTGTGAAACCCTGATTTAATGCACCTCCTCATTTTATAGAGGCAGCCTGGTGTGATTCCTAATTGTTAGCTCCTCATGGGTAGAGTTGCTCCTGATGCATCTTGGTATTGATCTCAGAGCCTCATATACATAGTAGGTGTTCAATAAATAATTTCTGAATGAATGAATAGAATAGTGGAAAAAACAGGCAACCTGATTTCACATTTTTGACTTGGCCTCAATGACCACATAACCTTGGCCAGGTTGTCCATTGGCTAAGACTCTGTGCTCCCAATGCAGGGGGCCTGGCTTCAATTCCTGGTCAGGGAACTAGATCCTACATGCCGCAACTAAGAGTACGCATGCCGTAACTAAAAAGATTCCACATGCTGCGACGAAGATCCCACGTGCCACAACTAAGACCTGGCGCAGCCAAATAAATAAAAACAAATAAATAAAGACTCAAGACTTTGTTTCTTCATCTCTTAAATGAAGCTATTAAGACTGATTCCACCTACGTCCATAGGAATCAGATAAGATACTGTTTTCAAGTAATTTTCATTTAAAGTTTCAGATATACATTACATATTCTCAGTGTAAACAAAGAAATTAAGGGCCAGAAAGGAAAAGTGAGAATGCTCACTTCACGGAGTTAAGAAATGGCAGAGCTAGACCTAACCCAAAGTTCCCTAATCCCAGCAAGGCTACTCACCACTTTGCCACTGGGCATGGAATTTTTTGGAAAGTGGCTGAAATACTTCACCCAAACTAGAGTGACAGTTCAGAGAAGACATTTTTCTTCAAGTTCCCCCAGAAGCCTATAAGTACTCAGAATTCTGAGCTTCAAGCCCCTTGGTGAGAAACCAAAGGTTACCCCAATGGAACATTGAGGTTCCTGCATTTTTTAACTAGAGCAGAACCGAGGAGGGGAAAATGGGTTTGCACGTGTGCTGCCATCTGCACACAGAGCGGCCCAGCTGGGGCAGGAGGGGACACCATGGGGAGGGTGGTCTGTGAGAGGAGGACTTGGTCGCTGTGCTCTCTCAGTGATGATGTCCAAGGCAACTATATGAAAGAAATGCACTGCAGCAGGACAGAATGGTCAACACAATTTCAAGTACTCTGATTAGTCTCTTTATTCTTAGAATAACCTCTCAACACATGTACGCTAAATGTACATATACTGCAGACTGAGTCATGGGAAAATTGATGTATTAATGAGTTTGGGGGAGAAACTGAGACCAAGACTCTCTCTCCTGAAGACTCACTATTGCAACCTTACTATTTTCTGAGGCAGCTGAAAGTGTTTTTGGTTTTGCTAGATCCATCTCTTCTACTTTTTTGAAGAAGAAAAAGAAAAGTTATGAACTACAAAGCAAGAACCAGGGCATAGTAAATCTATGGGTTGCCCGTGAAGCTTGAAACATTGTCACAAAGCCCCTGAGAAGTAAGGGAAAAGCTGACATCCTTAAAAGGTAAGTTCAGACATTTTCAAACCAGAACTTTAAGGTGGACATGGATGCTGACCTAGCCCCTCAAAGTGATGAGAGGAGCATAATGTCAATGCAGGCAGACTTTGATGAGCTGAAAGAGTCCAGACAGTACAAAGCCACTCTACCTGCACTTCATGGGCCTGCTGTACTGGCTAAGAGCTGGTATCAGGCTAGGTTCTTTTTTTTTTTTCCTTTAACGATCCCATGTTATTTTTAGGGATATTAATATGTCAAACTCCAGGAGAATGTAGCACTTGGAGATTTAAAATATATATATATATATCCATGTTTGCAAAACGCATTAACTAATCATCATGCTAAGATGCTAGGAAGGCCTCACTTTGTTCTTCTGAGTTCTGTTCTATTCCTTGGCTTACATCCTGCACACAGGTAAGGGTGTTCAAGAGCAATAGAGGGAGGCTGACGAGTGGGAGTACAACAAAGTGGCCTTCCACTCTAGGAAAAGAAGCAGAGCCCATACCCAGCCAATGGCATGTCAGACCATCTTTTTTGTATCAGAAGTCTAGAATCTCTAATTCATGATCCAGATATGATCCTTGGTTTTATTTCATTTGGCTATTAGGTAAAATACCAACTTGAAACACATGATGGTATCCTTTGCCTGCTCATTAATGTCATTGTCTACGGCAGAGCTTCTGCTCTAGAGCCTAGAATATAAGGCCTAGGTAATGCCTCATGTCCTCTCTGCACCAAATAATTTTCCCCTCTTTTTTTCCTTGGTGACCTCTTTCTTCAAGATCCAGATTAAATACCATTTCAATGTGACCCCTTCTTGTGGCCCCCATTTAAACAAGCTTCTTTCTGTGGGACACATGAAAGGCAATGTAACATGGGGGAGGGGGTGGAGGAATAACAACTTTTAGAGACAGAGACAGCTCTGCAGTTTACCTCGGGCAAATTGTTAACCTTTGTGAGAATCAGTTTGCTGTAATCTAGTGACCTATGAAAACGTATAATGTGGGACTTCCCTGGTGGCCTGGCGGTTAAGACTTTGCCTTCCAATGCATGGGGTGCGGGTTTGATCCCTGGTCGAGGAGCTAAGATCTCACGTGCCTCGTGGCCAAAAACCAAAACAGAAGCAATATTGTAACAAATTCAGTAAAGACTTTAAAAAATGGTCCACATCAAAAAAACTTTTAAAAAATACATATAACGTGATCTTTAAAAAGGTATGATGGGGCTTCCATGGTGGCGCAGTGGTTGAGAGTCTGCCTGCCGATGCAGGTGACACAGGTTCGTGCCCCAGTCCGGGAAGATCCCACATGCCGCGGAGCAGCTGGGCCCGTGAGCCATGGCCGCTGAGCCTGCGCGTCCGGAGCCTGTGCTCCACAACAGGGAGAGCCCACAATGGTGAGAGGCCCGCGTACCACAAAAAAAAAAAAAAAAAAAAAAAAAGGTATGATGGTTTTTACCTGGGAAGATGGTGATGGTTAAATGAGATAATGATATGAAGAACCTAGCATAGGCTCTAGTACTATACTCAGGCATTAAAAAATGTTTCATCTCTTGGGCCTGGCATAAAATACCTGTGAAATACATTTATAGGATGAAGAAACTTCCATATATGCCCAAAACACAGCTCTAAAGCTTTTAATAGACATATTTCAAATGGATAGGAGTGGTCAGTATTACTCCCGAGTGTTATATCAGTCTTTTCCTCTGCATTTCCTTCTCTCTCTTTATCCTTTTTGCTCTCAAGCTTAAGTCACCATAGAACATGAATGGCCCATGCATTTTATATCTGACCTAGACCACAAGGACATTCCCAGCAAGCCTGAAAACACAAATTTCCAACTTAGCAAATTCATACAGGTCCTAATGGTCACTCCCTTTTCTCAAAGTGCTAGTAAACTATGCATTGAGAAACCTGCCTTGCATCAACATCAGATTTGATGGTCCAGAGTTTAGAGAATTCTCCTCTTCTCCTTGATTTCCCATAAATGCAGGGCACCTTAGGACAAATAACACAACTTAAATCCTATCTTTGACCCACACAAATCTAAAGATGAGACTGTATAAAAGCTATTATACAAGAAATCTTATAAAAGCCCAAGTATGTTTCAAATGAAATGCTGATTATTTATCCAAACCTATTTACAGTTTTATATTCTAGAAATACACATACTCTTTGAGGAGACTGATATACTTCTCTACCTAAGATTCCACAGATACCCAGTGATGCCCAGAGAAGAGGCCAACAGAGCACTGATGCACTGAATATTTTTCCTGAAATGTGAGTCTCACATTTGAAACCAAGGTTGGCCCTATACTGATGAGGAACACTATCAGAATAGTAAATGAGGCACCATATGGTCACCGGGCCCCAATTCTGGATCTCCTAATGTAGTGAGCATTTGATGTGGATTCGTGCTGTCCAGCACCACTTCTACTTGGGGAATTTCCCACCTTGGGAAGCTCACCTTGCCAAGGGAGAAGTCAGAAACTGATCTTTCAGGCCTCCCTTGGTGCTAGGTCCAGACCCACGGCCTAGGCTTGGGATGATTAGATGACCCTTGGTCAAAGGAGATACATTTCCAATGGGAAGAGAGAGATGAGAAGAAACAAGTCTCCATGTGGAACCCATCCTGACAGCTGATGGAGAATGTAGGAAGTCACCCTACTCCCAGAGATGGCAGTAGGACAGGCCCAGTGTTAGGGTCCTGTGGGGTGAACTGGAATGCCTGCGCCCACTGGCAGTACCAGCAGGGTCCCCAGTGGAACCCTCCACAAGTGCGATCTGGGAATTGCTCCTGGTCATATAGCATTTAAGCCTGAGTCTCTGGCCCCTCTGGAGGCTCTATCTGCCACCTAGTGTTATTTAGAAAATTCTTTTTCTATTTAAAATCCCTAGTAATGATTCTGCTCTTTGCGACGTGGTACCCTAACTGATTAATGTATATAACCAACGTTGGGCAAGTCATTCATGTCTATGGCCCTGAATTTTCTCAACTGTAAAATGAGGGCTAAATTACCCTAAAGTGCTGTCCAGTCCTAAAAATCTGTATTTATTTATTAACACTACAAGCTGACCTTTCAGGATGACTTTTCAGGTCAATTCACAGACCAGCCTTCTGAGGTCTTGCAATTTGGAGAAGAAAACCAGCACACACCATGTTTCAAAGTGCAATTTTTGTCTACTAAAAACGATCATGTTTCTGTAGCATCATGGTCCCTTTCACTCAACAGGCATTGTGAACAATGTGTTAGGCCAACATTGTCCCCATCGAGGAGGGGCACTGTATCACTATGGGAGACAAATGAGATAGGAGGAAATTAATGTTTTCAGACATTATGCCCATGAAATAAGCACTGTGTTAGGCAGTGTGTGTGAAATGTATGTGAATTGTCTCATGTTAATTTTCAGAATAACCCAGAGGTAAGATTATCATTTTCATTTTACACATGAGAAAACTGACACTGAAAGCCATTCAGATATTTTTCCAAGTTTACACAGGAAGTGAGTTTGGTAAGACTTAGTAAGTTAGAAGCAATACTTTAAAATACTAAAAGCATTTATAGTAAGGTAGTAAGCCTATACGGATTTTAAAATTTTCTCTATTTTTCAAAATTTCCATTACTCAGAAATACTCAAAAATAATTGTACTACTAATATTCAGAAAATTAAAAATTTTAAAAGGAAGCTAATAAAATCTATAGTGAGTTTGGTAGAACAAAGATTCAATCTAGGTCTTCTCTCTGTAAGTATGTCTCTGCCTACTACTCAGGGTCAAATTTGTCATAAGGAGAGTCCATCTTTACCCTCATTACCAAGTTTGCTCAGTCAAAGAGGGCCTGAGAGTTGAAACTGTCTGTTCAAAATGAGGCACAAGTTGTTTTTTTCTGAATAACCTAGAAAATTCCTAATAAGGCTCATGATGAGCTTCCCAAGAGAATGGAATCTTAAAGAGGGTTTCAAAGATGGGGAGAAAGACAGTCAGATGCATACCAAGAATGAAAAGACTCTATAAGGAAAATATATATTCTTGTTTCCTTGTGCCCTCCCCCCCCTTTTTAAATAATCTCCCCTATTAACTCAATTCGTTTACTAAAAACAGAAAACAAAATGAAAGCCTCGCATCCTAATGTATATGATGCTCTTGCAGGAAACTACTAAATATTTATTAAGGCCATACCATACATGAAAGGGAGAAGGAAAGCATGAAGCCTGTTTCACATATTGTTACAAATCTGTAATGTTAGAATAAAAGGGAAAACTGATTCCTACCAATTATGAAAATGTACAGGACTAAATCAATTGCTCTGCTAGATCTGACTAGCATCTGGTCTGCAGCAGGGGCCAAATAGATCTCATTTGGGATATTTATGAAAAGTAACTTCTAAAACATAAATCAGGACTATAAAATCATCATCTGATTACCCCCAATTTTTAAAGCAGAGAAGAAAGTATATTCAAGTGTAAAATATGGTTTTGGAGAAGGGAGAAGGCAGGCAGCTTTAGCACAGAACAAGAAGCAAAAATCAAAGAGCAAGAAGAGGGAGGTATGAGTGTCCAATACAGAAAATTTAGGCTGTGGCTTTCTGGACGTGGATCATGGAGAGGAGTCAAAGCAACAGCAGCTTCATCCCGGCCTTTCTGCAAGCCAACGCTTTCATTTCAGCTGACGTTTTAGACCAGCTGAGAAGAAACGTGTGGCCTTACTCATCCAAATAATCACTTAGATTTGTTTTTCTTATTTAGATGTGGTCCTAAACCCCACCCCCAGCCCCCTGCAAAAAACCTAAAGGAGAATTTATGAACCCAAGTATAAGAGGAAGAAAATACTGGTATATTGAGAAGTAAATAGGGTATATAGACATAGAGGTTTGGTTTAGACACAGTTGTAATTTGTAATACGGAGATGGACTAAAGACCCTGAAACTGCCTGGGGATCTGTATCGGGAAGATGACGTGAGTTCTTTGAACTTCATGTGCCTCATCCTCTGTGATAAACGTGAATAGACAAATTCAAGTCATAACCAGATCCCATTTTAGAAGTTTCAAGGAATGCCTAATTAGACTCAACCGAGGTAGATTTCTATGGTTATATGATTTTTTAGTTAGATAATTTCAAAATTCTGTTCTCCCATCTCTTCCCAAATCATGAAGAGGTTTACAACAATCCTGTCTTTAGCAGAGAGGGGCAGGGAGGTTGGAGGGTTGTGAAGAGTGGGCTCTGAAGGGGAAAAAACAAAACAAAACAATAACACTGAAAATAACTGGTTTGCAGAAATCTTTTCACTGGCGGGAAAAGATTAAGCACTCCCAAACCATTGTTCAAAAAAAAAGACTTTTTCTAAAGATTTGTCTAATTTTAATGTATAAAATGACATTAAGAGATTAATTCATTCGACCAAAATTTTCAGCATGTACTGTATGTCATGTGCTGTGGTAGAAGTGAAGGACAGAGAATGAGAAACTTAGTTATCAATCCTTTTTGAGGGAATATACAGCTGAGTCAGGATATAGAACATCAAGACATTATTTCAATGTTCTGTGGTAATAGAAATGGGAGACATGTTCAGAGCTGTGGGAGCACAGAGAACATGGGATATGAAGAACAATTTCCTGGGAGGAGTGATGCCTAAATAAATCCCTAAGAGTAACCTGGAGTAAGCCAGGGGAAGAAAGGGGCCTGTGCTGGGCAGGGGCCCTCTAGGAAGGGAAACAGCCTGAGCAACAGCATAGAGATTACCAGCAGCCTGGTGGGTCAAGAGAACCAAAGGCTGTTCAGTGCTTCTGGAGTGTAAAGTGAAAAGTGAGAAATAGCAGAAGATGATTCCAGAAGGGCCAGATCAGAGGGAGCCTTGTGAAGGGGGAGACATATCTTCTCTCAGAGAAGTTCATTCCCCACACGAAGGGCTAAATGTCAGTGTTATTCAGGAAGTCTAGAAGTTGTTAGGAGATTCCATTTTCCACCGGCAAAAATAGCAAGCCAGAGACCATTGCTGATCACAGTTACCCACTTAGATGTTGCTACAGCCCAAAGTGCTGACAAAGTACCCAGAGTCCAGAGGGGCCTATGATGCCAGGTGATACCAAAAGAGAAGAATGAAACTGGAAGGTGACATTTGGAAGATTACAACTGGTCATGGTAGTGAAAAATCGGGAACGTAGGCTCTGCCAGAATCAGAAGAGGCAGCCACACAGGATAATTCTCTGTCCTCTGTAGGGAGTTGCTGACATCTGTTGGTTTCTTGTGGGTTTATTTGTTTTTAATTAACGTAAGAGAGGATTACCCTGAAATTTCTAGTTAGCGCTGCTTCTCCTCCTTAACAAATCAATATCTGTAAATTTAATGCCTCTCGGTTATGTAACAATTTGTTCTTCTCAAACATTTTCATGAACTTTCCCTCATCTACTGCTGAGAGGGAGATAGATGGGAGTTGTTACTGCCATCTTTCAGGTGAGTACACTGAAGATATCCTCCAGAAAGGATGAGTACATTGCTCTAGGTCATCCAGCCAACGAGGTGTGAGAATCCTGCCTTCCGACCCAAATCCAGACACTCCCCGGTGACAGTGTCTGAAAGTCTGAAATAACAAGTGACTTATGAACAGAAAGACTGAACAGTGTTGGCTTAATTATTCTGTCTGTTTTCAGGAACCTAGAGTCCATACACAAAACTGCATTTTGGAGATTCCAGAGCAATGCAAGAGGAATGGAGGAAATAAAGCAGCTTTAGAGTCAAACAGATCAAACCTTTAAAATCTGTTATTTACTAGCTGCATGGCTTTAAGCAAGTTGATGCTTTTAAATTTCAGTTTTCTCATTTGTGAATTGGGAATAATAAAATATTCCTCAAAAAGAATTAAAAGTAACAGAAGAAAAGCATTTGAGGAGAGTATCTGGTATTGAGTAGGTACTAAGTCAATGGTGGCTACCACAAATATGACCATTATTCTGCACCAATTTACACTCTTTGTTCCAAAGGATAAGACTGGAAAGTTTCTGAGCAAAATACGAAACTTTTGCCCTATATACACTAAAAAAGCTTTGAAATATCAAGAGCTCACTTTTGGCTGCACATTGATGCATCTGTTCTTTCTGAGCACCCAGTAACCAGTTGGAATAATGTCCTAATGCCTCCGTGAACTAGTTTATTATTAACTTCCCTCTGCTGATCAAGACAGAGAGGATACAAATCATTGATCGCCAAGCAATTGTTTCTCCATGCTTGCGATATGATTAAATGATCTGCAATGTTGAAAAAGATGATTAAGGGGAGAAAAGTGATAAAACAGATGTTGAATAAAAACAATTTCTCATTGAATAAAGTAGTAGTTGTGCCCATGAGAATTAGCTACACAATACATTCTTCCCTCAATGGCTTGAGAGACATTCTGTTCCTGTTCATTTGCTCCCTAGAAAAAAAGCCCAACCCCCTCAAGGGAGTCATGAATTATTCTGTTTATTACCTTAGTCTGTAACGTACTCTATATCTTTTCTTAAGTGTACAGACTTTAAGGTTAAAATTCAGTGAGTTTCTTAACGCTTACTTCGGTCTAGGCGTCTAACAAGAGGCACCACGCCTTTCATGAACTTTAACGACAACTTCAGCAAGCTGGTTTGCTCTCACACTCAAAGAACCAAGAGTGAAATGTAATATCTCCATGCACCTCTTGAGCTGTTGCACAAGGAAAGGCACCAAGAGCTCTTTTCAAGTGGCTTTTTGCTAGACACTCTCTACAGCCTAGTAAGCATAAGAGTGCCTCAGGGTTTGCCAACATTTTCCTTCCTCAGGGTAAAAATAAATAAAATTGAAAAGGAATGAGTGATAAGCCGGTAAAAATAAAACCAGAGACCTGACATAACACTGTATTATTCAAATGATCTAAAGCATTCCAAGTGGGAAAAAAGAAATGTAAATATCACCAGTGTGACCAACCTAAAGAAGACATAGAACAAATTATTTGCTATTTGGTTTCTGTTTAACATTCGTAAGAAGCTTTTAAACAGTTCCCTCATTACCCCCGTACCCCAAAATATAAAGATGTTGAGTTTCAGCACCTAAGGCTATTGAGCTTCATTTTTAGGATTCTGTGTAGAAAGGAGTTAAGACTTTTTTTTGTAGAAAAGGATGAGGTATGAATGATGATTAAGACATAGAAAGGAAAATTTTGTAAGAACAGGCTTCTTGTACCCTACTTACTGAGTACTACTGCTAAGTTAAGCTCCTTGTTGCCAGGAGTTAACATTCTGAAGCACTTAGATTCCAATCAGAAATTTTTCACGTCATTTCAAATTAAGCGATCTGCCTTTTTTTTTTTTTCAAACTAAGCCATAGTCATTAATCTTTTTATCAAATATTTTTACCTAACTTCAGAGCACTTGGTAGGATTGTACTTCCTTGTGTTAGGTGGAGCCAGTAACTAGTTTTTTTTCTTTTTTTTTTTCAATAAATTTATTTTTATTTATTTATTTTTCGCTGTGTTGTGTCTTCATTGCTGTGAGTGGGCTTTTCTCTAGTTGCGGCCAGCAGAGGCTACTCTTTGTTGCGGTGCGTGGGCTTCTCGTTGCAGTGGCTTCTCTTGTTGTGGAGCATGGTCTCTAGGCGTGTGGGCTTCAGTATTTGTGGCACACGGGCTCAGTAGTTGTGGCTCGCGGGCTCTAGAGCACAGGCTCAGTAGTTGTGGTGCACGGGCTTAGTTGTTCCGCGGCATGTGGGATCTTCCCAGACCAGGGCTCGAACCCGTGTCCCCTGCATTGGCAGGCAGATTCTTAACCACTGTGCCACCAGGGAAGTCCCCAGGGACTACTTCTGACCAATAACTTCCAAGCAGAAATGATATATGTCACATCTGAGTTGTGCATTTAATTCCTGGAGTCATTCTCTAGAGATTTCACTCTCCCTCTGATCTGATAATTGGCAGTTCTCCAGATGATTGCTCTGTCACCCTGGGACCAGAAATGAAGACAACCATGACAAGAAGCATCTGATTAAGTGGCTGTGGACATGTGATATATGAGAGGTATAAACCTTCCTTGTTTTCGGTCACTGAGATGTGGGGGTTTTGTTACAGCAGCATAGCCTAACCCATGCTGATTGATACACACTTTTCATAACTGCACATGCTCTAACTCACTGAAGTAACTTCCCCCATTCAGGAGTACTGTTCCCTCTCACACCTTCTCTCCTCTCTCCTATTAATTCAGCCGCAGCACTAATTCAATCTAAAACTCTCTGCTGCACTGTGGTTAACAAATTTGATGTTGACAGAACCCAGTAATTTATGGCCAGAATCTTAATTTATTTATTGAGCACTTTATTAACCTATACCTTTTGCAGCCTGTGCACTTTTAATGGGTTTATAGTGGGATTATTCATTTATCCCTGTGCGTGAAATGCGTCCTTCATAATTCACCTGTGGCATTACCGGATATTAATTATCAGGATCGGGAACTCACTAATAGTGAGACCACTAATTGTGAAGATAAAATACATTCTCTTGTACTTTGCAAAATCCCTTGCCATTCCCAATAGCAGCAGCAGCACATTTTATTAAATTTAGATTACTGGGTTTGAATCTAATTTAGATCACTAACTTGGCTAACACTTTTCTGATATTATAAGCATGGGATAGGAAGGAGCAATATGATTATGAATAAATAAATATTTTTTTCCATCCATTGGTAAAACAATTTAAAGATGTATTTTTCTACAATGTTCAGTGTTCTAGAAACAAAAATTAAATGCCTATTTTAGGCTATTCCCAGATTAGGCATATATCAGAGTTCTTTGATTACAAGCCCAAGAGTCCATCTTTGAATAATAAGCAAAAATGGGTATTATTGGGATGATATGGAAAAGCTCACAGGATCTAAAAGAAGGCTGAATAAAATGGCTTAAGATGTACAGGAATCAAGCAGTTCTAAAGAGTATTGGCAAAAAAGAATGGCTAGGTTACTAATTTTTTAAATCTCCTTTATTTACTAGTTTTTAAAAATCACCTTCCATCGTGTGGTCCATAATCTCTCCATTTAATCCCTGTTTCACTTCTCAGAATTTACTTTTTTAAGAAATCATATATAATTTCTTTGAAATATGGACACCTATTTAAAATCTTCCTTTATTTTCTGTGAATAATTCATCATGTGGAAGACATTCTTTTTCTTTTTTTTTTGTGGTACACGGGCCTCTCACTGTTGTGGCCTCTCCAGTTGCGGAGCACAGGCTCCGGACGCGCAGGCTCAGCGGCCATGGCTCACGGGCCCAGCCGCTCTGCAGTATGTGGGATCTTCCCAGACCGGGGCACAAACCTGTGTCCCCTGCATCGGCAGGCGGACTCTCAACCACTGCGCCACCAGGGAAGCCCTGGAAGACATTCTTCATCTTCCTTTTATGTTCCTTTCCTCACTTTCTTTTACAGATTTTCATACATAGTTCCCATCTTTCCACTTATTTTTCATAGGAGTCACTACCTCCTTGAGAATATCATAGGATCGACTTAGTGGAAGATGGAAGAAGAAACTGGGGAGTTCAGAGTCCTCACTTAATTTTGTGGTTGTATTACTCAGCTATCACAGTATTAAAGATGTTTAATAAATCATGTAAAACTCAATGCCTTACAAAACACTTGTTCATGAGCTTGTGAATTGGTTGGAAAAGCTTTTCTTCAGCTGGGCTTGCCTCCATGCTCTCTGTAATGTTAATGTCTTCTCCATCTCACTCTGGGTCCAGGTGAAGAGGAAGTAGCTACCTGGTGCATACTTTTCTCATGGCAATCACAGGAACACAAGAGAGCTAGCCAAACTATGCATACACATTTCAAGCCTCTGTTTGCATCATATTTGCTAACTTCCCATTGGCCAAAGCAAGTCACATGACGATGCCCAAAGTCAAGGAATGAGAAATATACTCTGCCACCATAAGCCATGGAAGAGCATGGATATATAATTCCATGGACCGAGGGAGTAAATAACACCACAGTTGCCTTTAGCAAACTGCTGTCCTGGGGCCTTTCCTCCTCACTGTTTTGGGCTTCATGTGGTCAGTGAGATTCACAGTAAAACCATTAGGTAACAAGTCCTCTGGCTTCTGATCTGGCAATTACCGGTTTCCTCTCTTACCTTCTCCTTTTACCCTTCACTGGTTACCTCTAACATTCTCTCTCTCAGTGAACTGTATCATGATAGACAATAGAAACAGCATGTCAGTAAGCTTCCTCCTTCAAATCTACCTTCCCCACCTTTCAGTGGTTAGAATGAGGTCTTTCTAGAGGCTTCAGTGATTGAAATGAGGTCCTTCTAGAGGCGTTTCCAACCTCTCCTTTGATCTGTTTTTGGCCCCAGATGCATCGTTGTCCACATCCGTCAGATTTATGGCACATTAATCTTACATCCTTATCCAAGGATAATGCAAGGATCCATACTGCTACTCTCAGCAAGCTCCCACATCTCAGCCCAGAAACCACAGCATGTGCGCTTCTTGCTTTATGGTTTGGGTTGTGTCATTTTTCTTTGGTTGCATCGAATAAAAAGATTTTTTTCTTTTTCTTTTAAGTTTCGGGTGGGTTTTGAGGGTTAAAATGTTTGACTTTGCCATTTTTAAGTGGAAGCCACAAGATTATATGTTGAGTGTGCAATCAAATTAGAAACCTCAGGATCTTTTTTATATTTTGTTCTACTCAGTCATGTCATCTGATACTATAGTTATACAGTTGAGTTTCTAGATTTAAGAGCATAGCTCTAAATTTATCCTTGTTAAATGATGTCTTGTTAAATTCAGCCTTGTCTGAGATTTTGAAGGATCCTAATCCTGGCATCCAGTATATTTATCTAGCCCTTCCATCTTCCCATCATTCATAAATCCAGACAACTTACTGTTAATGTGCTCATCCAATCACAGCTAAAACTGTTGAATCAGGGGCGGCTAAAGGCAGCCATCCCTACCTCCCCCGCAGTCTGTCAGTCACCACAATCGATTTAACCGACATCTATCCATCTTGTGTCCAGAGATAATGTGATATGTTTTGTCAAATGGTTACTGAAATTCAGATACTTTTTGTCTGCAGCATTCTCTGATCAGCTAGAGTAGAGAGCTGTTATGGTCTGAAAGTGTCCCCCGCAAAATTCACATGTTGAAATCCTAATGCCTATTTTGATGGTATTAGGAGGTGGGGCCCTTGGAAGATGATTACTCATGAGAGAGGACCCCTCATGAGTAGGACTATTTCCCTTATAAAAGAGGCCTGACCGAGCTCCCTAGCCTTTTCCACCATGTGAAGATACAATAAGAAGTTGACTGGGACTTCCCTGGTGGTCCAGTGGTTAACACTTTGCCTTCCAATGCAGGGGGTGTGGGTTCAATCCCTGGTCAGGGAGCTAAGATCCCACATGCCTTGTGGCCAAAAAAACAAAAACATAAAACAGAAGCAATATTGTAACAAATTCAATAAAGACTTTAAAAATGGTCCACATCAAAAAAAAAAAAAGTTGACTACTCAAAAGAGGGCCCTCAACCAACCATGCTGGTAAACTGATCTCAGGCTTCCAGTCTCCAGAACTGTGATAAATTAATTCCTGTTGTTTATAAGCTACCCAGTCTGTGGTATTTTACTATAGCAGCTGAATGGACTAAGACAGGAGCTAATAATTTTAGAAGTGGACAAAGGCAATAATGACAAAGCAAAAGAAACAAGAAGAAAGAGGAATAGGAGGAGAGGAAAAGGGGGGGGAAGTGGGGAGAAAAAGGAAGAGGAGGAAGAGGTGAAGGAAGAACATAAAAATTTAAAGAATAATTAAGAAAAATAAAGAGAATAAAAAAACTGATAATATAATACAACCATAGAACAAAAGAGAATTGCAGAGCATTTTAAATCCCATTCCTGATTTTTTTAAATAAAGTATTTCTTTTTTAAAAAATTTATTTATTTTATTTATTTATTTTTGGCTGTGTTGTGTCTTTGTTGCTGCATGCGGGCTTTCTCTAGTTGCGATGAGTGGGGGCTTCTCTTCATGCGGTGTGCAGGCTTCTCATTGCGCTGGCTCCTCTTGCTGTGAAGCACGGGCTCTAAGCACACGGGCTTCAGTAGTTGCAGCGTGTGGGCTCAGTAGTTGTGGCTCACAGGCTCTAGAGTGCAGGCTCAGTAGTTGTGGCACACGGGCTTAGTTGCTCCACAGCATGTGGGATCTTCCTGGACCAGGGCTTGAACCCGTGTCTCCTGCGTTGGCAGGCAGATTCTTAACCACTGTGTCACCAGGGAAGTCCCCCATTCCTGATATTAAGGAAAGTAAATATCTAAACCAGGGTCACTAAAACTATGTTTTGCAGAACAAAATACTTAGAAGTGTCACAGCACAGAATAGATGCTTTAACTACAGAACTTCTCAGAGCATTTAATGTGCTAGTCTCCAAAAGGGATACAGTATCCAGAATTGATGAGAAGTATTTGATCAGGATCCCTTTTCACACTAGCCTTCTCTCAGGATGGGGTTACCAGACTACATTTTGTGAAGTGCTGGCATTAAACAACCCATTTTATTATTTGACCTATTTAGAGAGCACATGGAAATGCTCGTCAAGTTTACCTTGACTTTACGAAGAGGAATTGCTTTAGTTTGACTTTCTTCATTGAAAAACGGAAGGTAAAGCACTGCTTTGTGATGTTCAGCTCCAGAGACTAGAGTCAAAATTCATACAGGAAACCAGACCTGAGTTAGAAAAAGCTAGCAGGAGAAAGATGAAAAAGGATTAAATTTGAAGGCAGATCCACGCTCTGCCACTTACTGACCAGAGAACACTGTTTGGGCAAAGAATCTACCTCTCTGTGTTTCAGTTTTCTCCTCTGTAAAGTGGGTATAATACTCATCCTTCCTAGATCAAAGAGCTGTTGTGCATATCAAACGAGATAATGTCTATGAAAATGTGTTGTACAGACAAAGCACTTTAAAACCGTAAACACATATTACACAGGAGATGCTAACAGCTATACCAAGAAAATACCAGTAGCTTAACATAACAAAGATCTTTTTCCCGCTCAAGTCACATTTCATTGCAGGTCACTGAGGTGGGTGGTAGTGTTGGCACCCTCCACTTAGTCATGCAGAGGCCCCCTTCCATGTGGTGGTGCTACCACCCTCATTATGTGACTTCCAAGGTACTGTGGAGCTGGACCAGAGAATGGAGGATAAGAGTACAAGGAAGTTCCGAATGGGCCATCCCATGAGTCAGAACAGAGACACACGGACCCAACATATCTGCCAGTGGCTGGAAAAGTAGTTCAGGCATGTTTCCAGGAAGAGAAGAGACGCATATGCACTGGCATTCACTGACACAAGATATTGCTAGTAGGTGAATAAAAGTAGGAAAAGATGGTAACCACCTACAGTGCCTTGCACCTGCCAGCCCAAGGGCCATTCTCTATGAACCCATCTAAATCTATGATCTAACTTAACCGACTCAAAAGGAGGATTTCACATTTCAAACTGACAAAGTATAATTTAAATCTATTCACTAAATAAAAAAGAATTTTTGAGTACTGAAAACCAGGCAATGAGATCCTCATTAGAACTTTCTAATAATTAAGTAAAAGCTAATGCTGTCAGAAAAAAATCCCCCTCCCTTCCTCACAGTATGAGGTGCAGCATGCCTTAAGGTAATATGCCACTTACAGAAAAGCTAAATAAGAAGCCCATTAACTGTTTCTAATAATATTTTATCTTGTTACAAAGACAGTAAATGTTCGTTGTAGAAATGTTTAATATAGATAAGTAGCTATTATTCAAAAATAAGTGCTATTAACATTTTCTTTTAACTATTTTGTATCACATGAAGGTTAAAGATTTGACGACCGCTTCTCCATAAAGAAAAACATGAATGAAATGTGCCTCTCCCCTCATCTGCCTTCTGCATAACTTAATTCTTGTTCACTCTCTGGCAATGGTGGAGAAAGCCTGTTTGCCACCCAGCTCAATCAACAGCAGTAACCTCACCCAGCAAATTGGTTATCTGTTGCTGCATAACAAACTACCCCCAAAATTAGTGTCTTCAAGGACCAACAACCATTTATTACTGCTCATAATTCTGTGGGTTAACTGTGCTCAGCTGGGTGATTCTTCTGCTCTAGGTGGTATTGGCTGTGGCTACAGTCCTGCAGAGATTCAGATGGGCTGGAGCATTAAGATGGCTGACCCACATGGCTGGGAGCTGGTGCTGGAGGTCAGCTGAAAGCTCAGCGTGAGCTGTTAATGGAGCACCTCAGTTCCCCACCACATGGGCACCTCCACGTGATTTGAGCTCCTCACAACATAGAGTCTGGGCTCCAAGAAGTGAAGGTATAAGCTGCAGATTTCTTAAGGCCCAGCCTCAGAAGTTACATGGCGTCAGTTTTGTCACATTCTTTTAGTCGAAATAGATCACAGTTCAGACCAGATTCAAGGGGAGGATAAGTAGACAAATAACAACGTCACATTGCAAAAGAACATAGGAGGGAAAATACTACTGTGGAATATTCTTTGGAAACACACTTTTCCACCTGTTTAGCAGGTGTATCTTGCTCTAGTCAGTGCTTGTAAGGACCCTTCCCACCCAAATCAGGTCTATGGCTACAAGACATCTATACAAAGTTACGGCTACAACCTCTTGTGCCCAGAGACTTTCTCCAAGTCCTACATCCTACCCTCTATTTCAAGCCTTCCCATTCTTTAGGGTGGCTTTCCAGGACTTGTACCTAGACACTGCTTCTCTGCCCGGTCCCTGTAATTAACAACTCATTATAAGAGCAGAGGCCGCTCTGGCACATCTCTCTGAGAGGAGCTTAGAGACTGCAATCATGGTTGGAAGTGGAAGTCAGAAGCATGTTGTTTATACATGGGCTGTAGTTTTATTTTGATGATGGGGTGGGGGGAGGGTGCATGATGGAGCTCATGAGGGAGTTAAAGTCATGTGGTGCTGCAACTGCAGAACACTGCATCAGGAAAACAACTGGAGGTGGAAGGAAGGAGTTTCTTCTCAAAACATGGCATCTCCAAACTCACAGACATACACACACACACACACACACGCACACACACACACACAGAAAACCACATGCTCACACTCATACCCACATACCACTCACACAACACATGCACAAATACACACTCACACACACTCACGCGTACATTCACATAAACACCGTACACTTACAAACACATTCACATATTCTCACAGACCCACACATACTTTCACGTAAACACACAGAGGCTCACACTCTCACACGTTCACACAAAGACATGAACATTTGCACACACTCATCCAATCGCTTACCCGAAGCCCAATCTTCCAGCCCCTTAGCGGTTCTAGAGGGGAGCAAGGGGGTCAGTGGTTTCCCTTGAGTTCATTCGCCAAAAGTGGTACCCTTTCAACAATTTTTAGCTTGTGAGTGGCCATGGTGCTTATCGACTGTGATCCTGAGATGAAAGAGTGTGAAAGAAACACCGCGAAGAGAATGTAGTCAAAAGAGAGGGCTGTCTTTGTGCTTACTCTTCCACACCACCAACTGGCGCACCCCACCATGTCCCCCACAGGCCCACCTTCCTGCCCTTAGAAACTAGATGTGTCTCTGCTCAAAGCCCCAGTTATCTGGGGGCGGGAGAGGCAGACCAGGGGTCCTGGAGACACTTTCTGGTGGCAGCTTTCTCCACAGAGATGTTGATCAATGATTGGATGAAGCCTGCACAGGCCCAGGGGACTGGATTCCAAGAAAAGATTGTGCAACAGAGGGTTTTCCATTGTGTGGATGTCAATTGTGGGCTTCAGAAAGCAGAAGGAAGCCAATTCAGGGAAGTATTTGCAGAGGTGAGGGGAAGAGGAGGTCAAGGTTACACTAGGGCAACGGGATGGAAAGTGAGTGGAAACTGAGAGCTTTTCTAAAAATTCGCCAGCCCCTACCATGTTTAATATTTCTTTAGTATTGTGAAAATAAAAGGGTCAAAGGGAGATAAAGGTGAGCTTTTATCCAATTGAGGATGCATACTGTTTTTGTGCCTTTGCACATTCATTTCATTTTAGTGTCAAAGAAAAACCAGCACGTCAAAATCCCATGCACACAGTTCATTTGTTTTATTGGGAAGGTTGAAGCAAAATCATTTGAAAACACCACTACTTTCTATCATGATGCATACGTCAAACTTTCAACTTCAAATATAACCTCCAAAAATATCAAAGTTGATTTTTTTTTTCTTTTTCAGTTAAGTGTACAATGACAAAGGTACCGATGTTAGGCTCCAAAAGAATACCTCCGCCTCACACTGACTTCTCATCACTGAAGGCTGATAAGTCAGAGGTAAGAAAAACAAGGACTGCAGAGTCAAGTCTGGTCAGCCCAACAAATACTGAGCATCTTCCATGCATCAGGCACTATTCTGTGTGCTGGAGATAATAAGATGAATAAAAAAGATCTCTTTCCTTCAATGGTGTATAGCCTGGTAAGGCTGGCAGAAGGGAAATGAGATATTATTTTTAAATGGGTGAGGGATGCACATGGTGCCGTGGGACCCTAGAGGAGAAGCACTTAGCGCTGCCCAGAGAAGGCACTAGAGCTGAAAGATACTCAGGCAAAAAAAAAAACAAAAAACTGCTGACAAGAGGACAATCCAGCTTAAGAAGAGGCCAAGACTTGAAATAGCGAGGTGTGTGCAGAGAACAAACCCTAAACCAACCAAAGCCTCCCGGGTAGTCCGTGTTAGTCAAGGAGCAGCAGGAGATGACATACGGTAGGTGGGCAGGGGGAAAAGACTTCGGCCTGCTTGTAAGGAGCTTAAACTTACCCGGAGGTAACCGGAGACAGGGTACTCACATGGCCAGATTTGTATTTTTAAATAGAGTCCCTCAGGCAGCGCTAAGAGGACAGATAGGAAGAGGGTTAAGACCTGAGGCAGGGGACCAGGTGGTAGGCTGGTGCAACAGTACCAACAAGAAATGATAGGGCTGGAGCCAGAACAGCGTTTGCAGGCTTAGTGAAGAGGAAATGGCTTCAGAAAACATTTAGGGGGAAAAAACTTTGACAGCATGTTTTTAATTAGGCTTGGGAAGGGGAAAGAGAAGAGAAGGTGTCTCAGGGGACTGGTGTGATTAATTAAGAGAAGGGCTCTAGAAGGAGGAGCAAGACTTGGGGGAATCTGAGGAGGTGGCTATGGGAAACAGGAAGATAAGGAGTCTGGGAGAGACCAACCAGAGAAACCCAAAGCTCAAAGCTGCCGAGAGCAGTCAGGAGGAGATAAAGAGTCTCAGGAATTGGAGGCCAGGATGGATGGAAATCTCCCAGGGTACAGGGTGAGAAAATTCGTGGATGAGGCAGAAAACAATACAATTATACCAGGGGCCTTTATTCAAGCATAATGGGTTACAAATGTGTGCTTGTTATAGAATGTTGTATGTGTGTAGAAGCTTGGTACTGAATGGTCTGAGCTGTGTATTGGGTGAAAGCCCAGAAAAAAACAGAGAAATCGTGGTGCCTCAAGTCAGGTGGCTAGTCCAATCTTACGATTCCTTTTCCTGCCAACTGCCCTTCCTCCCTCTTCTGGTCACCCCATAGATAGTACAACAATGGCAGCTGAATGTTTTCACTCTCTGTGAAGCACTCACCATGCCCCAGGATCTGGGTTGAGCTCTAAAGTTATCAGATTGTAAAAGTATGTCCCTGCCCTGGTGTGGTTGAGCTTTCTCTTGTTGGCTGGTTGCTATTTTATCCCCTTGCTTGCCTATTTACCACAGCCAGGCTAGATCTAAGTCTTTTATTTTCCTACCCCCCCTACAAACCAGTCATAATTTCTGCCTCACCTAGTAGAACCGAGATGCCCCTTCTTTGGGCTTTTATGTTTTGTGCTTTATTTTTGTGGCCTGAAAGTTTCTACAGGCCTTACAGGAGGGTCAGTTGTGGTGACGGGAGACAGGGAGCTACAAGACGCTTGCTACTTAATACAGAACAAAGAGCACATATTAGCCCTATCCTTAGCCTCCCCGTCCCCCTGCCTCCAACCTGAGTTTTCATGGCTACTTTTTCTCCTCTCTCCTCCTCCATTCTTCAGGGTCACCCTTCCCACTCCTTAAATGGACACCCTTCCCACTCCTTAAATGGACATCATTAGAGGCCATGGCTGTCTCAAAAGGAAAAGCCCTGCTTTCACCTTCATTCATTCATTCATTCACTCAATTAATTCATATTGAGAGCCCACCATGCACCAGCATCTGGTTATAGTGCAGGGGGTGTGGTAATGGACATGGCAGACAAAAATTCCTGCCTTTGTGAAGTTTATATTTGTGTAAACTTTAGCTCACTGCCTAGCAGGGCAGCACTAACATATACACACACGGGGGGAATTAAGCAGACTCTGAGACCCCCACCTGGGATATTAGGTCAAGATGGTGGGGTAGAAGGACGTGCGCTCACTTCCTCTTGTGAGAGCACCGACCAGAATGACAACTAACTGCTGAACAATCATCGACAGGAAGACACTGGAACTCACCAAAAAAGATACCCCACATCCAAAGACAAAGGGGAAGCCACAGTGAGATGGTAGGAGGGGCACAATCACAATAAAATCAAATCCTATAACTGCTGGGTGGGTGACTCAAAAAACTGGAGAACACTTATACCACAGAAGTCCACCCACTGGAGTGAAGGTTCTGAGCCCCACGTCAGGCTTCCCAACCCGGGGGTGTGGCAATGGGAGGAGGAATTCCTAGAGAATCAGACTTTGAAGGCTAGTGGGATTTGATTGCAGGACTTTGACAGGACTGGGGGAAACAGAGACTCCACCCTTAGAGGGCACACACAAAGTAGTGTGCTCATTGAGACCCAGGGGAAGGAGCAGGGACCTGATAGGAGACTGAACCAGACCTACCTGCTAGTGTTGCAGAGGCAGGGGGTGGCAGTGGCTCACTGTGAGGACAAGGACACTGGCAGCAGAACTTCTGGGAAGTATTCCTTGGTGTGAGCCCTCCCAGAGTCTGCCATTAGCCCCACCAAAGAGCCCGGTAGGCTCCAGTGTTGGGTCGCCTCAGGCCAAACAACCAAGAGGGAGGGAACCCAGCCCCACACATCAGCAGACAAGATTAAAGTTTTACTGAGCTCTGCCCACCACAGCAACACCCAGCTCTACCCACCACCAGTCCCTCCCATCAGGAAACTTGCACAAGCCTTTTATATAGCCTCATCCTCCAGAGGGCAGACAGCAGAAGCAAGAAAAACTACAATCCTGCAGCCTGTGGAAGGAAAACCACATTCAGAGAAAGATAGATAAGATGAAAAGACAGAGAGCTATGTACCAAATGAAGGAACAAGACAAAACCCCAGAAAAACAACTAAATGAAGTGGAGATAGGCAACCTTCCATAAAAGAATTCAGAATAATGATAGTGAAGATGATCCAGGACCTCGGAAAAACAATGGAGGCAAAGATCAAGAAGATGCAAGAATTGTTTCACAAACACCTAGAAGAATTAAAGGACAAACACCTAGAAGAATTAAAGAACAAACACAAACAGAGATGAACAATACAATAACTGAAATGAAAAATACACTAGAAGGGATCAATAGCAGAATAACTGAGGCAGAAGAACAGATAACTGACCTGGAAGACACAACAGTGGAATTCACTGCTGCAGAACAGAATAAAGAAAAAAGAATGAAAAGAAATGAAGACAGCCTAAGAGACAACTGGGACAACATTAAACACAACATCATTCGCATTACAGAGGTCCAGAAGGAGAAGAGAGAGATAAAGGACCCTAGAAAATATTTGAAGAGATTATAGTCGAAAACTTCCCTAACATGGGAAAGGAAATAGCCACCCAAGTCCAGGAAGTGCAGAGAGTGCCAGGCAGGATAAACCCAAGGAGAAACACACTGAGACACATAGTAATCAAATTGACAAAAATTAAAGACAAAGAAAAATTACTGAAAGCAACAAGGGAAAATCGACAAATAACATACAAGGGAACTCCCAGAAGATTAACAGCTGACTTCTCAGCAGAAACTCTACAAGCCAGAGGGAGTAGCATGATATATTTAAAGTGATAAAGGGAAGAACCTACAACCAAGATTACTCTACCCGGCAAGGATCTCATTCAGATTTGACAAAGAAATCAAAAGCTTTACAGACAAGCAAAAGCTAAGAGAATTCAGCACCACCAAACCAGCTCTACAAGAAATGCTAAACGAACTTCTCTAGGTGGAGAACACGGAGAAGAAAAGGACCTACAAAAACAAACTCATAACAGTTAAGAAAATGGTCATAGGAACATACATATCAGAATTACTTTAAACATGAATGCATTAAATGCTCCAGCCAAAAGACACAGGCTTACTGAATGGATACAAAAACAAGATCCATATATATGTGGTCTACAACAGACACAGTTCAGACCTAGGGACACTGAAAGTGAGGGGATGGAAAAAGATATTCCATGAGAATGGAAATCAAAACAAAGCTGGAGTAGCAATACTCATATCAGATAAAATAGACTTTAAAATAAAGAATGTTACAAGAGACAAGGAACGACACTACATAATGATCAAGGGATCAATCCAAGAAGATATAACAAGTATAAATATATATGCACCCAACCTAGGAGCACCTTAATACATAAGGCAACTGCTAACAGCTATAAAAGAGGAAATCGACAGTAACACAATAACAGTGGAGGACTTTAACACCTCACTTACACCAATGGACAGATCATCCAAACAGAAAATTAATAAGGAAATACAAGCTTTAACTGACACAACAGACCAGATAGATTTTATTGATATTTATAGGACATTCCATCCAGAAACAGCAGATTACACTTTCTTCTCAAGTGCACACAGAACATTCTCCAGGACAGATCACATACTGGGTCACAAATCAAGCCTCAGTAAATTTAAGAAAATTGAAATCATATCAAGCATCTTTTCAGACCACAACGCTATGAGATTAGAAATCAATTACAAGGAAAAAAAATGAAAAAAACACAAACACATGGAGTCTAAACACTACATTACTAAATAACCAAGAGATAACTGAAGAAATCAAAGAGGAAATCAAAAAATACCTAAAGACAAATGACAATGAAAACACGACATTCCAAAACCTATGGGATGCAGCAAAAGCACTTCTAAGAGGGAAGTTAATAGCAATACAAGCCTACCTCAAGAAATAAGAAAAATCTCAAACAATCTAACCTTACACTTAAAGGAACTAGAGAAAGAAGAACAAACAAAACCCAAGGTTAGTAGAAGGAAAGAAATCATAAAGATCCGAGCAGAAATAAATGAAATAGAAACAAAGAAAACAATAGCTAAGATCAATAAAACTGAAAACTGGTTCTTTGAGACGATAAACAAAATTGATAAACCATTAGCCAGACTCATCAAGAAAAAGAGGGAGAGGACTCAAATCAATAAAATTAGAAGTGAAAAAGGAGAAGTTACAACAGACACCGCAGAAATACAAAGCATCCTATGAGACTACTACAAGCAACTCTATGCCGATAAAACAGACAACCTGGAAGAAATGGACAAATTCTTAGAAGGGTATAACCCTCCAAGGCTGCACCAGGAAGAAATAGAAAATACGTACAGACAATTCACAAGTAATGAAATTGAAACTGTGATTAAAAATCTTCCAACAAACAAAAGTCCAGGGCCAGATGGCTTCACAGGTGAATTCTATCAAACATTTAGAGAAGAGCTAACACCCACCTTTCTCAAACTCTTTCAAAAAATTGCAGAGGAAGGAACACTCCCAAACTCATTCTATGAGGCCACCATCACCCTGATACTAAAGCAAGACAAAGATACTACAAAAAAAAGAAAATTACAGACCAATATCACTGATGAATATAGATGCAAAAATCCTCAACAAAATACTAGCAAACAGAATTCAACACCACACTAAAAGGATCATATACCATGATCAAGCGGGATTTATCCCAGTGATGCAAGGCTTCTTCAATATACGCAAATCAATCAATGTGATACACCATATTAACAAACTGAAGAATAAAAAACATATAATCATCTCAATAGATGCAGCAAAAAGCTTTTGACAAAATTCAACACCCATTTATGATAAGAACTCTCCAGAAAGTGGGCATAGAGGGAACCTACCTCAACATAATAAAGGCCATATATGACAAACCCACAGCAAACATCATTCTCAATGGTGAAAAACTGAAAGCATTTCCTCTAAGATGAGGATGTCCACTCTCGCCACTATTATTCAACATAGTTTTGGAAGTTCTAACCACAGCAATCAGAGAAGAAAAAGTAATAAAAGGAATACAAATTAGAAAAGAAGAAGTAAAACTGTAACTGTTTGAAGATGACCTGATACTATACATAGAGAATCCTAAATATGCCACCAGAAAACTACTAGAGCTAATCAATGAATCTGGTAAAGTAGCAGGATACAAAATTAATGCACAGAAATCTCTTGCATTCCTATACACTAATGATGAAAAATCTGAAAGAGAAATTAAGGAAACACTCCCATTTACCACTGCAACAAAAAGAATAAAATACCTAGGAAGAAACCTACCTAGGGAGACAAAAGACCTGTACGCAGAAAAGTATAAGACATGGATGAAAGAAATTAAAGATGATAGAAAATGATGGAGAGATATACCATGTTCTTGGACTGGAAGAATCAATATTGTGAAAATGACTCTACTACCCAAAGCAATCTACAGATTCAATGCAATCCCTATCAAATTACCAATGGCATTTTTTACAGAACTAGAACAAAAAATCTTAAAATTTGTATGGAGACACCAAAGACCTCGAAGAGCCAAAGCAGTCTTGAGGGAAAGAAACGGAGCTGGATGAATCATACCCCCTGACTTCAGGCTATACTACAAAGCTACAGTAATCAAGACAATGTGGTACTGGCACAAAAACAGAAATATAGATCAGTGGAACAAGATAGAAAGCCCAGAGATAAACCCACGCACCTATGGTCAGCTAATCTATGACAAAGGAGGCAAGGATATACAATGGAGAAAAGACAGCCTCTTCAATAAGTGGTGCTGGGAAAACTGGACAGCTACATGTAAAAGAATGAAATTAGAACACTCCCTAACACCATACACAAAAATAAAGTCAAAATGGATTAGAAACCTAAATATAAGACTGGACACTATAAAACTCTTAGAGGAAAACATAGGAAGAACACTCTTTGACATAAATCACAGCAAGATCTTTTTTGATCCACCTCCTAGAGTAATGGAAATAAAAACAAAAATAAACAAATGGGACCTAATGAAACTTAAAAGCTTTTGCAAAGCAAAGGAAACTACAAACAAGGTGAAAGGACAACCCTCAGAATGGGAGAAAATATTTGCAAATGAATCAACGGACAAAGGATTAATCTCCAAAATATATAAACAGCTCATGCAGCTCCATATCAAAAAAACAAACAACCCAATCCAAAAATGGGCAGAAGACCTAAACAGACATTTCTCCAAAGAAGATATACAGATGGCCAAGAAGAACATGAAAAGCTGCTCAACATCACTAATTATCAGAGAAATGCAAATCAAAACTACAGTGAGGTTTCACCTCACACCAGTTAGAATGGGCATCTTCAGAAAATCCACAAACAACAAATGCTGGAGAGGGTGTGGAGGAAAGGGAACCCTCTTGCCCTGTTGGTGGGAATGGAAATTGATACAGCCACTATGGAGAACAGTATGGAGGTTCCTTAAAAAACTAAAAAATAGAGTTACCATACGACCCACCGATCCCACTACTGGGCACATACCCAGAGAAAACCATAATTCAAAAAGACACAAGCACCCCAATGTTCACTGCAGCACTATTTACAATAGCCAGGTGATGGAAAAAACCTTAATGCCCATCGACAGATGAATGGATAAAGAAGATGTGGTACATATATACAGTGGAATATTACTCAGCCATAAAAGGGAATGAAACTGGGTCATTTGTAGAGACGTGCATGGATCTAGAGACTATCATACAGAGTGAAGTAAGTCAGAAAGAGAAAAACAAATATCATATATTAATGCATATATGTGGAGCCTAGAAAAATGGCACAGATGAACCAGTTTGCAGGGCAGAAATAGAAACACAGATGTAGAGAACAAACGTATGGACACCAAGGGGGGAAAGTGGTGGCGGGGGTGGGGGTGGTGGTGGTGTGATGAATTGGGAGATTGGGATTGACATGTATACACTGATGTGTATAAAATGGATGACTAATAAGAACCTGCTGTATACAAAATAAATTAAATTAAATTAAAAAAATAAATAATAAGACCCCCACCTGCATCACTCACTCACTCACTCCCTGCTAAGTGTGCTAGCCCTCCCTGTCTTTTCTGCCTCTCTTCAGATGGGCTGCAGCTACATCTTTATTATCTTTGGTTTGTCAGCCTTTGCTTAAGGGAAAAAAATATGAGACATATCTAGGAGAGCAAAGGGACTCACTGGGGTGACTTCCGCAGTAAAAAGTGGCAGTGGTGCAAGGTTTTTATTCTAAATATTGAGTTCAATTTACAAGCCATGTTGGTTTATATGTTGTAATATACACTGACTCGCCACCACCTGAAGAGGTGCAGGATTAAAGAACAAGGTTTGCCTCTGGAGACAAGGGACAAACAGTAGCACTGCCGGCAGGGGCGGGGGGCAAAGAGGGAGGAGAGAGGGATCCAAAGTCAGACTCTGCTACAGACAGTGCCATGTAGCAAAGAAGACAGTATAGCTTGTTGATCACATTTCTTTGCTCCCCATAATAAAATTGAATATTTACACTCTTGCTGTGGGTTCAGTATGCTTCCCTGCCCCTAGATGTCAGCTTGATCACAGGACTTCCTTTGACCAATAGGATGTGGGTGGACATGACTCTAGCAGAGGTAGAAACGTGCCTGCAGAGTTTGACTTGGACATCCGTGTATCCGCCAAAGCCAGGAGAAGCACAATCCCTGGCTAGCCACCACCCTGCCCACCTGCGCACAAGAGCTACACACACAGGGTAAAGCCAAACCCCCAATGACCCACAGACCTGTGAGCAAGAAAGATAAGCATTTGTTGTTTAAGCCACTAAGATTTTTGAGGTTGTGTTTAATGCAGCATTATTGTGACACTAGCTTAGTGATATACACTGCTGAGACACTTTCACACCAAAGGGTTCCTGGGAGCATCCCATGAAAATCAGTTTGCTGCATACCTCAATGGCAAAACGCATCCACATTCTTGTTGTTTTGGCCACTTCTCCCCACCTAAGCGGTCCCCACACAGGGCATTCCAGAGCCGAGAGTCCTCCAGCTCTCTTGCCCCATCACAGGCTTCATTCAGGTTTAATGAACTGCTCCTCTATTTGTCTCATGTCACTATTTTCCCCAACTTGGCTGTACAGTACCTGGACTGTCTAGGAAAACCCATTACCTCTATTAGCCTGCCAATAGCAAATCAGTAGAATTGCTTGTTCCTTAATTGATAGAATACACTCCCCTCCTCCTGATAGATTACCCTGGTCTAACAGCTCCAAGACCAATTCCCCAGTGTCTGACTACCATGCAATCTGGAGCAATCGGTTTATACTTTCAGTAATAAATCCTAACCTATCAATATATAATAGCTCTTCATAATCAACATCCACAGATTCTGTCTGGGTTCAGAAGCAACCACCAGCCATTTTTTACATGCCTATAATTGGCAGTGGCCAGGTGATATTTGTGCATCCGAGCACAATCCTCCTTCCTCGCCCAATAAGGGTAACACATTTTACATAAGTTCAGGCTGATTTAATTCCCTTGTCAGAGTATGCAGATATAAATACATTTATGCATGTGTGATGTTGTGTAAATTAAAATAGTTCAGCTGACCTGAGTGTTGCGGTGAGAGAATCCAGCCTGACCTCTCCAAGAGGCTGACTGTGGGCTGGGGCAAAGGAATTGGCTCATATGGATCAGCAAATACAGCCACATCATTTATTAAACACCCGTTGAGCTAAGTGCGTCCTGCAAGCTTATGAAGATCTCATCTCCATCTAAGAGCAAAAAGTCTTGGACCAAAATGCACAGTCCACTGATGTTTAACACCAAAAGGGTACCGACCTAGGAGGCAACCTTCGGGGGAAGGAAAAACAATTTACTTTAAGGGGGAGAGGAGGGGTGGTGGGTTAGGCACCACGTAGCTAAATGCACATCCCTCAAATGTCTCTGCCAGCAAGTTCACCAGCCATGAGGACAAGAGTGTCCCCTTGCTTCTTATAAATTAAATGTCACAAAAGAAAGCCGGTGAGAGGAAAGGAAGAAAAGGTGCCCTAAACAAGGTAATAAAACTATAAACTTAATGAGGGCCAGTTTAGCACTTCTCAGTCTCTCTACTTTATAACATGCCCTTATGAGCCAGCCTGTCAGGATAATGTAATTGAGAACTTGCTATAAAACATATGTTTAATGGAGCCAGGGGCCAAGGAAAACACTGTGTAATTGTAATAAGCAGCCTGGTAAGTAAAATGATATCTTTTAAAGGTTAAAATAGAGTTGCTTTCAGAACTGGGCCAGTCTACTTCTTCAAATATTGCTTCACTAATGATTTCTTCACTTCACTTACAAAATGCATCTCTGAGGAGATTTGTTACAAATTTGATGCCTGCCTGGGAAGTAAACTGCTCACCATACAGAAGGCTTGGGCATTTATTCTCCAGTTTTATATAACTTGGAGAATGATGTTAAAATTGGCAAATTCATCTGAGGCACACCAGGCCATAGGAATTTTTTTTAATCCACTCATTGTCCAATGCAGTTCAACTTGAAAGAGGTACAACAGAGAAAAGATTGATCCTTTGTGGCCTATTCTCTTTCCAGAAGGTAAAAGCAATTCCCATCAACAGAGCCCAGTGCTCCGTGGGGTCATCTCTATTCTGCTCTGGGGAATGTGTTGCTCATCAGGGCATGAATATTTCTAAAAATAAGAAAGAAAAGGGGAAAATGAAAACTGATTCTGGGAGCTGGAAGACCCCACCTGTTAAAGGTGGGGTCTAAACCTGGTACTTGCTGACCATGACCTCAAAGATCCTCCTTTGGGCAACTAATGGATGAGATTTCTCAGTAGTAACCTTTTAGATTGGTGTTTCTTAGGCTTTCAAGGTTGGCATTTAAAAAAATACAGTCAAATCCACTCATTCCACCCAATTCCACTGGCTGTTGTTTGTTGTGTGAGGGAGTAGGGGGCTGGGAAACTGCATAACTGATTAGAGGAACAGCCTGGCTCCTGCTAAGAAGACCCAAGGAGGCGCACACTCCTCTCAGTGGAGCTGGTGACTCTCCAGGAGACTCTGGGTGCTTCACGTTACCTTCTGGAGCTCAGTTAAAGCAACTATATAAATGGTACCACAGGAAGGATTGACCTAGCAGATCTCTAAGTCACTTCCAACTTTAATGAACTGGTATTGAGTTTAATAGCAAAATTATATGGCAGAGAGATTGCTAAATGACCTTCAATATATGCCTTCCCTTTCTTACAGTAGTAGAACTCCTAGGTTTTAGCTCACATAGCTGCCCAGAATAAAGACTACATTCCCCGACCTTCTTTACAGTTAATTGTGGCAATATGACTAAGTTCTGGCCAGAGAGATGTAAACAGACGTGTCATATGTCAACTTCCAAGACAATTTGCACATGTTCTTTCCCACTTCATCTACCATGTTGCCTGGAAGATAGATGCAATGGCTGGAGCTCTTGCTGGTATTTTGGACCATAAGGATGAAGGCTACACTTAGGGATAGTGGACCAGGGTGCTGCAGTTTGAGTTTTTCAACTAGCCGAATCCCCATATCAGCCCCGGAATTATCTACGTCTACATTTCTATGCACAAGGGAAATACACTGCCTCATTTAAGTCATTTAAGCCACTGCTATTTGGGGCTCTCTTACTTATAGATGATTTATGCACTGTACGCAATATGTAATTAAATAACTAAATTATTCATTCCAGAAATACTGACCACACATATGTACAGTAGTCATTCAACAGCATGATATTTCGAAAATATAAAATCACTATATCACTTCCTTGCTTAAAATCCTCCAACAGTTCTTATTACATATACAATAAAATCCAAACATCTTCCCCGCCCCACAAGGACCACGAAATCATGTCTGACCACATCTTACACCTTTCTCCATCAGAGTTCAGTGTTGTTGCCCCAACCACATATGTCTTCTTTCCACTTCTGGAAACTGTCAAGCTCATTCTGGCCTTGGGGATTTTATAGTTACTCTTTGCTCTTCCTGAAACACCCTTACCCAGCTCATTGCATGGCTCATTTGCTCTAATCATTCAGGTTTCCAACCAAATGTCACTGCTCAGAGAGATCTTCCTTAACCAGCCTCTCTAAAATGACTTCACACACACACACACACACACACACACACACCCCACACACACACACACAGCATGCAGAGTAATCCCCCACTCCATCGCTGCATTATAAAATACACTGAGATGCTCTTATTTCTTTATTGAGCCTCTTCTCCAGGTAGAGTATAAAACCCATGAAAACAAGGACCAAAACTTCACTGTAACTGAGAGCCTAGAACGGGGTCTGGCACTTAGCAATCACTCAGTAAATACTGATTAAATGAGTGAGTGATCAAGAGCTCTGTGCTTGGGATGGGAGAGGGATGAGTGGGTAAAAAATAAGTAAAAGATAGTGTTTCTCTGGTCCAAACAAGACTGCAGATACAATTACAGAGGCTCACAGACCCTTGGACACAGGTTGCTTTGGAATTCAGAGCATTTACTATATGCCAGCACTGTTCTAGGCACTGCACCTATATTTACTCATTCAATCTTCACAATGACATTATGAGTCACACTATTATTATTTGCGTTTTACAAATAAGGACACTGAGGTCAGAAAGGCGAAATAGTTTACCCAAGGTCACAGAACTAATAAGAGGCAGAGTCAGAACACAAACCCAAGAAATCTGGCACCTGAGCCTGTGTTCATGATAACCTCCCCAGGCGGTGTTATGGGCAGGTGGTTTTGTTCAGAAATTATGAACAGAACACTGAAGGTGAACGGACAATTCCAGCTCCTTCTTCTTCTCCACTCTCTACCATCACTACCCTTCACTTTAAATCCGAGCAAAACATGTAGCAGAAAAGCACAAAATTGTGCATTGTCAGTTTAGAGATGGCTACATAGGAGGATGAAGGGATGCGTAACCAGACTCAAGGGAGGGGCAAATAAAGGGTAAAAAGTGAATCACAATCTAAAGGGAAAGCAGAAGGGGTCCAGAGGCAGATCAAGTTGGGCCAAGAGAAGTGAAACCAAAAGCAGGAGGGGCAACCAAAGAGGGCAAAGGGTAGGGCTTCCAGAAGCTTTCTCTGACAGCCTGAGAGCTAATGACCAAATGAGATCAGCATACTCTGACGATATGCTCTACGTTCGGAGGCCGGCAACCCCTTTGGCATCCTGGCCTGGGCTGCGTGCTCTTGCTTGGCTTACTGTGGCCACCAGGTTAGCAGACTCACTATCTTCCATCTCTCAATTGTAAGATTCTCTCTATATATCAAGAGACCAACTGCTTGGCCTCACAATATGTGTGCAACATTGAACCAATGTTTATTAAATAGTTACTCTGCTGTGCTGACACAGAAGATACAAAGATGAACAGATACAATCCTTACCCTACAAGATCTCACAATCTCTCAAGGAGAACAGACCTGCGTGTACATAATACAACAAGGCGTTATCTTCCGTTCATTCAACAAACATTTATTGATCATCGACTGTCTGCCAGGTATTAGGTATAGGACAGAAAATGGAGTTGCACAGTCACATGAATACAGGAGCCAAGCAGGAGTGCACTCACCTGCCCAAAGGAACTAGGTGTATTAATATAGGGAGTTGGGCTCTCAGGGTAGGGAGGGGACTAGGGCAACCTGGAGAGGCTTAGTCTTGTAAAGGGGTCAGACACTCCCCAGCTGCATTTAATCTCTCCATACAGGAATGCAACTCAAGTGTTGCCAGATCTCATTTTGCAGAAGCATCCACAACTCAGAACTTTTCTGTGAAATCTTCCAATGTGTAAATGTTGCAGCTAATTCAAAATATTTTTAACACCGTACAGACTGACAAGGAAAGTCTGAAGGCTACCATGTTGTAATGGTCTGAAAGCACTCATAACACAGAACCTTATTAGGCATGGCTGAGTACGCCACACATTGCCACTTCCCCTCAGCCCACTGGAAAGTCACCTCTTCTGTCATTCTCCACTCTCTCGGCCCTTCACCCCTCCGCAGACCCTTCCCAGTGGCTTTTCCCCGGTCCAGCCGTCTCCTTCCTCCCAACAACCTCTTTGCTCCACCCTTTCACTCCCCATCCTTTATTCCTAGCCAAGCGGTCTCTGTTTCCTTCCAAAGAACATGGTGCAAAGGCCTTAACCACAGCTCCCATAAATCCTTCCTACATTTCAACATCCTAGTCTTTTCCATTACTGTTTTCTCACTCAGAAGAGGGAAGTAAAAAACTAATTTTTCAGCATTCAACCCAGCTGGCTAGGGAGAAATGAAACCATGTAATCCACAGATTAGTCCTTCATAAGATGGGGTTCGTGGCTCTTTGTATGTGTTCATGTCTCTCCACCAGCAACTTTATTGCCCCATGAAGCCAGGTCTATTCTTCTTGTAGAAATATATAGATATTTTTAATTTTTACCTGTTTTATTCCATAGGTCTGATGCTGATTCCTTTGAAGTTGGGAGACCCTGAACCAGACTTCTTTCTAGGACTGGGATACATCACAAGCGAAAAGGTCAGGGCTCACTGTAAGCAATAAAAAAATATATCTTATAAATTATACATATGCATGCATGTGCTTGTGTATGTACATATATATACACAGAGAGAGAGAGACAGAGAGAGAGAGAAAATCTTATAAGTGCAACTTCTAAAAGGATCTGCTGGAAAAAATAATTTCCATATGTTTGTTATCAAAAACTCAAAAGGTGTTTTTATTTTTTAAAAAACTTAAGGCTTTGTTGCAAAGATATGAAACATAAAAACGATTGCAGGTGACTAGCTAGTCTTTTGTTATATCTCTAAACATAAGGCAAACAATAATGTGGGGTTTTTTCTCTTAAGAAAAAAAAAGAATTCAGTATCAGTCACAGTAAACCTCAACATATGGGAATAGGTGCAGGGTGGGCAGCGAGGAAGGGAAGCCCACTTTTCATAGTTTTTTAAACCTTTAAAACTGAAAAAAAAAAATGTATCCCTGCTTTCCGTATATGCACATAATGTAAAATTTCATCAACCACAATATTTTAAAAGACAGAAATCATGAGATATATCACATCTAAATGGAAATATCATCTAAGGAAGGCACCATTTATCAACATCACTTTGAAATGCAGTGGAGGATGTGATGGCATTATGTAGATCTCAAATATCTATGGGTGAATGAAATTGGGTAACCTTAGCAACCCCAGGTACATCCATGCAGCTATAAATCAAATGTCAGCACTCTGAGCTATGCACATAATAAAGAAATAATTCTTTGAAATATTCATAACTCTACGCAGTGTATTATTTTGTATGTCTGTCCCCATTATGCATTTTTGAATCTAACTAAAAAAAAAAAAAAAATAGATGTAACATTTGCATAACGCACCACCCACGCCCACCCTCCCACCCACCCGCCAGCCGACATCTACAGGAGCTTCTAGAAACAATCAGACCCGCACTATATACTAATGGCCACAGCAGAACTCCAGGTCTGTGTGTGAGAAGGAAAGGGAATTTTATACACAGGCAGCTAGTCTGACAGCAGCCCAAATGGTTTCATATTGATTATTCCATTAAAAAAAATAACAACTAAATAAGATATGAGAATTTTGGTAAAAGTGTCATGATATAGGTATTTTTGTATGTGTGAAGGTAATATATTCAATATTTCACCCTCTGAAACTGGAAGAGATTTGCTTTAAAAATAAATAAATTCTTGCTGGTGAGAAAAGATACTAATCTTCTAATCGGGAATACCTTGTCAATACAGAATTGTAACAGGCAGCCCCAAACTAAAGTCTTTTATTTCATTTACACTTAAGATTTTTCTTTGATAATTTAGTTGTTTGGAGGGGTATATTTTTTGTATAAATACGTTTGTTAGCACCTCGTTTTTAAAATTCTGTCTCTGCCTGTTCCTGGAACTGACACTGCAGTGCCTGAATATCACAATACCTGTGAAGGATTCCAAGGGCCTTCAAACGATAATAGCTGTGACATAGGACTCAGTATGATTCTAAATCATGCACATGTAAATATGCTGATGCTACATAAAGAAGACAAAATACTCAAGTTGACTAATTGTTTTGCTGTAAAAGTTTTATAAGCACATTCAGCTTAAAATATCCAATACAGCGAACCAAGTGAGTCATCTTGATACCTTTAAGTGGCTGCTATAGGAAATAACAGGGCTTTTCATATACAATTAGATAAGCGTCATTTTACAAATGAGTTCCCTTCACTATAAATGCTTCGAAAGTGGCACCAAATGGACAAGGGGTTTAAACCAAGAATTAAACAAGCCATTCTAAGGGAAATCATCTTGTTTATCCTCAATCTATTTTTTTTTCCAAGTTACTATCCTCTTCAAGCTGTATTAATTGTTCTGGACCTATAGCACATGCTTCAATGAAAATAAATTACTTTATTTCTATTACACTACTAATGGCTGTGTGACTTAATTTCATTAGCTCGAACCTGTTGAGAGTATTCAGATTTCCATAGCAGGACGCACTTAAAATGAAAAGATTCTTTCGATTCTCAATGAACGGAATCGTTCTCTTTCAACTGAAATGAATGTTATTGAAACCAATTAGCATAGACTGGAAAATCTCTTGCTAATGAGGGGAGTGTGGGTGAGTAAACAGCAATGAAAAGATGAAATTAGAGGAGAGTCTCTTCTCGTTGGCCTGAATAATTACATGCTTAGTTGCCTAATTGTCTGGTGAAAAGCGCCGCGGTGATAGTAACAGATTGCCATGTTCATTAGGCAGCAAAAGGCCACCTGCTGCTAAGCTTCATTTTCCCGCAGTCAATATACACGTGTTTATCCCTGGGGATTGATATTTGGACACAACTCTAGCTGGGAAAAGCAAATGAGCTTGCCAATATGCTGCAATATTGTGTCCTTTATGCCAAGATACAGAAGCTTAATATGTCAAATAGAATGAATAAAAACCAACAGGGATAAAGAAGTTTATGAGGAAACTGACCTTAGAACGGGCCCAGTGTAGGACTCTAAACTGTGTCGAGTTCAACCTTTCAATACAGATGTTCCTTTCTGGCCTGAGCAGCTCCAAATTATACAGTACAAAAGATAAATTACAACGGTTAGGGCCTCAGCAATATTTTAGACAATGGTGTAATGAAAGCATGCGATGTAACTGTTAAAATTGAAAACGAATGTTCAGTCCTAAAGGCAAAAGAAATGTGTGAGAGGAAAGGCATTGTTCCTATCGCCTCTCTGTAGACAGGTCAAAGAGAGGCCCCTTCATCCACCATCTACCCTTCCTTCACCTCCCCTTCATTTCTTCAGACTGTTCCTCTATAGTTGTTTTCACATGCCCTCTAGCCAGACGACATTTTATATTACACACCATCAGCTTTCCCTCTACCATCCCACCAGCTCTGATTGTCTATGATTCTGAGACTCAAGAAAAGCACAGTCTTTTTTTAATGTAAAGCTTCTTTTGTAGGCGTTATCATTTCATCCTTGGAAATGTTGAAAGGAGTTTCAATATCGTAAATAATGCTCTTGATAAAATAGACATTTCTTAAAAATCAGTTCAGGGAAGTTAGTAAGAAGCCTGTCCAACATCACTGATACAATCCACCTGTCTTATTCAGATTTCCCCAGCTTTACTTGTACTTGTATGAGTGTGTGTGTGTGTTTGTGTGTGTGTGTAGGTTTGTTAAAAAAAAAAAAAAAAAAAAGCCTGTCCAAGCTCACATAACAGTGCTCCCTGTCAGATGGAGTAGAATAATTGAGCGATAAGGCTCCTAGAAGGTCTGGGGTCCAGAAATGCAGATGTTCAGCCCTCGGACTGGATGGGGTCTATAGATGTGTTTACCTCCCACTGTTTCCAAAATCTGTTTACATTTCTTGCCAGCAATCAAAAATCAGGAGATTTAATATAAACAGCTACATATCTGGCTTCTCTTGAAAACTTGGGGACTTGGAAAGCCTGGCAACGATCAACAGAATAGCACTGGTAATGAGCATTCAGTTTGCCACAGTCCCCACTGCTCTCTATGTATCCCCAATATGGAGGCAGAGCACCAGTTCCCATTTGCTATTGTTCGTGCACTATTGTTTCTCTTATAAAAATGCAACAAATCCCTCATACCCATATGTTTTTCAAATGTGTGGGGAAAAAAGGTCAAGAAGGCCATATGTCTTTTGAGAAATAGTCTTCTTATAGCTGGGCTGCTTCAGTCATGCTGTTACCCACCTTGTTTAGCAGCACTTTGGAATTCACTTTGTGATTCTAAATGCAGTCCTACCCCTTATTTTCCAAAAGAAAAGGAAAAGAAAGGAAAATAAAAGAAAATAAAAGGAAAGAAGTTGAGGTTCCGAGGGAAGGTGAGTTTTCAAGGTTCACTCAGTAACAGAGTTGGACTAGAATTCATGGCCTCCAACAGTACCTTCCCCCTATACAGGGCCACCTCTGTCATATAAAAATACAGAATAATTTCTGAGCATTAAAAGGCATGGATCCTGTCCCTATAAAACAATCTGAAAAAGAATATATGTAACTGAACCACTGTGCCTGTACACCTGAAACTAACATGACATTCTAAATCAACTATACTTCAATTTAAAAATAAAATACTTAAAAAAAAAAAAAAAAGCATGGGTCCTATCCTCAAGAAGTATGTCAAGATGCACACACTGAAAAATAACAAGAAACACAAGACAACCCAAAATACACATACACCATCGGTGATAGACTGCTGTAATAACATACACACTTCAGGCATCGCAAGAGGTGTGAAAACTGGCGAGTGGAGAGGGGGTAGGCAGAGAGCTCCATGTGAAGTGGGGGCTCCCCATCTCCCCTTTTGATCTGAGAGTGGAAGGAAAATTGAAAACTTTGGTGTTGGTTGAAGTATCAATCATCTCAGAAGCAAAAGCCTCTCAGTGGCCACTTGGGGGGACCAACCTCACCATCCAGCTCAATAAAAGATGACATCAGGGAGCTGAGTCTAAGGAAACATTCTTGTCGTAACACCAGCACTGGCCGGATCCTGGATGAAGCCCAGCTCCCGCACGGAAGGACAGAAACTCGAGCAGAGACAAAAGCCCACGCTCCATCGTCCCCAGGATCCCAAATTTAAAAATCCCTTTGGATCCATCAATCAAGACATGCTTTGCAATTCCAAATGTTGATGCATGTGAGCCTGTGTTGGTGACACCAAATCAAGGTCATGGACTAGAAACAAAAGCCACATTTTGGTGAAGGACAGGGATGCCCAGCCTCGGTGTGTGTCACTTCATGTTGTCCCAAATTGTGTCATGGGGTTGAAAATTTTCACAATAACTTTTTCCTTCCAAAAACTATTTAAGCACACATTATTTTGCTTTTTGTTCCCAGAGTTCTTATTTATACCTGGGATTTGTGGGTTGGTTCTTTTTTAACAAAGGTAAATCATACTACATAAAATTTTAAAGGAGTTTTATGCCATAATTTTGTTATTTATTCCACGAGTAGTACATGTATTTTTTAAATTAATAAATGCACATAAACAAAAGAAAGCCATTTTAAAATCAGTTATCATCACCATCCAGAAATAAACACTATTAAGATTTTGATGTATAATGTTCCAGACTTTTCGTGTGTGTACATGTGTGTATTCATATATAGATTTTATTTTCTTCCTTTTAAAATTTTAAATTCTGAATATAACAGTAATACAACTATTTTTGAGTTATAGAAATTTTGGAAAATAAAGAATTTTTAAATCACCTATAATCTTACTACCTTACTATAAACGCTTTTAGAATTTTAAAGTATTACTTCTAACTTACTAAGTCTTACAATTATAATTTTTAAAAACTTTACTTTAAAATTCTGAAAGTACAAAAAAGTAAAAATTTATCCCTAATGTAATCCCACCCCCAGGAGTAACCCCTATTAAAAATTAGATGATTACCCTTCCCAATTATTTCCCGAGTTTATACTCATACTTTATATACTGTGTTTTCATTTGCTTTTGCGGATGGCTGTGAACCTCAATAATAGATAGTGACTCTCTTCAATAAATTTATAGCCATATTAGCATTCTTAAATGTCTACAGAGTATTCTGTTGTAGAACTGTGCCAATCCCCTCTTGCCAAACATTAAAGCTGTTTCCAATTTTTCACTATTATTTTAAAATTCCAATATAAACATCTTTGTACATATGTTGTACACATATCCAATCATTTTCTTTAAGACACAGTTTTTAAAATAGATCTGCCAAGTTGAAAGATAAGTCCTCTTATAACATGGGTCTGGCAATGCCTTTTTCTCCATACCCTGGCTATACTGGATATAGTCAATCCTACATCTGAACACAGTTTGCTTTGCTTTTAATTTGCTTTTCTTTGATTACAAGTAACAGTGAACATCTTAAAGTTCTTGGCCATTTGTAATGCTTTACTGAATTGCCTGCTTAAGTCTCTAGCACACTTTCCTGTGAGAAAGATAATAATTGTGTTATTTACTTGAAAGAACTCCTTATCTTCATCTTTTGTCATATGCAGCAACACTCTTCGCAGTTTATCATTTGTGTTTTACCTTGGTTTGTGCTCTATTTTGCCATTCCACAGTTTTAAATGTACAGATATCCACGTTTCCCTTTATGATTTCTGCCTTCAGTCATGCTTTGAAAGTTTTTCTCTACCTTGAGATTTCACTGTTTTCATCCATGATTGCTTCTTTTTATCATTTTACCTTTTATTGTTAAATCTTTAATACACATGGGACTTATTTTATATAAAATACAAGCTAAGAATATAACTTCAGTTTTTTCTAAATAGTAAGTCAGTTTTCCCAGCACAATTTATTTAATAGTATATCCTTCCTCCATTGACTAGTGATTACCATCAAATTCATATTATTACATATACACAGTCCATTGTCTGTTTACTGTTGTGCCAACACCATTCAGTTTTAATTTATTGAGTCATAATTCATAATGATTCTGATTAGGTACCCTGTTTCCAATCATAATGATTCTTTTCTAAACATTTTCCTGGCTATTTTGGGATGTTCGCTTTTCCGGAAGAAATTTAGAAAAAAATTTCAATATCCTGTGTAAAAAAAAAAAGCCCCACTTAGGTTTTGACATAAATTACATTAAATGTATGGATTAGTTTGGGAATACAAATTTATTTTTAAAATAAAAAATATGCCACAGCAAAACTCTTAGGAATAATTACGACATTAAAGGAAAAACAAAGGAACTGTATGTTTTATCAGAGATTTCAATAGTTGGAAGGATTTTTTTTATTAATTTAGTCAAGTATTTGCACTTTATAGGTGAGAAAACTTAAGGTATTGTTACGATGTTTAGTCAGATGAGGAAACAGACCCAGAACAAGGCAACCCCACAACTATCAGAGTAGCTAACTTTTAAAGAGTGATCACAATACAACAGGCACTGGGTGTTTTACACATTATCCCATTTTTTCCTTTTATTTGAGTAGACAAAGACTTGATTCTCTTTACTTTTGGAATTGTTGGAAGCAATTTTAGGGGACAACACATAGGTACCAACTTTATTGAAGGGTCTTGCCAGAAACCAACAGCAGCTTAGTCCTGTTCAAAATTTCAAAGCAAACTTTTAGAAAAGATGCATTCTCTACCTCCACTGGCTTAAAATTATGTAAACACAATTTATGTGCTCAGTGACCCCACTTCATTGATTTGACAGGGGTAATTCCTGGGTAAGAATGAGCTATTTCTCTAATGTACTGAGTATGTGCTTCCATGACAGTGTTTTTTTTTCTCCATTCCTTTAATTAAGTCGACAATGAATTGAAATGCATAAGAATTTCTAATAGCTGATCCATCCTCAATGCTTTATGTATGTTTTGTTTCTATATATATATATTAGCAACAGTGAAAGAGCAAGCTAATAGTATCCATTCTAAAATTCCCCTGAATTATGCCTGGGTGAGACGGGAGGAGGGGAAGGCAGCCTGAAGAAAGAGACCCAGCCAGCCCCTTCCCACAGCGTTCATCTCAACACTTTGGGATGCATTTCAGGGTCACAGAAATCGCCCTGTCTCGAGGACTCACTGAGCAGTGCTCACACCACCTGCACCTACTGAGGACAAATCCTCTTTTATCAGGGAAGGACATTCCTGTTGTCTGAGCTGCCAACTTAAAGCCTGACGGACCCACATGGAGGTGAGGGAGAAAGAAGACACCGGACCACCACTTCAGTCTAATGGGCCTTGGCAATCAATGGTGTGGCAGGGTCACAGCCAGGTCACCCTCACATTCAACTCCCTGGGCAAGTCCCGCCTTGACTCAGAGGTTAGCCCTGTGCTTATTTAATTGATGGGAGGCCATAGAGGGCAGAGGGTGTGCATGGGGGCCTTGAGAGTCAGCCAGGGCAGTCTGAGTCCTGGCTGCCCTGACTTAGCTTTTCCAAGCTTCCATTTACTCATTGGTGCAATGAAGATAATAACCCTACTTCTCAGGGCTATCATAAGATTCAGAGAAAAACATGCATGCAAAGTGCCTGGCACATAGTAAGTACTCAGTAAATGTTAGCTATTATTGTGTTTCTCAGTAAGAAGTAAGGCTTGTTGTTTTTTTTTGTTAGAAGATGTTGGGGTAGGAGTTTTTATTAATTTATTTATTTACCTTTGCTGTGTTGGGTCTTCGTTTCTGTGCGAGGGCCTTCTCCAGTTGCGGCAAGCGGGTGCCACTCTTCATCATGGTGCGCGGGCCTCTCACCATCACGGCCTCTCCCCGTTGCGAAGCACAGGCTCCAGATGCGCAGGCTTAGCAGCTGTGGCTCACGGGCCCAGTTGCTCCACGGCATGTGGGATCCTCCCAGACCAGGGCTTGAACCCGTGTGCCCTGCATCAGCAGGCAGATTCCCAACCACTGCGCCACCAGGGAAACCCATAAGGCTTGTTTTTAATCTTTTCATGTAAAGAGTAAATCTCTATTGCTTTTAAGTCTATTTCTCAAGGAATTATAGGATCTCAGAATTGAAAGGAATTTAAGAATTATTTAGTCTTTCTTTTATACTGTGTCCTCGAAACTTTAAGATATATATTTTGTGTAGGTAACAAGCAAGCAGCCCTAAAGCAGGCAGCCCAAAAGAACCCTCACTTTGTGCAAAAATCCTGTATCAACTCTAAGGATTTTAACAAACTTGTCAGGCTCAATTCTAGTTAACTTTTTGTGAATTTCTTAATCTTCATGTTACTGCCTTCAGCATACAAACCCTGACACATATAATATTGCAAAGAAGGAAGCCTGCTTTCAGAAGACATGCCCACATGTGCCAAAGTGGCTTCAGGAAAAGGAGAAAAGAAAGGGGGGACCTCACACCAGGCCCAGCCAGTGGCTTAACCGATTCTGTAAATATACATGTGAGTAGAGGCACCCAGGAAGAGCTATAGGCCATATGATTTGCAGGGCACAGCACAAAATAAAAATGTAGGACATTTATTCAAAAATTACTAAGAATTTCAAGACCACAATGGAGCACTACACCTTCAAGAGCAGGGCCCTTGAAGCTGGCCCTAGATGCACCCTGCCTGTCTGCACCCTCACACAGCCCTGGGAGTCAGAGTGGGCCCAGTGTGCTAAAGGTCTCCACCAATAGTTGGAAGATTATTGCAACTGGAACACATCTTCCTATTTGTCAACTGCTAAGGCACTTATAATAAACTAGAAACATTGGCTTTGGCCAAATCAAAACTGGCTTTAGTTCAGAATTGAATCAAGCTAAGATTAACTACAATTGATCAAGTCTCATCCTAATTTCTACCTAGAAGCTAACTCTGACGCTTCCAGCCTCAGGTATAGCAAATGCCATTTTACCTGTTTTGGGCAACATTATAATAGTGATGCACAACAAAATGTCTTTAATCTCTGAAGGAATTTTATGTCTTTAGCCAAACTGAATATCCAAAGTACCTTATAAGTCTTAAACCAGGCCCAAGTGATTTAAGGCCCAATTAGTAAATTGACTACATTAATTACCAAGTTCAGTTTTACTACAATTGGTGAGTAGGTGATTAGGTGGTTTACTACTTTCCTAATAGTCTAATCTGATTTATGGGAGATGTGACTATTAATGTTTGCTTTGGGGAGACATAAGCTAAATACAGTTCAGTGAAATTCCCCAGCCCACATTCAGGAAGACATTGAAAAATTCAATGCAAGTGAGCTGAATTTAAAACTTAAAGTTATTCTGAGCAATGAAAACAAGTGATCTGTACAAATGAGAAAGATAGGCATTCTATTAAGTCTAAACTTATTCAAAGTCGGGTATTTTTACTTGATTTTGTTTGGAGAATTTCCACTTTGGATATGACTATCCTGAAAATGGAGAAATTCTACTAATTTAAGGAGTAGCAAATTACATGAATTAGTCTAAGAAAGTAAAGAAACAGAAATAGTACTGTCAAGATAAGTCCAATCATACATCCTATACGACAAGTCATGAATAATAATGTACCATGTGCTCAACTCCTAATACCTTCACACCAGGAAATGCTGATACCCTTTGCCAAGGCTACCCAATGCATTTAATTGGGTAACCAACCTCAAAGAATTTTCTCTCTCTGGCTGCAATTCCTCAAAGTTTAGACTCTAAGTGGTAGAATCTACAACTTGTTTTATCCTAAGACCAAAATACCTGGTCTCTCTTTTCTGAAAGCTCTGAAATCTAAACTGAGTCCTTGCATTTTGAGAGGCAGTTTTAAACTATGCCTGATTTTGGCAAGTTATGGGGACTTTCAAGATTGAGTCCAAAGCTAAAGACACCCCCAACTGGACAAACATTATAGGCTCTAACGTATCAGCATTAAATGCCCATCTAGAGTAAACTGGGCTTAACTGTTGAACCGGTGTGGGCTCACTATGTGATGGGCAGGGCCTTTGTCTAATTCAGCTCTGAGAGAATTGTTAACAAAAATGAAACATGCATTGAGTCCTTACACTAGGTCAGATCTATGCTATGCACTTTTCAGATAGATACCTTTTCACATTTAATGCTTACCACACCATGAGAGGTAGATTAGAGATGTTTCAGACAACTAAGGGTCAGCAGGGCTAAGCAGTTTTGTCCAAGAACAGAGTTAAGTGATCAAGCTGGGACTGGAGCCAAAGTCTTCTGTCCCCAGGACCATGCTCTTTTGGTGATGCCACAGAAGAAATTTCTGGGATGGTTTTGCCTTTAGATACATTAGAACATCTCATCCTACTTCTAAGTTTTTGAAGTACAACCTCTCCTACTGTATGTGTCTAATACTGGGAATATAACAAATTCAGACTGACAATTATGAGATCTGTTCAGATAAGAAAAGCTTTCAACCCAATATTTTGCTACTACATTGAGCAAGTAATAGTTAAAGAACAAGGTGAAAAAAAAATGAGACTGAGGTTTATCGACAGTTCCCTTCTACTTGGGAGTTATCTGTTGAAGGACCATAGGAATTATAATAAAGCAAGTTGAAGAAAATTCCTCCTAACCAAAAAAAAAAAAAATTACAGGTTTCAAATTTGAAAGTCCAGTTTTATACTTTCAACAACAAACTGTAAAAGCACAGGTGCAATACCTGTTAAAAGTCAAGTGTTTAAGACCAGTGTGTGGAAAGAAGTTACACTCTGATTTTCCAGAAAAGGAGAGGTTGCTATCCCTTTAAACAGGTATCTAATCATTTAGTCGAAAGACAGTCCAAAATCAATGTCAAGGCAACTGCCTACCTATACCTACATTCTCACACAAGTACACTCAGCCAATAAGAGTGGGAGAGAAAATAATCACCATGTAACTAATTACTATCTGTCTTCACATTCTTGTAGCTTGAACATTTTCCTTTAAGAACTCTACCTCTGAAAAAAGGGTTCTTTATCTGAGCAGCTGCATTTCCTTTTCCCTGCCCATTTTGTGTGTGTGTGTGTGCGCACACGTACATATATATGCATATATACACACATATTTTTTCTAAACCATCTTAGAGTAAGTAGTATACATAATTCCCCTTTACTTCCTAAAATTTCACTGTGTATTTCCCATGAACAAGAATGTTATCATACATAACCACAGTACAGTTATCAAAATCAGGAAATTGAACATTAATTCAATACTATTACCTTCACGCCATATTCCAGTTTCACCAATTGTCCCAACATGTCTTTTGTACCAATTTTCCCCTTTGGTTCAGGATCCAACACAGGATCTCACTTTGCATTTAGTTCTCATATCTCTTTAGTCTCATTTAATCCAAATCAGTTACTCAGCATTTCTTTGTCTTTCCTGGTCTTGACATTTATTTTAAAAGAAAAGGCTGGGGCTTCCCTGGTGGCACAGTGGTTGAGAGTCCGCCTGCCGATGCAGGGGACACGGATTCGTGCCCCGGTCCGGGAAGATCCCACATGCCGCGGAGCGGCTGGGTCCGTGAGCCATGGCCGCTAAGCCTGCGCGTCCGGAGCCTGTGCTCCGCAACGGGAGAGGCCACAACAGTGAGAGGCCCGCGTACCGCAAACAAAAACAAAAATAAAAGAACAGGCTGGTTATTTTGTAGCATGCCCCTGACCTTAGATTTGTCTACTGTATCCTCATGATTAGATTTTGATTTTACATTTTTGGCAGGAATACCACAAAAGTGATACTGTGTCCTTCCCAAGAGATCACATCAGGAGGCTCATGATGTTGGCTTATCCCATTGATGGTGACGCTCACTTTGATCACTTGGTAAAGGTGGCATCTGCCAGTTTCTCCACTGTAATGTTACCATTTCCTTTATATAATTAATGAATAATTTAGGGACATACTTTGAAACTATCCTTTGAAACTTTCAAACCTGTTCCTCATCAAATTTTTAGCTATTTTTAGCATCTATTAATGACTCTTTCCTGATGATTACAAAATGCTGATTTTTTTACCTTCATCAGTCCTCATTCTGTCTACACTTGTTAGTTTGATTTCTATTGTAAGGAAGAGCTTTCTCCCCCCCCTTGTTTTGTTTGTTTGTTTATTAGTAGTCGTATGGACTGAAGAATTCTTTTTTTATTCATGTGTTATAATCCACTAATATTTTACTTATTTTGATGCTCAAATCCACAATATGGTAGTAGAAACAAGGACCATTTCTCAAATGTCAAGAATGTAAAAGAAATTGCCAGGAGAGCAAACAAATTTGGTTTTGATTTCCTGACTTCCAAAAGGAGCCAGATGTCAACAGAGAAAACTTAGTAGTAAGAATAAGAAAATATAAAGTAATCATGCAATTGGATTTTGATAAGAAAGGGGCAAGGCTTGAAATTATATACAAGCGCCCATTATTGCTTATGCCTTCATAAAAACTTCCACTTCTTCTGCGTTTCACATTTCTGGACTCTGTTTTAAGGGAACATAAGGTACGCACATCCAGTAATCAGACCAGTCGCTCTCCCACTGACCAGTTGCCATGTGCATTTACTGAATTGCTGCTGGAGACCTCAGTTACAATCACTGTTGTTTTCTTTAATTTAATTTCATTTAATTTAGAAAGACATTTTGCTCAAGGTCATCAGTCTGGGAAAACATTTGAGACACTGTTATTGTGTAGCTTCCCTCTAATATGACCAAACCTCTGCTTATAAAAGAGAACATTTCATTTGGATCAGTGCTTCCAGCCTGTCTAAAGAAATGCCACATACAGAGATTGCTGAGTATCTGCTCAGAGTTCTACAAATATCTGGTTGGCTCACAAATACAATTTGCTTAAATTAATCCTTTAGTCCTGAGAAATATGAATATCATGGAGTGAATAATACTCATTAAATACAATGCCTGATACATCTACAATGCCTTGTCACATTAAACTTTGTGGCATGTAGGTGGGGATAGAGTGGAACAGGGGAAGGCTTCCGATGCCATATCAGGCAAGACAACTAAGTCTATTAATAGTTCATTTTTCTCAAACATTTTTCTTTTTATGGACACAGCCTAACTTAGGTTTTTATTCTTTGTTTCTGAATCAGATTTCTTTATTTTATGAGTTTGCAGTCCTGTGATTTTATTTCCAAGTTATTGTATGCTCTGTTCTTGAACTTAATGTGGGGAGTATTACTATTCTTATTTCTCACAAGTAGCCCCCAAATGTTCACCACTATCACTTAAATATAGCATTTATTGAGCACTTACTATTTCCCAGTCCCCTCTGCTCAGCATCTGCATACATTATTTCACTTAAGTCCTAAAACCACACAGGAAGTGAGTTCAGATGAGGACGCTGAGGCTGCAAGGGGTTGAGAAAACGGTCCAGTGTCCCTCAGCTTAGTGTATGTCTTGGGCAAGTAAATGTGATAGAAGCTCCAGCCAGTCTGTCCCCAGAGTTTGACCAATGTGCTGTATGCCCTTGTGAGCAGTGGAGAGGAGAGGCTCTTCCTCTGATGTCGACACGAGAAGCCTTTGATTCCAACCCTCTGTGTGATGTTTATAACCCAGGTACACTCCTGAGCCATACTAAGGAAAACACACTCCCCGGGATGGGAATGTAGGCGAGACAGCTTGAACTGCTCAGGCTCCAAATTCCAGGCTTATCTGGGATTCATCTTTCTCTCCGTTCCTTCGTCCTCTCCATAGCCAATTAGTCACCACATCCTACCAATTCTGCCCCCAAACCGTCTCCCTTCTACTGCCCCTCCTCTAGTTATACCACTCACCACTCTCAGCTCCCAGTGGGGTTCCCCACCTCCACTCTCCTCCTCCCATTCATTCTTCATTCCTGCAACAAGGGAATTGTCTCAGACAGCTCCTCACCTGCTCAGAAACCCTCAAGGGCTCTCCATTGCTTACAACATAAAATTCTGGCTTATTAGCCTGACATTTAGGGATGCCTATCGTTTGGTCCTCGCGTGCCTCTCCAGTTGACTCATCTGCACCCCAGGCTTCCCGCCCTTACTCCATGTACTGATACACTTGCAGTTTCCTAAGCCATCCCTCCACGTTCCAGCTTCCTGCTTTTATCACGCTGTCCTTCAACCTGGAATTTCCTTCTTCTTCCATTGCTCCCTTTTCCCCACTTTTGACAAGAAGTCCCCCACTTTTGACAAGAAGTGTCCATCGTCCCCCACTTTTGACAACAAGTCCCAACTTCTTGTCAAAAACCTACCAGTTCAGAGAGGGTCCAGCAAGGCTTAAAGGGGTCAAGCAAGGCTAAAATTTATCTATTATACAAGAGATACTTCAAAACTCACTGTCCACAAAGGGACTACCTCAGTCAGATTTAATCTCTCCTTCTTGTATAAGCCTGTTTCATTCTGTGTATGATTCTGTTACTGTACTTATAAAATCTTGCCTTGCATTAAAGTTAATTGTATACATTTCCATCTCTCCCACCAGACTGAATGTTTGAGAAATAAGAGCCATCTTAAACATCTCTGTTTCCTCGCAGGTATATGCTGAATTTAGTGTCTGGTTACTGGTGAGAAAATCTGTCGCTAGGAGATGAGGATTTTTATTTCTAAAAATTATGGTATGGGGCTTCCCTGGTGGCGCAGTGGTTGAGAGTCCGCCTGCCGATGCAGGGGACACGGGTTCGTGCCCGGTCCGGGAGGGTCCCACATGCCGCGGAGTGGCTGGGCCCCTGAGCCATGGCTGCTGAGCCTGCGCGTCCGGAGCCTGTGCTCCGCAACGGGAGAGGCCACAACAGTGAGAGGTTCGCGTACCGCCAAAAAAAAAAAAAAAAAATTATGGTATGTATATAGATAGATACATCTTTATGCATATATTTGTTTTATATATATATAAAGTATTTATATATATTATTTTACATACACACACACACACACACATATATGTGTGTGTCAGTAGATTCTAATAAATATCTGTTGATTAAATGAATTAAGGAGTTGTCATATGATCCTGCAATCCTGCTCCTGGGCATATACCCAGACAAAACTATAATTTGGAAAGATATATGCACCCCCTATGTTCATATCAGCACTATTTACTATAGCCAAGGCATGGAAACAATGTAAATGTCCATCAATAGCTGAATGGATAAAGAAGATGTGGTAAATATATACAATGGAATATTACTCAGCCATAAAAAATAATGAAATAATGCCATTTGCAACAACATGGATGGACCTAGAGATTATCATACTAAGTAAGTGAAGTAAGTCAGACAGAGAAAGACAAATACCATATGATATCACTTATATGTGGAATCTAAAATACGACACAAATGAACATATCTACGAAACAGAAACAGACTCACAGACATAGAGAACAGACTTGCAATTGCCAAGGGAGAGGGAGGGTGGGGGAGGGAAGGATAGGGAGCTTGGGATTAGCAGATGCAAACTAGTATATACAGGATGGATAAACAACAAGGTCCTACTGTATAGTATAGGGAACTATATTCAATATCCTGTGATAAGCCAGAATGGAAAAGAATATGAAAAAGTATACATGTATGTATAACTGAGTCACTTTGCTGTACAGCAGAAATTAACACAACATTGTAAATCAACTATACTTCAATTAAATTTAAAAAAAGAATTATCATCATAGAGTTATTCATAACAATAAAAAATTGGGAAAACAAAAATTATTAAATAATAAGGAAATAAATCTGTTATGTAATATCCATACAGTAGAATGTCTTAATCACTAAAAATAACATTTTCACAAGCTATTTTAAAATGTGGGAAATGATCAAAGTTAACAGGAAAAAAATCTGTACATTATATCCTATCTTTGTGAAAATTATTTGGTGGGATTACAGGTAATTGTTTTTTCATTCTACACACCTACTTTTTCCGAGTTTTCACATTGGCAAAGAGTCTTTATTCTTTAAAACCCAAAATGAAAATTTTAAATGATACTTAATTGTCTTATTCCCAGTAGGAACTGAGACTCAAAGACCAAACAAGTCCGTTTTCTATTTCCTCAGAGAGTGAAAACAACTGACTTCAAGAAGCCGCCGGAATGCTGCTGGAAGCTCCCATTTCAAAGAAATGGTGTGGTGTTTGTAATGGATAAATTTGAAGAGACAGCTAGTATTATTCTCATCTGTAATATATCATTTCTGCCTCTGATATGATCTTAAAAAAAAAGATCCACTTTCACTTCTCTTTATTTTAACTCCCTACAACTGTACGGACACCACTTGGTAATAAAAACAGCCCTAAAACCATGTGTCTCATTATTTCACAGCTACTAACCATAAATAATAGTCTCATACTTTTGAGATTATAAATTATTCATATGAAAGTAATGCCAAATTATTAAAAGCCTTTGGGTGAACCTGTGACCTTGTTTGACAGCCACTGGTTTGAGTGACAGCCTGGGAGACCATGTAGTCAAAGCCGGTGTGGACTAGTCCAGGACGAGCTCTGTCCTCCTAAGTGCCAGGTTGCTGTAACTTGAAACCAAATGAACCACATCTCTGAGAAGAAAGCAGAGTCTCTTCCAGTCTGGAGCTCTGTTTGGGGTGATATGTGTACCTTGGGTAATAGAAATACTCAATTCTTAATAGGTAACAAATCACTTTCATATTTATTAAACCTACACACTTGTTATTCTTCTAGAATCACTGAGATACCTGGATTTTCTTTGCAACATAACATAGCTTCTGGTCTAACTGCAAGGATAAGGAACATTTATTTACAATGTAGAGCATATTCATTTTGTCCCACCTTTTGTAGTTAATAACACTTTATTAAATGGTACAAATATCAGAGCAAAAAAAAAGACCAAAAAGCAAAAACAAATAATCAGAACTTGAGTATCATCCGATCATTTTCATTCAGCAGCAGTCAACCTAGCTCTGAATCCTGGGGGTATATCCTCCCTCAGCCATTGCCTTCCCTTCGGAAAGCTACAGCTTTGCTCAGCTGCTAGCAAAAGATGCTAATTTGATCACACTGATTCCTCTTAATGCAAAGAGTGAATTGTTTTTAGACCACTGGTGATTAATGTGGGTATTGATTAGCTGATCAATAAGGCCACAGTGTCTAATTATTGATAATACCTCTCCAAATGAAAGATCGAGTGTTAGAAGTCCTAGTTACAGAGTTCAAAATATAAAGTGATTGAGTGTGATGCCCGGTAATTGAAAGTCAAACTAATCCCATAAATTAAATCACAACAATCCATAACATTTACCTGATAAATCCTTTGGAAGCTGTATTTAACTTTCACTATTCCTGACTTTTTTTTTCCCCTTACAAAGTCCTCTGAAATGCACACAACTTGTTGAGGGGGGTAAAAATCATTCTAAAATGATTTATCTTTATGAAGTAAGGGGTCTAATGGCACCAGCACTGACGGTTACACATTTTCAATAATGGCTTCATCTCTGTATCACATCATAGAATGAAGAATAAAGAAAATTTACCATGAATGCTCAAGAAAACGAAGGCTCTTCCTGATATTTAGGGTCACAAACATGGAAGGGAATTCAGAGATCACATAATCACCTTCTCACTCTGCCACAGACTGTTTAAGGGACCTGATGATTGTCACACAGCCAGCCAGAGGGCAGGACAGGATTGATGATCCAGGTTTGTTACAACTTCTACCCTTTCCTAGTTTGTACAGGGCGTGTAAGCATTAGTTTGTACCAGGGCCAAAAATTTACTCATAAAGCCAACTGCTATGATGTGCAATAAAAATAAAACTTCTTTTATATTCTGAGACATATCTCAGCTTGCTCCAGAGCCCCTGCATTTCCACTGGTGTGGAGGCAAGATGGGGAGATCTTGCTAAAGAAAAATAACTAAATCTCTTTCCATTTGGGGTTACCTTAGTCTCCTTTGGGTAAATGCTAGATTTGGAAATTTCCTCCTCCTCCCTTGCTCCTCCTTAAGATGGCATCTAAGTCTACAAGGGGCTGTTGTGGCCCCATATCAGTGAGGGAAGGGAGCCTCAGATCCATGTGGGTTTTTGGCTGTCCACTGGAATTCACTGAAGTCTGCTGGGGGTGGCTGGTGACTGGTCATTACTAATGCACAGCTGCTCCTGCCTAGTATTCTTTTTTTTTCCTTTTGCACTTTTTATTTTGACACATTTGATTCATGCAAAATAACCTACATAACAGATAGGTAAGTTAGAGAGCATGATAATGAACACTCATAAATCCACCATCCAGCTTAAGAAATGGAATACAATCAATACAATCAAAGTCCCCTAACTGTCCCTTCCCAATCTCCTCTACCCACTTCCCTGAGTTTTCTGTTCATCATCCCTTTCCTCATCTGTATGAATTTAGAATGTAGGTAGATGTGCCTAAAAATATATAGTTTTTCATTTTGCTTGTCTTTGAATATGGTTCATCACTCATGTACACTTTGCATTTTTTTTCATTCAACATTCTAAGATTCATCTATTCTTATATCCATGAATTCTTAAGCCAAAGTTCAAGTTGGTGAGAACAGAGTCCCTAGGAATCCAGACTACATTTTCATCATGCCTTTGCTCCTCAGAAAAATTCTCTTCCTCCCATGGTGGTGAGCTTTCTACCTCCTCCTCCTATCTGGTGAGAACATCTCTTTCATCATATTCTGTCCTCTCTGCATTATGGGTTATAGTAAAACTCTATTATACATCAATTGATCAAACCTGGCTGGTGATATGTAAAGAGGAGCTTCATAAAATTCAGGAAGCCTTTCTCTTTGGCAAGACAACTTAACTAATTTTTGGACTTCTATTTCCAGCTAAGACAGAGTAGCTTGTGTCAATCCAACCCTCACACCAAAAACAATTCTAAAAACTGTATTAAAAAAGAATTTTTAAAAAAGCAGCTCTTTGAAGCCATAGAAGAGCAACCAACACATCTGGACTTGCAGAGCCAAGATCTCAGAGAAAAGACAAAAGCATTGAGGTGAGCCCGACTCTCTCTACCTCTTCCCCTCATAAGGCATTTACCAGTTTGTAAGAGGTTTAGGCAAGAAGCTGAAAAGAAAGTGGCACTCAGAGCTTTCCACACTCTCACAGAACTGGGATATAGACAGTTGGAGTTCAGGCTTGCCAAGGCAGCCAGGACTTGAAGGATCAAGACCCAGGAGAGAAGCGGGGCTCAGGAATGTGAGAGGCTGATGCTCTGAGCTACTTTTTCTTCTCAGAGTACTCACCTATTTGCCAACTATGCAGGAAAAGAGGTGGAGAATCAAAGCAGAAAGAGCTGCTAAAAGACTGAGAAGCTAAACAGAGCTATCCACAGCCATCAATGTTAGGGAGATATAGACTGAAATTAAGGCCCAAGGAAGCTGAGGGGCCTTGGCAAAAACACAAGCCTTTCAGTTTGGAGCCCTGAAGGACTAACTGTGGGAATATGAGCACACTGGAAATAGACAAGGCCTTACAAAGTGCAAAGTCCAGCCTTGAGACATCTCAATCCAAGACCTTAAGTCACAGTGATTTGATCCCACTCTAACTGCTAAGAAGGCAACCAAAAAAAAGGACTTTTAGCATTTTCATGAGGCCAGAAAGAAAAAAACTGAAGGTCAGGGTTACTAAGGCAGCCAGGACTTGAGGGGCTAGAATTTAGGAATAAAGTGACCCTTAGATAAGTGAGCCCAACGTTCTGCACCACTTTTCTTCTCAAAGCATTTTCCAGTGTCTATGGTCTACACGGCAAGATGCCAAGCAGAAAGCAGCAGCTAAGTGGCTAAAAAGCTAGGTCACACCTCACAGGGAGAAGAGGACTTAGAAGACATTCCAGGGTTTCCCTTGAGACCCCTGAAGACCAAGCCCTAGTAGTGAGGGCAAACTAGAAATCAGAGAGGTCCTTACAAACACTGAAACCCACCTTCAAATCATCTCAGTCCCTGACTAGATCAAACTGCTCACCAGAAGAAAATTAAATTTTCCTGGGAAAATACTATCACTCAAAGCTTCTACAATTTTCACTTATCATACCTAATATCCAATCAAAAATTACCAGGTATACCAGTATACGAAACAACCACCACAATCCAAGATTTAAAAAGAAAAAAAGAAAAAAGAAAATTAGGGACTTCCCTGGTGGTGCAGTGGTTAAGAATCCGCCTGCCATTGCAGGGGACGTGGGTTCAATCCCTGGTCCGGGAAGATCCCACATGCCACGGAGCAGCTAACCCTGTGTGTCACAACTACTGAGCCTGCACTCTAGAGACCGTGAACCACAACTACTGAGCCTGGGTGCCACAACTACTGAAGCCCGCACACCTAGAGCCCATGCTCCGCAACAAGAGAAACAGCAGATTCAAACTCAAACATAGAAGTAATTCTATACCTTGTAAGTAGACAAAATAATTCACTTTTTTAAAAAACAAGCTTACCAGACTGTGGGGGAAAGAACTAAATATACACTGGCTAGAAAAGACACCTGTAAGGCAGAAAGTAAAAGAATGGGAACACAAATTACACAAATATTAGCAAAAAGAAAACTGACAGTTTTAACGTATAAATAAATTAGACTTAGGGCAAGAAGTCTAATTTGATCAAATAAAAAGGGAATACACATAAATTAGCAGATACAGTGGTTAAGAGGGGGCATTTCCTAATAAGAAAAGGTTAATTCATCAGGAAAATATGATATTTCTAAATTTGCATGTCCCTAGAAACACAGCCTCCAACCATGTAAAGCAAAAACAGATGAAACTAAAAGGATAAATGGACAAATCCACAAACATAGTACGAGATTTTTAACACACCTGTCTTGGTAACTAATGTAACAAACTGATAGAACACTTAGACCAAAATATCAGGAGAAATACAGAAAATTTGAACTAAATGACCAATATTACATAACTGATTATATGTATGCATGTACATGTGTGTGTGTATGTGTATATATACATATATATCGGATTGGCCAAAAAGTTAATTCGGGTTTTTCCCGAACTTTTTGGCCAACACAATACATATGTATATATATTCATATATCACTGCATCCAATGCACATTCTTTTCAAGTACACATATACATTTACCAAAGTCATCTAATCACTGAGGCAAATAAAGTCTCAACAAATAACAAAGTTATGAAATTATGTGGAGTAGTTTCTTCAATCAGTAGAAGTAAAACAAAAATCAATAACAAAATGATACCTAAAAAATCCAAAACTATTTGGAAATTAAGCAGTATGCTCTTAAATAACCCATCAGTTAAAGAAGAAATCACAATGGAAATTAAAAACTATTTTGGGCTTCCGGGAAGATGGCGGAAGAGTAAGACGCGGAGATCACCTTCCTCCCCAAGAATACACCAGAAATACATCTACACGTGGAACAACTCCTACAGAACACCTACTGAACGCTGGCAGAAGACCTCAGACCTCCCAAAAGGCAAGAAACCCCCCACGTACCTGGGTAGGGCAAAAGAAAAAAGAAAAAACAGAGACAAAAGGATAGGGACAGGTCCCGCACCAGCGGGAGGGAGCTGTGAAGGAGGAAAGGTTTCCACACACTAGGAAGCCCCTTCGCGGGCGGAGACTGCGGGTGGCGGACGGGGGGAGCCTCGGAGCCGCGGAGGAGAGCACAGCAACAGGGGTGCGGAGGGCAAAGTGGAGAGATTCCCGCACAGAGGATCGGTGCCGACCGGCACTCACCATTCCGAGAGGCTTGTCTGCTCCCCCGCCAGGGCGGGCGGGGCTGGGAGCTGAGGCTCGGGCTTCGGTGGAGCGCCGGGAGAGGACTGGGGTTGGCGGCGTGAACACACCTGCAGGGCGTTAGTGCGCTGCGGCTAGCCGGGAGGGAGTCCGCGGAAAAGTCTGGACCTGCCGAAGAGGCAAGAGACTTTTTCTTCCCTCTTTATTTCCTGGTGCGCGAAGAGAGGGGATTAAGAACGCTGCTTAAAAGAGCTCCAGAGACGGGCGCGAGCCGCGGCTAAAAGTGCGGACCCCAGAGACAGACATAAGACGCTAAGGTCGCTGCTGCCACCACCAAGAAGCCTGTGTGCGAACACAGGTCACTATCCACACCCCCCTTTCCGGGGAGCCTGTGCAGCCCGCCACTGCCAGGGTCCCGGGATCCAGAGACAACTCCCCCGGGAGAACGCACGGCGCGCCTCAGGCTGGCAACATCACACCGGCCTCTGCCACCGCAGGCCCGCCCCGTACTCCGTGACCCTCCCTACCCCCAGCCTGAGTGAGCCAGAGCCTCCGAATCAGCGGCTCCTTTAAGCCCGTCCTGTCTGAGAAAAGAACAGACGCCCTCCGGCGACCTACACGCACAGGCAGGGCCAAATCCAAAGCTGAGCCCCTGGGAGCTGTGAGAACAAAGAAGAGAAAAGGAAATATCTCCCAGCAGCCTCATAAGCAGCGGATTAAAGCTCCACAATCAACTTGATGTACCTGAATCTGTGGAATACATGAATAGACAACGAATCATCCCAAATTAAGGAGCCGTGTGGATGAAAGGCTCTTGGTGCTGCAGCCAGGAGTTAGTGCTGTGCCTCTGAGGTGGGAGAGCCAACTTCAGGACACTGGTCCACAAGAGGCCTCCCAGCTGCATATAATATAAAACGGCGAAAATCTCCCAGAGATCTCCATCTCAACACCAGCACCCAGCTTCACGCAACGACCAGCAAGCTACAGTGCTGGACACCGCATGCCAAACAACTAGCAAGACAGGAACACAACCCCACCCATTAGCAGAGAGGCTGCCAAAAATCATAATAAGTCTACAGACACCCCAAAACACACCACTAGATGTGGACCTGCCCACCAGAAAGACAAGATCCAGCCTCATCCACCAGAACACAGGCACTAGTACCCTCCACCAGGAAGCCTACACAACCCAGTGAACCAACCTTAGCCACTGGGGACAGACACTAAAAACAACAGGAACTATGAACCTGCAGCCTGCAAAAAGGAGACCCCAAACACAGTAAGATAAGCAAAATGAAAAGACAGAAAAACACACAGCAGATGAAGGAGCAAGATAAAAATGCACCAGACCTAACAAATGAAGAGGAAATAGGCAGTCTACCTGAAAAAGAATTCAGAATAATGATAGTAAAGATGGTCCAAAATCTTGGAAATAGAATAGACAAAATGCAAGAAACAGTTAACAAGGACCTAGAAGAACTAAAGATGAAACAAGCAATGATGAACAACACAATAAATGAAATTAAAAATACTCTAGATGGGATCAATAGCAGAATAACTGAGGCAGAAAAACGGGTAAGTGACCTGGAAGATAAAACGGTGGAAATAACTACTGTAGAGAAGAATAAATAAAAAATAATGAAAAGGACTGAGGACAGTCTCAGAGACCTCTGGGACAACATTAAACGCACCAACATTCGAATTATAGGGGTTCCAGAAGAAGAAGAGAAAAAGAAAGGGAATGAGAAAATATTTGAAGAGATTATAGTTGAAAACTTCCCTAATATGGGAAAGGAAATAGTCAAGTCCAGGAAGCACAGAGAGTTCCATACAGGATAAATCCAAGGAGAAATACGCCAAGACACATATTATTCAAACTGTCAAAAATTAAATACAAAGAAAACATATTAAAAGCAGCAAGGGAAAAACAACAAATAACACACAAGGGAATCCCCATAAGGTTAACAGCTGATCTTTCAGCAGAAACTCTGCAAGCCAGAAGGGAGTGGCAGGACATATTGAAAGTGTTGAAGGAGAATAACCTGCAACCAAGATTACTCTACCCAGCAAGGATCTCATTCAGATTTGATGGAGAAATTAAAACCTTTACAGACAAGCAAAAGCTGAGAGAGTTCAGCACCACCAAACCAGCTCTACGACAACTGCTAAAGGAACTTCTCTAGGCAAGAAACACAACAGAAGGAAAAGACCTACAATAACGAACCCAAAACAATTAACAAAATGGGAATGGGAACATACATATGGATAATTACCTTAAATGTAAATGGACTAAATGCTCCCACCAAAAGACACAGATTGGCTGAATGGATACAAAAATAAGACGCATATATTTGCTGTCTACAAGAGACCCACTTCAGACCTAGAGACACATACAGACTGAAAGTAAGGGGATGGAAAAAGACATTCCATGCAAATGGAAACCAAAAGAAAGCTGGAGTAGCAATTCTCATATCAGACAAAATAGACTTTAAAATAAAGACTATTAGAACAGACAAAGAAGGACACTACATAATGATCAAGGGATCAATCCAAGAAGAAGATATAACAATTGTAAATATTTATGCACCCAACATAGGAGCACCTCAGTACATAAGGCAAATACTAACAGCCATAAAAGGGGAAATCAACAGTAACACATTCATAGTAGGGGACTTTAACACCCCACTTTCACCATTGGACAGATCATCCAAAATGAAAATAAATAAGGAAACACAAGCTTTAAATGATATATTAAACAAGATGGACTTAATTGCTATTTATAGGACATTCCATCCAAAAACAACAGAATACACATTCTTCTCAAGTGCTCATGGAACACTCTCCAGGATAGATCATATCTTGGGTCACAAATCAAGCCTTGGTAAATTTAAGAAAATTGAAATTGTATCAAGTATCTTTTCCGACCACAACGCTATGAGACTAGATATCAATTACAGGCAAAGATCTGTAAAAAATACAAACACATGGAGGCAAAACAATACACAACTTAATAACGAAGTGATCACTGAAGAAATCAAAGAGGAAATCAAAAGATACCTAGAAACAAATGACAATGGAGACACAACGACTCAAAATCTATGGGATGCAGCAAAAGCAGTTCTAAGAGGGAAGTTTATAGCAATACAATCCTACTTTAAGAAGCAGAAAACATCTCGAATAAACAACCTAACCTTGCACCTAAAGCAATTAGAGAAAGAACAAAAAAACCCCAAAGTTAGCAGAAGGAAAGAAATCATAAAAATCAGATCAGAAATAAATGAAAAAGAAATGAAGGAAACGATAGCAAAGATCAATAAAACTAAAAGCTGGTTCTTTGAAAGGATAAACAAAATTGATAAACCATTAGCCAGACTCATCAAGAAAAAAAGGGAGAAAACTGAAATCAATAGAATTAGAAATGAAAAAGGAGAAGTAACAACTGACACTGCAGAAATACAAAAGATCATGAGAGATTATTACAAGCAACTCTATGCCAATAAAATGGACAACCTGGAAGAAATGGACAAATTCTTAGAAAGGCACAACCTGCCAAGACTGAATCAGGAAGAAATAGAAAATATGAACAGACCAATCACAAGCACTGAAATTGAAACTGTGATTAAAAATCTTCCAACAAGCAAAAGCCCAGGACCAGATGGCTTCACAGGCGAATTCTATCAAACATTTAGAGGAGAGCTATCACCTATCCTTCTCAAACTCTTCCAAAATATAGAAGAGGGAGGAACACTCCCCAACTCATTCTACGAGGCCACCATCACCCTAATACCAAAACCAGACAAGGATGTCACAAAGAAAGAAAACTACAGGCCAATATCACTGATGAACATAGATGCAAAAGTCCTCAACAAAATACTAGCAAACAGAATCCAACAGCACATTAAATGGATCATACACCATGATCAAGTGGGGTTTATTCCAGGAATGCAAGGATTCTTCAATATACGCAAATCAATCAATGTGATACACCATATTAACAAATTGAAGGAGAAAAACCATATGATCATCTCAATAGATGCAGAGAAAGCTTTTGACAAAATTCAACACCCATTTATGATAAAAACCCTGCAGAAAGTAGCCATAGAGGGAACTTTCCTCAACATAATAAAGGCCATATATGACAAACCCACAGCCAACATCGTCCTCAATGGTGAAAAACTGAAAGCATTTCCACTAAGATCAGGAACAAGACAAGGTTGCCCACTCTCACCACTCTGATTCAACATAGTTTTGGAAGTTTTAGCCACAGCAGTCAGAGAAGAAAAGGAAATGAAAGGAATCCAAATCGGAAAAGAAGATGTAAAGCTGTCACTCTTTGCAGATGACATGATACTATACATAGAGAATCCTAAAGATGCTACCAGAAAACTACTAGAGCTAATCAATGAATTTGGTAAAGTAGCAGGATACAAAATTAATGCACAGAAATCTCTGGCATTCCTATACACTAAGGATGAAAAATCTGAAACTGAAATCAAGAAAACATTCCCATTTACCATTGCAACAAAAAGAATAAAATATCGAGGAATAAACCTACCTAAGGAGACAAAACACCTGTATGCAGAAAATTATAAGACACTGATGAAAGAAATTAAAGATGATACAAATAGATGGAGAGATATACCACGTTCTTGCATTGGAAGAATCAACATTGTGAAAATGACTCTACTACCCAAAGCAATCTACAGATTCAATGCAATCCCCATCAAACTACCACTGGCAGTTTTCACAGAACTAGAACAAAAAATTTCACAATTTGTATGGAAACACAAAAGACCCAGAATAGTCAAAGCAATCTTGAGAACGAAAAACGAAGCTGGAGGAATCAGGCTTCCTGACTTCAGATTATACTACAAAGCTACAGTAATCAAGACAGTATGGTACTGGCACAAAAACAGAAATGTAGATCAATGGAACAGGATAGAAAGCCCAGAGATAAACCCACGCACATATGGTCACCTTATCTTTGATAAAGGAGGCAGGAATGTACAGTGGAGAAAGGACAGCCTCTTCAGTAAGTGGTGCTGGGAAAACTGGACAGCCACATGTAAAAGTATGAGATTAGATCACTCCCTAACACCATACACAAAAATAAGCTCAAAATGGATTAAAGACCTAAATGTAAGGCCAGAAACTATCAAACTCTTAGAGGAAAACATAGGCAGGACACTCTATGACATAAATCACAGCAAGGTCCTTTTTGACCCACCTCCTAGAGAAATGGAAATAAAAACAAAAAGAAACAAGTGGGACCTAATGAAACTTAAAAGCTTTTGCCCAGCAAAGGAAACCATAAACAAGACCAAAAGACAACCTCCAGAATGGGAGAAAATATTTGCAAATGAAGAAACTGACAAAGGATTAATCTCCAAAATTTATAAGCAGCTCATGCAGCTTAATAACAAAAAAACAAACAACCCAATCCAAAAATGGGCAGAAGACCTAAATAGACATTTCTCCAAAGAAGATATACAGACTGCCAACAAACACATGAAAGAATGCTCAACATCACTAATCATTAGAGAAATGCAAATCAAAACTACAATGAGATATCATCTCACACCAGTCAGAATGGCCATCATCAAAAAATCTACAAACAATAAATGCTGGAGAGGGTGTGGAGAAAAGGGAACCCTCTTACACTGTTGGTGGGAATGTAAATTGATACAGCCACTGTGGAGAACAGTATGGAGGTTCCTTAACAAACTACAAATAGAACTACCATATGACCCAGCAATCCCACTACTGGGCATATACCCTGAGAAAACCGTAATTCAAAAAGAGTCATGTACCAAAATGTTCATTGCAGCTCTATTTACAATAGTCCGGAGATGGAAACAACCTATCTGTCCGTCATCGGATGAGTGGATAAAGAAGATGTGGCACATATATACAATGGAATATTACTCAGCCATAAAAAGAAACGAAATTCAGCTATTTGTAATGAGGTGGATAGACCTACAGTCTGTCATACAGAGTGAAGTAAGTCAGAAAGAAAAAGACAAATACCGTATGCTAACACATATATATGGCATTTAAGAAAAAACAATGTCATGAAAAACCTAGGGGTGAAACAGGAATAAAGACACAGACTTACTAGAGAATGGACTTGAGGCTATGGGGAGGGGGAAGGGTAAACTGTGACAAAGCGAGAGAGAGGCATGAACATATATACACTACCAAATGTAAGGTAGATAGCTAGTGGGAAGCAGCCGCATAGCACAGGGAGATCAGCTCGGTGCTTTGTGACCGCCTGGAGGGGTGGGATAGGGAGGGTGGGAGAGAGGGAGACGCAAGCGGGAAGAGATATGGGAACATATGTATATATATAACTGATTCATTTTGTTGTGAAGCTGAAGCTAACATACCATTGTAGAGCAATTATACTCCAATAAAGATGTTAAAATGAAAAAAGAAACTATTTTGAACTGAGTTATAATAAAAAATAATTTTATAATATAACATAACTTGCATGCTATAGCTAAGAGCACCTTAGAGAGAACTTTAGTCTTAAATGCATATATTAGAAGACAGGAAAGGGTGAAAACGGATGATTTTAGGATCTATCTAAAGACACTTTTTTTTAAATGGGGAAACCAAATTACAAAGAAAGTAAAATATAAAAGCAGAAATTAATGAAATTTTAAAAAAACAGAGAAAACCAATTAAGTCAAAACTTGCTTCCTTGAAAAGATTGATACAACTGATAAACTACTAAAGACTGGTCTTTAGAAGGAAAAAATAAATTAGCAATATTAGAAATAAAAAATGGACATCACTACAGAAGCTATAAGCATTAAAAAGGTAGTAATGGCTGTGAACAACTTTATGCAAGTAATTTTTAAAATTTAGATCAAATAGATAATTTCCTTGAAAACACAACTTACCAAATATATACACAATAAGAAAGAGAAATAGTACTATCAAACAATTTTATTTGTAATTAAAATCCTCCCCCAAAAAGAACTCCTAGCCCAGACATCTTTATCAGTGAATTATTTTAAATATTTAAGAAGAAAATAACACAATCTTACACCAATTTTTCCACAAAACAGAAAAGAGGAAACATCCACTATCTCATTTTATAAAATCCACACCTCATAAACATTATAGGAATGATAATAGCCCAATATATCTCCTGAACATAGAAGCAAAAAAATCTAAATATACTATTAATAAACCAAATTTAGCAATTTAAAAAAGGATAATGCATTAGAACCAAGTTCAGTTGTAATGCAAGATCCATTTTATTTATAAATCAATCAGTTTATATCAATTAATTTATAACAATGTAATTCACCACAGTAACAAAAAATATTGCATGATAATCTTAGTAGATGCAAAACCATTTGATGAAAATCAACACATATTGCTAATTAAAAAATAAAAACTCAGTAAGCTAGAAATAGATTTTCCTTAATTGGATAAAGAATACTTTTAAATGGTAAAATATTGGAAACTTTTCCCTGAAGATCAGGAACAAAACAGAATCTCACTATTATTACTTGTAGTCAACATTTTACTGGAGGTTCTATTCAATGTAATTAGAAAGGAAAAAATTAAAATGCATATAAATCAGAAAAATAGAAATAAAACTATCATTATTTGTAGATGATTGTGAAGGTAGAAAATCTAAATGAATCTACAGGCAAACCTTAGAATTAACATGTGAACATAGAAAAGTTTCTGGATACAAGATCATTATGCAAACATCAAATTTTTTATACTGTAGCAATATATAATATACATTTGAAGGTGAAACTTCAGAAAATTATATCATTTAAAATAGCGTCAAAAAATTTCTAATACCAAATATTTAACAATAAACCAAATGAAAAATGTAAAATATGCCTCCACAGAAAACTATTAATGTTTCTGAGGAAAATTAATATAAACCTAAATAGAAAGATAACCACATTTATGGCTTGAAACAATCAATAATTTAAAGTTGTCAATTCTCCCCCAAACCGATCTATAGACTCAATGTAATCATCATCCAAATCATAACAGATTTTTTGTGTGAAAATTAGCAAGCTGGTTCTAAAATTCATATCAAACTGCAAAAAGCCAAGAAAACCAAGACAATTTTCAAGAATAGCAAAGCTGAAAAACTCTCATTACCATATGTCAGGACTTAGTGTGAAGCTACATTAGGAAGATGTATTGGTAGAGGGTGGTATTGGTACAGTATAGACAGACAAATAGAACAGAGTAGAAAACCAAGAAACAGACCTCACACATGCAGTCACTTAAGTTATAACAAAGATGACACTGCAGTGCAGTGGGGGAAAGAATAATCATTTCAATAGTGATGAATCAATTAAGTATCTATGTGGAGGAAAGTAATCTTGACCTTCTAACTTGCACCATAAATCGAAATCAACTATAGATAGATTTCAGATGTAACTGGGGAAAATAAGACAATCAAGTTATTAGGAAGTGACAGAGGAATGTTTTCATGACCTTGAGATGGGCAAGAATTTCTTAGACAAAGTATATCATAAAGGAAAAGATTGATAAATAGCACCACTTTAAAATTAATAATTTTTTTCATGAAAAGACACTAATAAGAAAGTAAAGCTGTATACCTGAAACTAGCACAATATTGTAAGTCAAATATAGTTAAATTTACAAGAAAAAGAAAGAAAGAAAGTAAAAAGACAAGCCAATAGCGGAAGAAGATGATTACAATATATATATATCTAACAAAGGATTTATATCCAAAACATAAAGAACTACAAATCAACAAGAAAAATACTGACATAACAGTTTTAATGGACAAAAAAACCCAAAAACAACCCACTTTAAAAAGGATTTTACAAAGGAAGATGTATAAATAGCTAATAAATATATGAAAAGCTGGTCAACATCATTAGTCACTAGGGAACTATCAATACAAATGAAAACCACAATGAGATACCACTATGCACTCAGCAAAATAGCTAAAATGAAGAAAGATCACAATTTGAAGTACTAGCACCTGGAATTTTCACTGTGTTGAGAAATAAATTGTGGTATGTTCATAAAATGAAATATTATACATCAATGAAATTAAACAAATTGAAAAAACATGGATAAATTTCACAAACCTAATTTTGAAAGAGAGAAGTGACACATAAATTATCACATACTGAATGAGTTATTTTATATAAAGTTACAAATATAGGCAAAACAATCTATGGTGATAGAAACTGGACTAGTGGTTACATTTGACGGAGAGTAAAAACTGGAAGGGCCAGGGAAATTCTGGGCTGCTGGTAATGCTCTTATCTTGATCTGGATAATGGACAAGTGCATTCTCTTTGTAAAAATTCATTGAGCTGGACACTTATGATTTGTGCATTTTTTGTTAGTATGTTATACTCGATTCAAAAGTTTACATTAAAAAAAAGCCCATCTTTGAGACAATTATCTTAGTGTAGATCAGAGGTCCTATTTTGGAATTCAAAAGCTGAACATTGGAACTTTCTCTTTTCATTCTGTTGTAACAGTCCTAAGCTTCCCCAAAGCATTGGATGCCTCTGGCTGGATAGCAGAAGATCACGTAAAAGGAAGTACAAAAAGGAAAAGAACATTAATATATTTCCAAAAATATTATCCTTGCTACACTTTTCATAAAGCCTACAATCAAAAGAACAAACATGTAAATTAAAACTGTGATATAATTTTTCAAGATAATGACAAAATATCTTTGAGAGCATATCCTTCATGGTAGAGACGATGCTTAGAAATACACATTCCATATGGTATTGGCACATGCGTTCTGAAGGAAAATTCGGGGAAAACCTGTAAAAAGTGCATACTCTTTGACCTAGTAATAATGTCCATCCCAGAAATATCACTTTTTAAAAAAAAAAAAAGATGAGGGGCTTCCCTGGTGGCGCAGTGGTTGAGAGTCCGCCTGCCGATGCAGGGGACACGGGTTCGTGCCCCGGTCCAGGAAGATCCCACATGCCGCGGAGCGGCTGCGCCCGTGAGCCATGGCCGCTGAGCCTGCGCGTCAGGAGCCTGTGCTCCACAATGGGAGAGGCCACAACAGTGATAGGCCCACGTACCGCAAAAAAAAAAAAAAAAAATGAGAATTTATCTACAAGGCTTTTCTTTGCAATTTTTTACTTTTATTTATTTTTAGAAAATCAGCTTAACTCTTTTTTTTCTTTTTTTTTTGGCTTCATTGGGTCTTCCTTGCCGCACGCGGGCTTTCTCTAGTTGTGGCGAGCGGGGGCTAGTCTTCGTTCAAGTGCGTGGACTTATTGTGGTGGCTTCTCTTGTTGTGGAGCATGGGCTCTAGGCGCACGGGCTTCAGCAGTTGTGGCTCGCGGGCTCTAGAGCACAGGCTCAGTAGTTGTGGGGCACAGGCTTAGTTGTTCCGCAGCATGTGGGATCTTCCCGGACCAGGGATCGAAACCGTGTCCCCTGCATTGGCAGGAGGATTCTTAACCACTGCGCCACCAGGGAAGTCCCTTCTTTGCAATTTTAAGACGTAAAGAAATGTGGGGAAAAATCTAACTGTCCAATGGTAGAGAAATTATGATACATTCATATATAAGACTGTAGAAATACAGGTTTTGAAAAAAAGGATATTCATACTTTATTTTAGGTGGGAAAAAACAAGTCATTAAACACAAGTAGACACCATAGGGTTTCATTTTTTTAATATATATTGAAGAAAAGTCCAATGGGCCAGGAGGAATTGCCTCTGGGTGATGGAGCCATTCATTCATTGATTAATTCAATGTTTATACGCCAGGCCCAATGTAGGGAACACGTGTACAAAGACAAACATGTTCTCTGCCACTGTGGACATTAAAGCCTGGAAGAAGCTACAAGCCCTCACCTATCTTACCCCACTAGAGACCTCCTGAACAGAGTTTACGAAGGAAGGAGGGAGACAGAAAGGAATCTCATGATCCCATATACCCCCTCTAGCTCTTCTCCATCTCTCTGCTTTCCTTTACAGTAAAACTCCTCCATATAGGTTACTCAATGGCTGTTCTTCCCCATACCGTCTTGAACTGTCTCCAATCAGAGCTTTATCCCTACCATGCTCCAAAACTGCTGCCTCCATATTGCTAAAAGCAATGCTCAATTCTCATCTAAACCATCGCAGACACAAAGGTTGTTGAAAACTTTCACAGTCAAGAAATGAACGCTTTTTAACCTGAAGTTTCCCAGCTACAATTCAAGGACGTTTCCTGGGGCTGTTTGCTTAGTAAATGTGAGAAAGAGCTGGTCACCTCCTGTCCCTAGTTGCTCCTCACTAGAAACGGAAATCAGAATTAAAGCTTGTTAAATAGTTTCTAAGAGCCAGGAGGGTCATAAAGTCATTTTTGTTTGAGTTTGAATTTGTTTTACATGCTAAGGCAATCTCAAAATACAAAAAGAGCAAGCCAAGACATAATTAAAATGAGAAATTTCACAATGAGATTTATGCTTGCTCATTATATTTATTCTTCATCTGGATAACCATGGAATAATATTTCTATAACTTTAGATACACCAGAATTATAACTTAGTGGTTAAAAGCAGACATTGGAATCCAGATTCCTGGATTCAAATCCTAGCTCTATCATTTTTTGAGCTTTGTGACTTAGGGCAAGGTACTTAATATCTTTGAACCTCAGTTTCCTCATCCATAAAATGGAGAAAATAATAGTAAACAGGCTGTTGTGTGGATTAAATGTGATATAGTAAAGTTCTTGTGATAGGACCTAATAAAAAGTAAGTTCTCAAAAATAATTGTTTATTGTTGCATTCTAAATATAAAATGACTCACTTCTTTTAACAGAAACATAATGGATTTCTGCAAACCCTTTAAGTCCCAACTGGCTCAAATTAAAGATTCACATGAAGAAAAAAGTTCAACTCACAGCACAATCTACCAGATTACATCTGAAATTCGAAAATTGAGCAAGTAATTATTTGGTTAACTTGTTCAATTCAGATAGCCAATATGGATTATTAAAACACTTTTTCCTCACCAAGTGTCTTTGGTTTCCTTTAAAAATATGTCCTCCATTCTCCAGTTCATATTTACCACTGGAGTGGCAATTTCCAGTATCCTATGATGTTCAGCATCCACCAAAGCCCATACCTTCCTGGAAACTCCTGTCCCATTGTGGCTTCAGAAGAGCAGGATGGTGCAAAGACTGCTTGGATGTGATGTAGACACCAAAGAGGTCATGTTTGACAATTATTTTTGCCCTGCCGGTCTCTGAGCTCATGGATTATTTACATAGTGCTTTACAATTGCTAGATCAGATCATATAACTCTCTCTCATGGTTGGTTGGATAACTCTGTTATAACTTCATTCATTGAAGTCACAATAACGGTATATATATGATTTACATGGGGCAGAGCAATCCCTAAATCTCCCCAGCCCCACACTGCCCTATGTAAGTTCTTACAGCATCAGATTTATTCCTTCCATCTGGATCATACCTATTTGCACACAAACATGATGTTATATCTTCCATCTGGAAGAAAGGAAGCAAGGAAAGAAGGAGGAGGGAAGGAGGGGGGAGGGAAGGAAGAGGGAGGGAGGGAGGGAAAGAAGAAAGGAAAAGACGAAGAAGGAGAAAGGGAAGGAGGGAGGGAGAGAAGAAGGAATCTTGTGATCCCATATCCCCCCTCTAGCTCTTCTTCATTTCTCTGTTTTCCTTTACAGTAAAACTCCTCCATATAGATTACTCAACAGCTGTTCTTCTCATTCCCTCTTGAACTGTCTCCAGTAAGAGCTTCATTCCTACTATGCTACCAAAGCTGCCCCTCCAAATTGCTAAAAGCAATGATCAATTCTCATCTAATCTAACCTCTCTCAGCCACAGTTTCTATAGTTGTTCACTTCCTCCTTCTTGAAATGCTTTCTTTACAAGCACAATCTCCTGGTTTCCCTCCAACCTCACTGCCCACTTTTCCTCAGCTGTCCTTTTTGTCTACTCCCCCTCTTCCCAACATCCAAGTATCAGAATGCTCCAAGGCTCCTGCCTGCGTGATCTCCTCTCATTCCATGGCTTTAAATACCATCTATACACTGATGACTCCCAGTTGTGTGTCTCTAGCCCTGACTTCTCTCCTGAGCTCCAACTGCCTACTCAACATCTCCTCTTGATTTCCACCGCCCCTCAGACTGGTTCTTTTGTCAGGCTTCCTCATTTCAGCAAATAGTGCATACCATTTCACCCAAGTACTCTAGCTTAAAACCTTGCTGCCATCTCGACTTCTCTCTTTCTCTCAAACCTCACATACAAATTATCATCCAATTCTTGCAATTTTTCTTGCATAATGTAGCCCAAAATTAATCACTTCTCGGTCTCCTCTGTTACCACCCTTGTCCAAGCCCCCATCATTCCTCCCAAGGATTACTCAATAGCCTCATCCAGTATCCTTGCCTATATTTTTGTCCCTCTATAGTCTGTCCTCCACACAGTGTGATCAATTTAAACTGTCAATTGGATTTTGTCATTCCTCTGCATAGAAGATGCCAAGAGCTTTCAATTACACTTAAGATAAAATTGGAACTTCTCACCATGGTCTCTCTGGTCCCCACCTCTTATCTTCCTCCCATATATCAAAGCCGTTTTTGCCTCAGGGCCTTTGCACTTACTGTTCCTTCTTACTTAGATGCTCTTTTCTAATAGCTACATGGCTGACTTCTCTTTGACATTTCAGGTCTAAAATCAGATGTCTTCTCCTGGCCCCCAGAAAGGTCTTCCCAACTGCCCCTCACTGCCCACCCCTACCCCCATCACTTTCTATCACATCACCCTGTTTTCTTATTCTCACCACGATCCAGTGCATATATTTGTTTACTTGTTTCATACTCCCTAATAAAACATTAAGTTCTTTGTGAATAGGGACTTTACCTGTTTTGTTTGCTGCTCTATCCTTGAGTCTAGAGCAATGGCTTAAATATAAATTTATTGAGTGGATGAATAATAAATATTTGGCTTTATGGACCATGGGATGTACAGGTGAATGGCTGGAAATTCAGACAAGAGGTGTTTCTTTGCCCTATGGGAAAGATGAGATGTGAAGAAATTGTGGAGTATGTGTTCACTTCCTACTTCCCTGAGCTCTGACTCTGTCAAGCCTCTCCTTGAGGGCTCTGTTGAGAGCGTGAGAATGTTCCTGGGGAACGTGGCTCATGGCCTGTGGACTTGTGCTGGCTTCAGAGGTTGCACAGTCAGCCCAAACCAGTATTCAAGGGGCTCTTACATGGGCTTCTATCCCCAGTGCAACGATAGGAACTTTTGAATACACCGTCACCTCTTTCTCTCATCTTTCCTCACAGTTTCTGTCCCGCTCCGCTCTCTATTCCCCAGCATTACTGACTCAATATGGGTGGGATTTTGTTCACCTGGAAGAGTGAGGCTGTTTACTGCTGACTGGACCTTCTACTCCTGAACCAGAGGGAACCATGTGAGTCTGAAATCTTGCGAAAAACAAACATCCTATATATTGGGTTGGCCAAAATTTTCACTCAGGTTTTTCTATCAGATGTTATGGAAAAGCCCGAACGAACTTTCTGGCCAACCCAATACATAAACCCATCTTTCAGGCAGTGGCAATTCACCATGTTGGTTCTTTCTCTCCCACAAACATGAAAAGCCTGGTTCGAAAGCAATCAAGCAATTAGAAACCCCTGAAAAGATCAGTGCTGGGAGATTTCACGTTCTACTGGCTCAACCACTGGTTATGGGTAACTCTTCAGTGATCTTAGCAAATAAAGGTAAGAATCTGAATGATTAGCATCCATTGAGAAATGATGAGACAGAAGTTGGTTGTTCACAAGGCTCCAGACTTAGAGAACAAACGTATGGTTACCAGCAGGGAGGGATGGGTTGGGGGGGAATAGATTGGAAGTTTGAAATTGACATGTAAACGCTGCTATATTTAAAATAGATATCCAACAAGGACCTACTGTATAGCACAGGGGACTCTGTTCAATATTCCATAATAACCTAAATGGGAAAATAATTTGAAAAAGAATGGATACATGTATATGTATAACTGAATCACTTTGCTTTACACCTGAAACTAATACAACATTGTTAATCAATGATAATCTAATATAAAATTTAAAAATTTTTTAATAAAATAAAACACAGGGGATGGGAATGTTCTAGACTCCAAATGGTTAGCTTATTTCTCCTATATTGTGACTATTATTTCAAGCAATGTTTCTAAGGTGAGATGCAGAAATTATATTTCCTTCCTTTTGTTAAAAAAAAATGTTGGTTGTTCACATAGTTCTCTTTTCTCCTTCTTCCATCAATGAAGATAGAGTAAGTGTATCAAGAAGGAAAACTAGATTGAAAAGGGAGGGGAATTATTTGATTTCTGCTGAGTGTGCTCTAGCTTCTCTTTCTTTCTCATTCCAACATGCTCCAGTAAAATAAAAATTTCTTGATGGGAAAAAGCATATAACATCTTACAAAACTATCTAATTTTTCCAATAAATTCCCCCATTTGTGATCATGTACATTGTAAATGTAAATTTGTACATGTCCATTTGCACTCAGTAGATTTTCAGGAAATGTACAAATGAATGAATTCAAAAAATAAGCCATTAATGAAACTTAAGAGAAGCACTTTTGTCAAAGTGGAATGACAAAATTCAATCTTAGAGAATTACTATAGTAAGGTGAAGCATTTTTAAAAGATAAACTCACTGAACCAATTAAAAGTCAGCACTGATTGGTTGGTGTCTTGTTTAGATAGGTAATTCATTCCAACAACATTTATTGTATTCTAATGTCCAATAACCTAATCACTCACATTGTAAGCACTTAGATACTTTTAAAGACAGAAAATGAGAGACAAAAAGAGGTAGCTCCCATGAAGGCCCAACAGTTGTGGAAACCCAGGCCCACATCTGAAGCACTGAAGATGAATTTAAGCCGTTATATTTGAGTTTAAACTCAAAACTTGAACCTTTGTTACTATATTTCCACTCATCCGTCTATAGAAAAATAATAGCCCAAATCCTTCTTCTGGTGGTTACTCATTTATAAATTCTTAGAGATAACTGAAGTCCAAGTTTCAGGGCTAATAAAAGCGCTGCTTTATATTCCTGTAGAAAAACTCATAGATCTTGTCATACAGACAAGAAAATGCAGAAAGTATCATCTGAAAATATTATGAGATTGAGTAGGAGTATTTTGTTTTTTAATATTTATTTATTTATTCAGCTGTGCTGGGTCTTGGTTGCAGCACATGGGATCCTTAGTTGTGGCATGCGGGGATCTAGTTCCCTGACCAGGGATCGAACCCAGACCCCCTCCATTGGGACTGCGGAGTCTTAACCACTGGACCACCAGGGAAGTCCCAAGGAGTTTTGATTTAATCATAGATTGGAGGGTAAACCCCTAAACTTTTGTTGCTTATGTCATGGAGGGCAATTGGGTTCCTACTAAAGAACTCTTGGTTTCCTAAAATCCTTAACCAAGTTGGGATCCAGGAAAATAATTTTTATGAATTATATTTTATGAAAAAAATCACCTCACCTTGAATCAAGATCCAAAATCATCTCCTTTAATGAATCAAAGTAAATTTGACATTGCTAAATAACACCTTCTTCCTTGATACTACAAACATGTATTAAATTCCTCTTCTGTGTCAGGCTGCATGCTCAGCTTTGCGTAACGCTTTATGGTACATACAAATGCGTCATCTCACTTGATTCTCCTACCAGCCCTTTGGGGCTACTGTTATTATGATTTCTACTTTACAGTCAAATAAACAGAAGCCTAGAGAATTTAAGTGCCCAACATCAGTAAATAAGAAATGGATCTCATTCTTAACCCACAATTTCTCCCATGGAATTGAGTAACTTGCTTAAAACTGTGTAAGTACTAAATCCTAAAATAAAATCTTCACCAGATTTTAAGTCTCAATAATATAGATTTTCCAAGTTCCATTCAATCAATCAAAGCCTGAGAGATTCCATAATAAAACCACAACTCTTCACAGCATGTTTTTTTGAGTTGTCCCTCTCTAAGTGATACATGTTATTTTGGGCAGTCTCATGCGATGAAAGAGATAATGGGCTCTTTGGGTGGTAATAAAAACAAAATCACTACTTTGACAGTCAGTAAAATAGAAATTGAAACTTTAAAAAAATAAGATTTTCTGATTTCACAAATGAGCCATCAAGAAATTTTGGTTTTAATTTCTTGGTGTTATTTTCTCTGTCACTTAAATAATAACATGCCAATTTATGAAGTCCTTTGGGCTCACTTTAACATGTAAATGAACAACTCAAATTCTATTTAAGCTTTCATATACAGGATCAAAAATAGAGAAGTATGGGAAGAAAGTGTTCTGGTCTGGGTAGGTCCTCAAGCCCAAGGCAGCAGGCTAGGATGGGTTGAAGGGAGGCCCAGACAGCAAGGGAGCTGGGGCTTCGGAGTCACAGCCAATCAGGAAAGCCTGGCTATTTGAGGCAGAGCATCCCTGGGGCAGCGCTTTATTTTTCTGTTAAGAGTGAAGATCAAGGTGACATATGACCCACCAACAGATACCAAGAGTGGAGGTCTGAGGGAGAAGAGTTCACATCCAAAGGATCAGTCAGAAAAGCTTGCTCTGCCAGATTAGGCAAATGAATGAGGAGTACAACAAGATGGCCAGCAGAAGAAAAGACCCACTAGCAATTCCTGAGCAGAAGAGTATCAAGAACAGTGAAACGTCTGAGATATTACCCTAGTTTCAAGCTAAGTAGTTCACCTGCCACAATTTCATGGATGCTGGCAGAAGACACAAGATTCCTGACTCAGAGACAAAGGACTATACACTCAGAACACAGCAAACAACATGAGCATCAACATGTTTGCATCAATTCCCCTTGTCCTCAAGCTCCTCAGGGCAATGTGGATGAACCCCCATGCATGCCTGCACGTGCAGTGGGTTTCACTATGGGAAAGGAACCCTGACCTTAGGGAACATAAATCTTTTCTGATGAACAGTAAGCTTCCTCATCGTTTGCTCTGAAAGGAGACTATCTTCCAAGGCTCCTCACTGTACAAGTATCTTGAAAAGAAAGTTCAGAAATGTAGAAATACAAGAGAAATACAGGGCAAATTATCGCTAACAAAAAACTGCCTCCTGGGTGGCTCTACATCCAGTTCCTCAGCTGCGGTCACTTTAAAGAACAACTGTGACCCAGTCATAATGAATTCTCTGAAAATCTGGACAAGGAGGGAAGAACCTGCCCTGTGTTGGGCTCTCTAGAAGCAGACTTTGAGATGAATTTTCATATGTGAATGATTTATTAAAGAAATTTTCCCAGAACAATCCAGTAAAGGAATGAGGGGGAAGCGACAGTAAAGGGGAGATCTCAGGTCAATTTCTATGATAGCTTCAGCCTGATCCTGAAGGAAAACTCTGGAGTGTAGATTATGCCTCACAGTTCTCCCCATCTGAGGAAAGGGATCTGGGCTTTCAAACTCCTATCCCTTTCAGTCATTGGCTAAGGCCACTCCAGGGAGATGTAAACTCCCAGGCACTTATAGCTGTCTGTGTTTTCAGGAAAAGCAGCTCCAGTACCCTGCAGGCAGGTTCATAAGGAAGAGACACTCTAGGAAGCAAAAGCATACTGAAGCAAGGGTAGAGACACACAGAAATGGTAAAGAGGGCTGAGGTGGTCTAATTGCTTAAATCCACTTTCATTATGTTCACTTAATGCTGTTATAGTTTCTTCAAAATGATGGTCAAAATTTCTAGGGAAAAACTTATAAGAGGAGAGTTAGTGGGGTGAGTAAAAGCCCACTGCTGCAGTTGATCTCACATTCATGACTGGTATTCATTATCTCATTCCTTTACCATCCATCCTAGGTTTCCTTTATCATTAGCTAGCACTGTTGCTGGTCTTGGCAGCTTGCCTGGCGGAATGAACCAGACCTTCATCCTTGAGAGATCTGAGCCAAGTTATGACTCTTCTATCAGACTTTCATTGCTGTAATTGTCCACTCACGGGTAAAAAATAACCATGGGAGCACCAAGACAAAGCCCAGTGCATCTCTTAGATCTCCTCCCCATTTTATAGTAGCAATCCTACATCTTCATGATGCTCAAGTTCAATTACCCCTGACACTATGGTAGCTCCTTTCTTTTCTACTGTCACAAGGAGCTCTAAACGACTAAGTGGCAGCCATAGCTTTATTGTAAATGGAATTCTTATTGTGTCCCTTGGAGGCAACTCCCCTCCTCTGGGAACCAGGACCTCTAAGCCCACAGAACCTGAAGTTGTGTGGTCATACGCACATGGGCCTACTTGCTCTCCTGTAAGTAGTTCCTGAGGCTGAGCTATTCACAGACACTTTCAGCTTTCTGACTTCAATAGCCCAAAAGCAAACTTTCAAAGAACAGTCACAAGTTCAGGTCATTGGATGAAGTTAGAGGAGAGGGACAGAGAAATGATAAAAGAGATCCAAGGTGGTGTGGGTAGGGAACCAACAGTGTTTGCTATGGAATCAAACAGAAAGTTCCAGGCAAATTATTCCTTCAAGAAGCTTGTAATTTTCTATCCTTCATTCATTCATTCAATACCCACAATGTACCAATATAGTGCTAGGTGCTGATAACACCAAGATAAATAACACATCGTACTTTAACCCACAGAGTTCACAGTTCAGTGTGGGAGACAGACAGGTAAACCAACATTTGATATTTTGGCGACAAGGAACACCAGATGGAAGTGAGGAATGACTGAGAGTCAAGATGGCTCACATAGGAGGTGCCTTCTTAACTAGGTCTGCAAGATGAATACAAGTTTGCCAGAGTATTAGCTCCAGGAGAGGGTAAGAGAGAGACAGAGATGATATCTTAGTTTGGGCTGCTATAAAAAGAAAAATACCATAGACTGAGTGGCTCATAAACAACATAAGAAATCTATTTCTTATAGTTCTGGAGGCTGGGAGTCCAAGATCAGGGTGCCAGCATGATCAGGTTCTGGTGAGAGCCCTCTTCCAGGTTACAGTCTGCCAATTTCTCATTGTATCCTCATATGGTGGAAAGAGAAAGAGAGAGAGCAAGCTCTTTTGTGACTCTTATAAGGGCACTAATCTCATTCAAGAGGGCTCCTCCCTGTGACCTCATCTAAATCTAATTATCTCCCAAAGGCCCCACCTCTTAATACCATCACATTGAAGGTTAGGGATTCAACATATGAATTTTAGGGGGGCACAAACATTCAGTCCATGACAGAGAAGAAATGTTCATCCAAATCCAAAACACATACACATGGCCCCTTTCGGAAGTATGGTCATACAGGCGGGCAGTGCCACAATTAACACTGTGGCATAGTCTCGACTTCTAATGCGATCTCAAGTTTTCCTGTGCCCATCCTCAGTTCTGCCATGCAGAAGAGGAAAACAGCAAGAGTTAAGGTCAAGGGTATCTGGGAGCCCTCATACCAGGGAATAAAGCATTCAATGGAATGTTTGAAAAAGTTAAAAGCTGTTCCTGCATTTAATTCTCTTAAAAATGGTAATAACAGTATTGTTTGCAGGAACCTGTCTCTTGGTGTTTCCTTTCCTAGGTTCTACCTCTGTTCTGTTGCTTTTCTCTTTTTCCTGCCTTGAGATCTGATAGTAAGATGGAGACCTCCAAACCTTGTCTTCCAAGTAAGAATGGAAACTAGAACAAAGGGAACTCCAAAACTTCCCTGGAGCCTCGCAAAGAAGGGAGCTAGGCTGGACCTTATAGAAATCACAAAGACTCTTCCTCCTGCTCTGGCCCAATATTTAAACTAAAATCAATCTGCTTGACTTATTAAACTTTATTAAACTCACACTATCTTGCCCCATTTGTTGATATCCTACATCAGCCAGGGTTCCAGCTGAAAATATATGGCATATGGTGACAGCACATATTCAAGGACTTGAGGCAAACAAGACCATTGTGCCTCTAATAGGAGATACTAATTCCAAGCAGCTCAGGCCATTTCCCAACCAGTATAAAAGTCACAAAGAAAAATGTCAGAGCCAAAAACTACACATTTCCTAGACCCTATCTGCCTCACCAATGGCACAATTTCAGGAGTACAGATAAAATACCTTCTGTGACCACAAACTATACCTTGAACTTTCACAGTTCCTTTGTCCACAGAGGTACAACTCTGTAAGTCTTACCTGAAATTTTTACCTCAACAAAAATGGAATTATTCTAGCCACTATGGAGAACAGTATAGAGGTTCCTTAAAAAACTAAAAATAGAGTCACTAAAAATCCAGTGATCCCACTCCTGGGCATATATCCAGAGAAAACTCTAATTCAAAAAGATACATGCACCCCAATGTTCATAGCAGCACTATTTACAATAGCCAAGACATGGAAGCAACCTAAGTGTCCACTGACAGATGAGCAGATAAAGAAGCTGTAGTATATATACACAATGGAATATTACTCAGCCATAAAAAAGAACGAAATAATGCCATTTGCAGCAACATGGATGGACCTAGAGATTATCATACTAAGGGAAGTAAGTCAGGCAGAGAAAAACAAATATCATATGATATCACTTATACGTGGACTCTAAAAATAAAATGATACAAGTGAACTTATTTACAAAACAGATTCACAGACATAGAAAACAAACTTACGGTTACCAAAGGGGAAAGGGGGTGGGGGATAAAATAGGAGTTTGGGATTAAAATATATACACTATTATATATAAAATAGATTACCAACAAGTACCTACTGTATAGCACAGGGAACTATATGTCTTGTAATAACCTATAATGTAAAAGAATCTAAAAAAGAATATATATGTATAACAATCACTTTTCTGTACACCTGAAACTAACACAAGATTGTAAATCAACTATATTTCAATAAAATCTTTTTTAAACGGACTTACTGAATTTGAATGAACAGATGTTTACAGTCAACATTTTCAACAAATATTTACTGATTACCTGCTATGTGCCAGTTATGGCCTCTGTGCTAATTATTCATTGGTCAACAAGAGAGCCATGTTACTTACCCTCATGGACTTTAGACAAATAATAAACAAATATATAAATAAAGACAAATAATAAACAAATATATAAATATATAAATAAAGACATAACAAATGATGATGTGTTATAAAGAAAAAGTATAGGATTTTATAAGTGATATTTGCAGTGGATAAAATGAGGTCCTCTACTTCACATTTGTGATCAGGGAAAGCCTCACTTGCCAAAGCCTGAAGGGTCAGTGGGAGCTGACCAGACCTCAAGCTGGGAGAAGAGCCTTCACTGCAGAAAGAACAGCTTACGTGAAGGATAAGGAAGAAAGAGCTTTGAAAGTATGAGGAATGGAATAAGGACCAATATGGCTGAGATACAACAAGCAAAAGGAGACAGGCTAATAAAAAAGATGAAATCTTGCCATTTGTGACAACATGGATGGACCTTGAGGGTATTATGCTAAATGAAGTAAGTCATATGGAGAAAGACAAATACCATACGATTTCACTCATATATGGAAAATAAATAAATAATAAAACAAGACAAACATGTAGATACCAAGAACACAGTAGTGGTTACCAGAGGGGAGGGGTTGGGGAGAAGGGTGAAATGGGTAAAGGGAGTCAACTGTATGGTGACAGATGGAAACTAAATTTTTGGTGGTGAGCGTGCTATACTGTATACAGAAGTAGAAATATAATGTTGTACACATGCAACTTACATAATATTATAAATCTGTGTTACCTCGATTTTTTAAAAAAGGAGACAGGCTAGGTAGGGTTAGCTGTGCTAAAGAGTTAGGGTTTGCTCTGAATGGATCGCAATGTTTCAAGAGAATGGTGACGTGATTCAATTTAGGTTTTGTTGGGGGAGGATGGTTATTATCTGTCTGGCTGCTGGGTAGAGAATGGATTTTAAAGGTGGGATGAGTGGGCATGAAAGAAGTGGGCTTGAGGGGAAGGCAACTCCTCCCTGTGACTTAGTCTAGGCCATCAAAAACAAGCTACCCAAGCTTCATCCATTTGCCTGAGATTTGTCACACCCAAAGAGAGTGTGAGTAGGACCAGAGGCCGTCCCTTTGCTAGTTGCCATTTCCTCAGGTAGACTTGGAATCAAACTGGGAGTCAAACACGTGAACGCCATGCTCAAGCTCCCCATTTTGAAATGAATGAATGAGATTTGACCAAATAGACACTATCTTATTAACCACACATTAATCTCTGAATACTTTTGGGTTGGCTATGGGGCGTAGGGGTGCTGTCAATGCAGCCAGAATCAGGGAATGGTTTTGACTTTAGCAATTGCTCCACACTTGGTACAACATAAACTATGAATAAAGTGTTTTTCCACAGGGAGATTGTGTTTTACATATACAAAACTCATAATTTGTGTTTATGGAAAAGATTTAGACACTGGAATGTTATTTATGGTTTTAATTTGTCGGCACCAGTAAATAACGTCCCACTTAGCTAGCAGTTCCTGGGCAAAGCATTTACTTCTGAAATACAGTGTCCCCAACCTATTCTGGCCACCTCCATGCTTGGGGCTGCTGATCCATAAAACCATAATCAATGTGCTCAATAAATATTTATAGACTAGGTGGATGAATGAGTGAACATTTATATCTTTTCTATTTACCAGATGCATCAACCCAATTCAGATCCTGCTTTACAGTCTGTTGTACCATTTAATTAACAACATGGGTGCCCCTTTGTATTTTGTGATTTTTACTTCACTGCAACTACACGCCAATTTATCATCTTTAATACCATTGTATATTCAATATGCATTTTTCATATTACAGTTTTTTTAATTTATACAGTGCATTTGTATTACTCATCAGTATTCACTGAGGAAGCCCCTTAGAAAACTGGTTTACATTTATTTCCTTTTGAAATCTTTATTTTTGAAAAGACTAAATGTGTACAAAACACACACACCCTGAGGACAGCTATAAGGATGAACAAGGTAAAGGCCTTTAAACTGGGAGACAACCCAGCTGGCAACTAAAGTCTATTGATTCTGCCTGTTAATATTTCTCCAAACCATCCCCATAGCCAAGGCTCAGTTCAGGCCGTCAGCATCGCTTACCCGGACTATTGCCATAGTCTCCTGCCACTTTAAAAAAAAGCTGTCTTAAAAAAAAAAGAAAGAAAGAAAGCTGTCTTTTCTTTCCTCTTCCCTTAACTTAGGACTAAAATATATTTTGAGAAAAGACAATATCATCAATCCAGGGCAGAGAGATTTTAATAAATGGGCTTTTGACATGTTGCATCATAAATGAACCTTCCAAGTTTATAAGTGGTCCTCTGACAGGATGCATCATGTCAATCTATAGCTTAGAACTTTTACTGATTTAATCCATAATTCATATAGTAATGGATCCTGAAAGTTCCATTGCTTCCTTCCTTCTCACAAGGGCAGCTCTGCTCGCACAACTTGAGGTTGATCAGCTGGTGCTATGTGGCTAAAACAGTGCAGTATCCTCTGAATGAGCCAGTCAGTGGACCCTCACCCAGTGTTTCTGAAACGTAGGTTATTATTGGACCATCTTACTACTTCAACTGTACCCATTTCCTTTTGTACTATTAGTCACTTAATTTTTAAAAATCAAACAAATTCTTAATTTACTTATGTGATTTTGTATTACCAGCACAAACAGAAAACCAGCATCAATCGTCATTAAAAGAAGCTTGCATAATTCCATAAAGGCCACAGCTAATTCACATAGCAACAGCGGAAAGAACACCACAATTTGGGAAAGACTCAACTAGCCAATTCTATCACCTCCACTGATCAGGAAAGGAGCTGGGGAATAATAATAGGACATTATAGTAAATTCAAGACTGGCTAGACTTAGCATAAATAATCTAAAATTGAATTGGGCTTGTGACCTGTTTATCATCAGGGTCTCCCGTGAGTCCCAGGGCATCCGTGTTGGCCAGACCTCCCAGGCTAGTCCAGGCTTGGAAGCATTTGTTTCATTGTCTGTTTTTTAATAGAATCAGATGGCTTTCTTGAAAAATTGAAATCCTGGGAGGATCAGGGGAAGAATAAGGGGAGAAAAAATGAATTTTGGTGAATAATATTAAAGATACGGAAAAAGAAGGAAAACACAAAGATATGGCAAGGAATCATAAAAGTGGAGCATGTGTGGCCAGAAGACAACTTGGTAGCAATTACACTCTGCTCTTCCAGAATTATTTTGGCTTATTGCACAGGCAAAAACCTGGAAATACTATTAATACAGAATAAAGAATATAAAAATCTTCTGAAATGTTAACTGTTTTTAACTATGTGAACCAAATCAGAACAGCAACACACTTATTTAGGAAGAGACAGGTATTCTTTTGTTTGGAGGGTCTGGGCAAAGTCGGACTTCATTTTAGATCCTATAAATTTTTTTATAAGTTTGATGCTTTGGAATAATGTTAAATGAAAATGATGTTGATAATGACAAAGAAAATCACAAAAATTCCTGGCATTACATAACTTTATATAACTCTAATTCCTAACTGACATATATTAGACCTTTCAACTGAATCTCTAATCTAACCCATATCTCCTCAGCTAGCCAAATTTTATTCCTTTTTCCTTGGTTTCTTTCATTCATTTTTCTTCCCAGCATTTGTTTGCTTGCTCCTTCTCCTACTATCGAGAGAATTGCCGACAAATGCATTCATACACTTCATCTACCATTTCTCCTGCCAAAAGACCTGCAGTATTCTAAGCCTGAAGCCAGGGTCTTCCTCTAGACACTCATGCTTCCTCCAGACAAATCCACCTACACATAGAAAGAAGGGAGGACTTAGAGAGTGTAGCACTCCGTGGCACAGCACCATATGGTACCAAGAATGGTGGACCCTACCAAATTTGGACTGGGAACCCAGCTATAGCCCTCTCATTAATTCTGTCACTTCTGGGCTACCTGGCTCACAAAACTAGCCCCAGGCCATCTGTTTTCTTCCTTGGAATTCTAATGGAATTGAATGAGAGGAACCCCTGTCCCCATAAAACCACTGACAGCTCCTTGGCCACAGCCACCACTGAATCCTGTTTAGAGGACATTTTTCGACGTGACTGAGAATAATCTTCCAGAACAAAGTGTCCTATGAATAATATCCATCTCATTTAAAATGAAGGTGACTAATGGAGCTTGTTTTTGGATTAGCCGCTAAAATGTCTCATAACACAATTAAGGCTTTGAATGACAGGCCTTGTTATAACTAAAGAAATGGAAAATTTTTTACTGGAAGTAACTCCAATTACCACAGTTAGACAAAAAAAGACCCAATATATTTTTTGACTCTTGTTTTAGTCTAAGGAAACTTATTATGCAGGGATTTCACTTAGGAAATCTATTAATAGAGAGATTCAATCCTCAGTTATACTGTGTATACTTCAGTCAAATAATATCAGCACATGTTTGAGTGCCTCCTTCTGAGAGGTACTGACTGAGGTAGTGGAAAGAACAGAAGGAGGTATGATAACATATGGTGCCTGCCCTCAAGCTACTGATAACTTAGATTCAGGCTGTCAAATAAAACACAAGATGACCAGTTAAATCTGAATTTCACCTAAGCAAAGAATCATTTTTAGTGTAGGTATTTAATATAAGTATGTCCCATGTAATATTTGGGGTATACTTATGTTTTAAAAATTGTATTCAATTTAACTGAAATTCACATTTAACTGAATGTTTTATGTTTTTATTTGCTAAATCTGAAAGCCCTATCTAGAGCAGAAGGATCATTTAGCAAATAGTTATGAGTGCCAACTGTGTGCTGATGACTGTTCTTGATGCTGAATTGTTAAAAAAAAATGTTAACAGAAGTCCCTGCCCTCACCTAAATGTCTATCAACAGATGAATGTGTAAAGATGTGGTGTGTGTATATATATATATATATGCACAATGGAATACTGCTCAGCCATAAAAAGGAACGAAATAATGCCATTTGCAGCAACATGGATGGACCTAGAGATTATCATACTAAATGAAGTAAGTCAGAGAAAGACAAATATCATGTGAAATCACTTACATGTGGAATCTAAAAATATGACACAAATGAATTTATTTACGAAACAGAAACAGACTCACAGACATAGAAAAGAAACTTATGGTTACCAAAGGGGAAAGGTGGGTTGGAGGGATAAATTAGGAGTTTGGAATTAGCAGATACAAACTACTATATATAAGATAGATAAGTAACAAAGTCCTACTGTATAGCACAAGGAACTATATTCAATATTCTGTAATAAACCCTTATGGAAAAGTAGACGAAAGAACATATATATATATATATATATATATATGTATAACTGAATCACTTTGCTGTATACCAGAAACTAACACACCACTGTAAATCAACTATACTTCAATTAAAAAATAAATACAAAAATTTAAACAAATCCCTGTTCTCATGGACTTGAGTCTAACAATAAATAAGAAAATAAAGAAATAATTACAAATACATGCTATGTATTACAAATGCATACTATAAGGGGAGTGAGAAGGGAGGTGCATAGTGAATAATAGTTGAGGGGTGAACATAAACATTGCGTAAAGTTGTCACCTGCAAGATGAAGAGTTGCTAGCTAGGGGAAGATTGGAGGAAAGACTTCCAGTTAAAGCAATTTTGTGCGTGAGGGTTCTGACATAGGATAAAGCTTGCTGTATCAAAATTCAGTGTTGCACAATCCTCACTCATTGTAGGACTACGCTGTACATTACAGGACAGTAGTCTCTCTGGCACCTCCCAGTCACTGAGAAAACAAAAATTCTCTCACGTGTTTTCAATCCTTCCTTCTCTTCACCAGCATTAAAAATCACTGAGGGCCAACCACACCAAGCAGTGTGGGCCACACTATGGGGTCAAGCTTTAAATGAGTGGTTAAATAATAATCCTCTCAGTAATTAAAACACAAGAATCAAATGAGAAATGGGCCACTTTAGCACTGATTATCCGCCAAGTTCTTATTCTAGGCAGCAAGTGTTGGGAGGCCAGAAGCAGATGAGCTCACGGTTGGCCCCATGGCTTGGGAAAGTCACCCCAGAGTGTGAGAACTCAAGATGTGAAGGATAGATCTTGGCAGAAAAGATGAGCAGAGAAAACAGGCCACCACCAGTCACAGGAAGTGGTGAGAGCCCAGGCACATAGGCACAAAAGAATGTGTATCCATTTGGGGGGGGCCAAAACACACCAAGAAAGCCCTCTCCTCAACACATGACCATGGCTGAGTGTTCTGGTTGGCACAAGGCTGGTCCCCCACGGATCCCCAGAGTGAAGACAGAGGAGCAGGGCGACATACTCTCCTCCCCACCAATCTCCCGGGAAGCAGACCTCCTTTGCAGATCACTATGAGATGTAAAGTAACAGGCACTATAAGCCTGCTTTAGCAAGTCCAATGTTAAAAACCCAGATGTATTGAAAAGATTAATGGGAAAGAGGGATGTGATTTGGTTTAGACAATGAATCTTGCCTTATAACAGAATTTGCCCGGTGGTCTACTGACACTAGAGCATGGGGCACTCAAGGCTGCAAGTGACCTCTCCCCTTTGTTTCCTGCTGCTCTCCATGTGCCCTGGCCAGCTCACATCACTTGCTACCATCTCAAACACATCTTACACATTCGCTCATGTTGTTCTCTAGGCCTAGAAGGCCTTTTCCCAATTGTCTACCTGGAAAACTCCAATTCATCCTTCATAGCTCAACTTAAATATTCCCTTCTATATGAAGTCTTCCTTACTGCTTTAGCCCCACCTCCTAACACACTGCCTCCATGCCGTGACATGCATGTTCACACAGGCATGAATCCATGGCCTCCTCCTTAGGGCCTAGCATTGTATTTAACGTAATACTCTATTTGTAACACCCACCATACTGTATTACCCAGTTAGCTGGTTAAACCCTTCATCTTTTATTTAATTGTGAGCTCCTTACAGATTAAGACAATTCATCCCTGATCCTGCACTAACACAAACAAGACACATAGTATGTGCTCAATAAATACAGGAAGAAAGGGAGACACAGAGAAAAGAAAATAAAAGAAGGGAAAGAAAATGAAAAAAACTTTTCTATGGTATTTAGCATATTACTGAAAACCACAAAAAAAATCTTAATGAAGCCTAATCTAAAGAACATATCTGTCATTTAAAGGAATATGTAATTGTTGAACGTTCTTTTTTAATATGCAAGAAATGTATTGCCAATAATTATTCACAGACCAGAGATTCTCCACCCAGAAATCATTCTCAATAAGGGACTATGCTCTGGAGAACACATGGAAGGAAAGAAGAAAGTTTCTGTCCCACATGAATTTGTATGCTGCATATCTCAGCATACAAAAAAAACTGATTAGTCTCTGGAGCAAATCCCAATAAAATTTATATTTGTTTTGCAAATAAATTATAACAAAATTTTAATATTCATGTACTTTATTTTAAATCATAAGACCTGCTTTTATGAGCAACACTGTTTTTAACCAAGTTCTGATTTTTTTCCCAGCTAACTATGGTCTACTGTTATCAAGACAAGGGCTTAAAAGAAAATTAAGGAAAAATGTAGTATAAAACAACTGGCAAAAAATTTTTCTACCAATTAAATGTTGGATTGTGTTATATAAAAGGTCACACAGAGCACACTTGATGAATATAACTAAAAAAATAATGTTTTCATTGTTCTTGTTGAACAATCAGCAGTTGTTAATGACGAGGTGAAAAAACGAAGGTACCTACTGAGGGTGGAGTTCAAGAGGTCTTATTAGTGGCTTCATGTTACAATCTAGAAACGTCTTTATGTAGACTAATTATATTGCGGGTCCAGAGGAGATTTACAATCTGATTTGCCACAGAGAACTCCATGTAATCTTCGTTGAGGACTGACACCATTTTATCTTTGCACGATACCCTGTTTCTCACACAAGTAATTCCGTCCTTTCTACATTGTCAGCTCTGACAGGCTGATTTAATCTGCAGGATTCTGAATGCCTCTGACCACTGCAGCGAGTCATTAACCTTGACTCGCATAATTGAATTCAAGGTTGATTGCCTGTGACCCTCTGCACTGAGGTCTTCTAAATGTACATATTCATTATGGGCAGGCTCACTAAATGGATTGCACAGGGAAAGCTGTAGCAGTGGGTCTGTTTGGTATGCAGGGGGCGAAGAGGGCACTAATTGCATGTTAGAGCTGAGGATTAGATTATGAAACGAGTGAAAAAATGAAGATAGATCCTCTGACACTGTCAGATTAGGGGCAGTAATGTGCGGGAATATGGCATCGAAATTTACAGTGACATTAACAGAAAGAAAATTAGAAACAAATGGACATTGGACATTTTTTTTTTAATCTTCATATTTTCTACCAACATCTAAAAAACAAGATATGGAAGCCAGAGCCTATATCTTTTTCATTTGTATAACTGCAGCAGAACAATAGATTTTTTCAGGTAGCTTTTTGGAGACTGAGAAATCACATTATGGTCACTTTAACATTACATGATATGCAATATCTAGGCCATGTTTAAATAATTGGCTTTACACACCAAATGCCATTCTGAGTTGCTAATAAAAAACATTCATGTAAATTCAGTAAACCTGGAGAATGTACAAGCGTTTGTGTTCAAAATTATTGTGAACAGTTTTGTCAACCAGTAAAATAGGGTTGAATTTTGGTAAAAAGCCAGGGTATAAAATTATCAATTTCCACTTTTTTATTGATTTTGTGTCACTTTATAGTTAAAACAAGTGTCTACTTGTTCAAATCAAACATGTCTTCCACGCACAAGCAGATGCTTAAGTTAATAGCAAACACTTCTACAAATCACTTATATTTCCCACATGTCCATACTGTTACACAGAAACAAATAACTTGGTCAGAGGTGAAGCAGTGTCTACATTTCAGGAACCTTTTCCTTTTCCATTTAGGTGTGAGACGCTACTTGGGCAACCTTTCCTTGTACTTTTGCCAGTTGTTTTATGATTCATTTTAAAGGAAAATGACAGCCTGTCTTTCTTGACAACAAAAAACATACAAAACTTAATGGCATACGATGTTTAAAAACAAAAGCCCTTGGTGTTCAGTCACAGCTAGAAATGAGTGTTAAGTCAGATGTAAGTTAAAGATTCTATCTCTGGAAGAGCTGAGTTCAGTTTTGTTTTGGTTTGCTTTTGCTTTGTTTTTGAAACAAGCCCACAGAATGGTCCCTGTGGCAGCACAAATAAGTTTCATTTTGAAAGATCAATACAAACCAAGTTAACCATCAAAAGATGCTGTAGAACATTTCTGGAGAATTATCTTGTGCTGCCTCAAGAAATTCTAAATGGAAGAAGTAACTTCCTAATAATTATGCCTTATTGAGAAGTCCCTCCCAGTATAAGCAATGAACTCATGAACCAAGCCTCATGGTAAAAAGAAAAAGCCATGGATGACTTCAGAGCCTGGGAACACTCACGCTTCTCAGAGGCTGCATAGATGGTCTCCAATGTACCTTCCTAAGACTTTTTTTTTTTTCATTTCTACAGAGAATTTAATGATAAAGCAGTCATATCATGTGGTTATTCAAGCAAAATTAAATTTTCACAAACTAACACTATACCATCTTTATGGTTTGGGGCATACTTCTTTTAGCTTGACAACAATTTCTTATTCTGCCAGTGTTGATTTTATTCTGTAAAACCTCAAAATTTATTTGTTTTTTTAATAACAGCTTTATTGAGATATAATTCACACAACATACAATTCACCCATTTAAAGTGTATGATTCCATGGTTTTTAATATATTCACAGAGTTTTGCAACCAACACCCAGTCAGTTTTTAAAACACTTTTACTACCCCCAAAAGAAACCTGGTACCCATTAAGGCACTCCCATTTTCTCCCCAATTCTCCCCTCCTACACTAGGAGAGCACTAATCTACTTTCTGTATATATATATTTGCCTATTCTGAACATTTAATAGAAATGTAATCATACAATATGTGACATTTATGTGACTGGCTTCTTTCACTTAGCCTAATTTTTTTTTATCTTTATTGGAGTATAATTGCTTTACAATGTTGTGTTAGTTTCTGAGTTACGACAAAGTGAATCAGCTATATGTATACATATATCCCCATATTCCCTCCCTCTTGAGCCTCCCTCCCACCCTCCCTATCCCACCCTTCTAGATCGTCACACAGCATCAAGCTGACCTCCCTGTGCTATGCAGCAGCTTCCACTAGCTATCTATTTTACATTTGATAGTGTATATATGTCAGTGCTACTCTCTCACTTCATCCCAGCTTCCCCTTCACCCCCCCGGCTGTGTCCTCAAGTCCATTCTCTACATCTGTATCTTTATTCCTCCCCTGCCACTAGGTTCATCAGTACCATTTTTTAGATTCCATATATGTGCCTTAGCATAGGGTATTTGTTTTTCTCTTTCTGACTTACTTCACTCTGTATGACAGACTCTATGTCCATCCACCTCACTACAAATAACTCAATTTTGTTTCCTTTTATGGCTGAGTGATATTCCATTGTATGTATGTGCCACATCTTCTTTATCCATTCATCTGTCGATGGACACTTAGGTTACTTCCATGACCTGGCTATTGTAAACAGTGTGGCAATGAATATTGTGGTACATGTCACTTTTTTTTTTCCAGTAACACATAATAATCCTGTTTATTTCTTTTTGCACAGTTGCAGATATGCTAGGACTATCATAAAATAAAAGGAAGATTTCTGAGGAAGTAGAAAAAGAACTGTCAAAATCCAGTCCCCATGAGATATGAAAGAACTGTTGCAACTGAAATTAAGACCACAACTCCTGAAATCTTTCCCCAAGTAGATGAATATTGAAGAAGTTGGCATCATAATTGATTACACCAAAATATTTCCACCTTCACTTAAGGATCTTAAATATTAGGGCTCAGTTACTGCAAGTCTCTCTTTTATTTCTACTTTATCTTTTTTAACATCTTTATTGGAGTATAACTGCTTTACAATGGTGTGTTAGTTTCTGCTGTATAAACAAAATGAATCAGCCATATGCATACATATATCCCCATATCCCCTCCTTCTTGCGTCTCCCTCCCACCCCTCTAGGTGGTCACAAAGCACTGAGCTGATCTCCCTGTTCTATGTGGCTGCTTACCATTAGCTATCTATATTACATTTGGTAGTGTATATATGTCAATGCTACTCTCTCACTTCGCCCCAGCTTACCCTTCCCCCTCCCCGTGTCCTCTAGCCCATTTTCTACGTCTGCATCTTTATTCCTGTCCTGCCCCTAGGTTCATCAGAACCTTTTTTTTTTAAGATTCCACATATATGTGTTAGCATACAGTATTTGTTTTTCTCTTTCTGACTTACTTCACTCTGTATGACAGACTCTAGGTCCATCCACCTCACTACAAATAACTCAATTTCGTTTATTTTTATGTATGAGAAATATTCCATTGAATATATGTGCCACATCTTCTTTATCCATTCATCTATTGACAGACACTTAGGTTGCTTCCATGTCCTGGCTATTGTAAATAGAGCTGCAATGAACATTGTGGTACATGACTCTTTTTGAATTATGGTTTTCATAATCAAAAAGAGTCATGATTGGTCTGTTCATGTTTTCTATTTCTTCCTGGTTCAGCCTTGGAAGGTTGTATTTTTCTAAGAATTTGTCCATTTCTTCCAGGTTGTCCATTTTATTGACATATAGTTGCTTGTAGTAGTCTCTCATGATGCTTTGTATTTCTGCCGTGTCAGTTACTTCACCTTTTTCATTTCTAATTCTGTTGATTTGAGTCTTCTCCCTTTTTTTCCTGATGAGTCTGGCTAATGGTTTATCAATTTTGTTTATCTTCTGTAAGAACAAGCTTTTAGTTTCACTGATTTTTGCTATTGTTTCCTTAATTTCTTTTTTATTTACATCTGATCTGATCTTTATGATTTCTTTCCTTCTGCTAACTTTGGGGGTTTTTTTGTTCTTATTTCTCTAATTCCATTAGGTTGTTTATTTGAGATGTTTCTTGTTTCTTGAGGTAGGATTGTATTGCTATAAACTTCCCTCTTAGAACTGCTTTTGCTGCATCCCATAGGTTTTGGGTTGTTGTGTTTTCATTGTCTTTCGTTTCTCGGTATTTTTTTATTTCTTCAGTGATCTCTTGGTTATTCAGTAGCATATTGTTTAGCCTCCATGTGTTTGTATATTTTACATTTTTTTTCCTGTAATTGATATCTAGTCTCATAGCATTATGGTCAGAAAAGATACTAGATATGATTTCAATTTTCTTAAATTTACTGAGGCTTGATTTGTGACCCAAGATGTGATCTATCCTGGAGAATGTTCCATGTGCACTTGAGAAGACACTTGTATTCTGTTGTTTTTGGATGGAATGTCCTATAAATATCAAGTAAGTCTATCTGGTCTAATTTGTCATTTAAAGCTTGTGCTTCCTTATTTGTTTTCTGTTTGGATGTCCACTGGTATAAGTGGGGTGCTAAAGTCACCTACTATTATTGTGTTACTGTCAATTTCCCCTTTTACAGCTGTTAGCATTTGCCTTATGTATCCTATGTTGGGTGCATAAGTATTTACAATTGTTATATCTTCTTCTTGGATTCATCCCTTGATCATTATGTAATGTCCTTCCTTGTCTCTTGTAATAGTCTTTATTTTAAAGTCTATGTTGTCTGATATGAGTATTGCTACTCCAGCTTTCTTTTGATTTCCATTTGCATGGAATATCTTTTTCCATAACCTCACTTTCAGTCTGTATGTGTCCCTAGGTCTGAAATGGGTCTCTTGTAGATGGCATATATATACTGGTCTTGCTTTTGTATCCATTCAGCCAGTCTGTGTCTTTTGGTTGGGGCATTTAATCCATTTACATTTAAGGCAATTATTGATATGTATGTTCCTATTACCATTTTCTTAATTGTTCTGGATTTGTTTTTCTTCCTTTGTGTTTCCTGCCTAGAGGTGTTCCTTTAGCATTTGTGTAAAACTGGTTTTGTGGTGCTGAATTCTCTTAACTTTTGCTAGTCTGTAAAGCTTTTGATTTCTCCATCGAATCTGAATGAGATCCTTGCTAGGTAGAGTAATCTTGGTTGTAGGTTTTTCCCTTTCATCACTTTAAATATGTCCTGCCACTCCCTTCTGGCCTGTAGAGCTTCTGCTGAAAGATCAGCTGTTAAAGTTACGGGGATTCCCTTGTATGTTATTTGTTGCTTTTCCCTTGCTGCTTTTAATATTTTTTTCTCTGTGTTTAATTTTTGATAGTTTGATTTATATGTGTCTTGGCATGTTTCTCCTTGAGTTTATCCTCTATGGGACTCTCTGCGCTTCCTGGACTTGATTGACTATTTCCTTTCCCATGTTGGGGAAGTTTTCGGCTATAATCTCTTCAAATATTTTCTCACTTTCTTTTTTTCTTCTTCTTCTGGGATGCCTATAATTTGAATGTTGGTGTGCTTAATGTTGTCCCAGAGGTCTCTGAGACTGTCCTCCATTCTTTTCATTCTTTTTTCTTTATTCTGCTGTGCAGCAGTTATTTCCACCATTCTATTTTCCAGCTCACTTATTTGTTCTTCTGCCTCAGTTATTCTGCTATTGATTCCTTCTAAAGTGTTTTTAATTTCAGTTATTGTGTTGTTCATTACTGTTTGTTTGCTCTTTAGTTCTTCTAGGTCCTTGTTAAACATTTCTTGTATTTTCTCTATTCTATTTCCAAGATTTTGGATCATCTTTACTATCATTACTCTGAATTCTTTTTCGGGTAGTTTGCCTATTTCCTCTTCATTTATTTGGCTTTGTGGGTTTTTATCTTGCTCCTTTGCCTGCAAGATATTTCTCTGTCTTCTTATTTTGTCTAATTTACAGTATTTGAGGTCTCCTTTCCCCAAGCTGCAGGATCGTAGTTCCTCTTCTTTCTGTTCTCTTCCCCCTGTGGTGAGGTTGGTCCAGTGGCTTGTGTAGGCTTCCTGATGGGAGGGACTGGTGCCTGAGTTCTGGTGGGTGAGCTGAGTCTTCTCCCTCTGATGTGCAGGGCCATGCCAGGTGGTGTGTTACGGGGTGTCTGTGAGCTTAGTATGACTTTAGGTAGTTTGTGTGCTGATCAGTGGCTTTGTGTTCCCATCTTGTTTGTTGTTTGGTGAGAAGCATCCAGCACTGGGAGCTGCTGGCAGTTGGGTGGAGCTGGGTCTTGGATTCAGATAGAGACCTCCATGAGAGCTCTCAGCGATTAATCTTCCCTGGGGCTGGGAATTCTCTAGTGGTCCAGCATCCTGGACTCAGTGCTCCCACCCCAGAGCCTCAGGCCCAACTTCTGGTCTAGGGATCACAACCCCGCAAGTCACTCGTCCTGGCAGTAAAGGGGATTTAAAGAAAAAAAAAAAAAAACCTCAGACAAACGGTAAAAAGTAAAATCAAACAAACAGAAACAGAAACAAGGAAACATGCACACACACACAGGAAACAAAAACAAAACCAAATAAATCAAAAAGCAAGAGAACAACCAGACAAACAAAAGAACCCAAGAACAAAATCAAACAATTAAAAAGAAAGCTGACAAAAACACAAAACCAAAGCAGAGTGCCAACTGAAGGATGAAGCAAAGAAACAAAACAAACTGACAAAAATGATTTTAAAAAAAGAGAGAGAAAAAAAAAGGAGAAAGGGGAAAGAAGACAGAACAACAGAAAAGCAATGTAGAAATAGAAATATTAAAAAAATAGAAAATATATTAAAGAAAAAAAAAGACAAACAAAACCCCAGAGAAATGGTCAAAACAAAATCAACCAAACAGAAACAAGGAAACACACACACATGTAAAAGAAACAAAAACAGAGCCAAATAAAACAAAAAGCAAGAGAACAACCAGACAAATAGAAGAACTCAAAAATGAAATCAAACCAGTAGGATTAAAAGTAACAAAAACACATAACCTAAAAACAAAACCAAAGCATTGTGCCAACTGAAGAATAAAGCAAGGAAACAGAACAAACCAATAAAAATGATAAAAAATATAATAATAATAAAATAAAATAAAAAGGGTAAAAACACAACAGAAAAACAAAATAGAAATGGAAATATATTTTAAAAAAGAAAAATATATTAAAGAAAAAGAAGAAGAAAAGTAAGAGAAAAGAAACAGAACAACAGAAAAGCAAAGTAAAAATAGAAATATATTTTTAAAAATAAATAAACAATAGGTTATAAAACACAGAGATTTGCGCAGATGCTGCCGGATCCTCGGCCACTCCCGCTCATTCTCCCAGTCCCGCTCGCTGCCCACCGGCCCTTGCTCCATGCCTCGCCTGAGAGCTCCAAGCGGCTGCCTTGGGCAGGCCCCTTCCTGAGACATTTAAATGATTATCTACCGGTAGTTGTATTTAATACCTATCATCCAAATCTATTAAATACATAATTAAGTCAACTTCCAAATGAACCAACATTATTTTTTCTTTTAATTGAAGGAAATAAGGAGTACTGGAGTTCATCCTCCAGCATTTGACACTTAGTATCAAGACCCAGGTTTAATACCAGTTCTGATACTTTTCAGCCATGTGGCATTGAGCCAGTCACTCTCCATCTCTGACTGGCATACCTCAAGGTTTTTATGAAAATAGCTATAAAGTGTTACAAAATTTTAAGTATTATTAAAATTACCAAAACTGTTATTGCATAACAAACCACCCCCAAAATGTAGGGGCTTAGCACCACAGTGATTTGTTACTTCTCATGATTCAGTGAGTTGCCAACTTAGGCAGTTACTCTGCTGGTCTTGCCTGGATCAGTCATGAGGCTGCCATCATCCATTTGTTGGCTTGACTGAGGTTAGAGGGCCCAAGATGGCCCTATTCACATGTCTTGCAGTTGGTCCTAGCTCTTAACAGAGACCTCAGTCTATTCCAGTCTATTCTTCAGTCAGCGACCTCCCATCCTGTAACAGGCTAAAATGGATTTCTTCACAGCATAATAGTCTCAGAGATCCAAGATGGTGAGAGCAAATGCCACAAGGCCCCTTAAGTCCTCAGCTCTGGATCCCACACAACATCACTTCTTCCATATTCTACTGGTCAAAGAAAGTCCCAAGGCCAGCCCAGATTCAAGGGAGTAGAGAAACAAATTCCACCTCTTGACAGGAGAAATGGCAAAGTTACATGGCAAAATGGCATAGACACAGGGAGGCCCGATTCATTAAGGGCCATCATCATCCTAATCTACTCACTAAAACATGTATGGTGATAATGCTACATCAACGTAAAAACACACATTAATTCATTGACATTTAATTTGTGTTTTCGGGTACTGCCAAGGTTGAAGTTCCTCGCCATCCTCCTCCCCACCCTATATCTCGTTCAGTGTGTGGATTGTTGACCTGTGGTCCCTGAACCATAGGGCTTGATCCTGCTTCTGATTCTGACAGGTATCTGTGGAAGTCAATGCATATCTCCCCTCCAAGAGCTTTGCCATCAGTGTTTGGCACTGCTGTGTGCACATGTGACAAAATGCTGAAGCATGTTGAGCTTTATTAAAGTCTGGAAGCATAGATTTAAATCCCAACTCCATCAATGACTGCCAAGGTAGCCCTGAGTAAATTACTTACTCTCTCTAAACCTCAGTACCTCCATATGTGAAAGGGGACCAATGATAGTAACTAGCTCACAGTTATGGTGAAGAATAATTTAGCATAATGCTTGTGAAGTACTTAGTGCAGTGCCTGACACACTCTATGTGCTCAACATGAAAGCTGGTTTTTTGTTGTTGTTCATGTTTAGAGGTTTTTCCCAAGCTTTATTGAGATATAATTGACATACAACAATGTGTAATTTTAAGGTGTACAACATGATGATTTGATATATGTGTATGTTGTGAAATGATGACTGCAATAAGGTTAACACATTTATCACCTCACATAATTATTGTGTGTGTGTGTGTGTGTGTGGTGAGAACTTTTAAGATCTACTCTCTTAACAACTTTCAAACACAACTCAGTATTAACTATAGTCACCATGCTGTACATTAGATCCCCCAAACTTATTCACCTTATAAGTGGAACTTTGCATCCTTTGATCTCCTTTCCCCATTTTCACCACCCCCACCAACACCTGACAGCCACCAATCTACTCTGTTTCTTTGAGTTAAGTTTTTAGATTCCACATATAGGTGAAATCACATAGTATTTGTCTTTCTCTGTCTGACTTATTTCACTTAGCATAATGCCCTTAAGTTTCATCCATGATGTCAGAAACGGCAGGATTTCCTTCATTTTTAGGGCTGAATAATATTCCATTGTATATATACCATATCTTCTTTATTCATACATATGGTAGTTGTTACTCGTGGTACTTGCCTGCATCTGGACCCTGCACGGAGCATTGTTCTGGAGAACCAGGCTTGTCAGTTCACCATCCAAGGATATGACATAAAATCTGAGTTACTTCCTCCATAATTTAGAATATTTTTTACCAACTTTTTACTACTTATCAGGCAGTTAATCACAGTGATATAAGAAAACAGAGCTCCCTCACCCCTGAGCCTGCCCTAAAGCCAAAGGTGCTGAGATGCAGCTGCCCACTGAGCATCCATCAATCCCAGATCATATCCAACCCAGGGGGTGGCTTCTGTTTCCCTTTCTTGCAATTAGAAAATGTACGTATGTCCTAACTGAAAAATGACGTGAGCTCTACACTTGTCCAGCTAAAAGCTTAGGTCACACACATTCCCTCCTGTCCTGCTTAGAGTATCGCACCTTCATCATACAGATGACCCATAATGATTGTTTGCTATTTGACTTCATGTCAAGGCAGACCTAAAAAATGTGAAAGTGTTTTGAAACCTATAAAGCACTATATACACATGAGGAATATTTTTTTTATTATCTATTATTTAAGACAGCCTCATCTCCCCCTTAGATTGAAAAGGGCAAAGCCCTGGTTTCTACTTTACTGGCACGTCCATAGTCTCCACCACTCTGTGTTTTGAAAATGAGTCATCCTGAGTACAATGTCAACAAGTCTCATGAAAACAAAGAAACCAGCAAAATACTTATGAAAAGCAATGGTTTGGGGTTTTCAAGTTTTAAAGTTAATTGAAATGACAACATAGGCATCATGTATTACGATTCCCTTAACAGGCATGGAAAAACTACTGAGCTTCAATAAATGTTAGTGGCATTTAAGACAGTAAAACAAGAAGGTCTGGTGCCCATCTGGATTAAATAACACCATCCTGGGTTTATCCAGCACATACTCTGAACTCAAAGAGACTCAGAGAACCTTATAAAATGTGTGTTCAGGATCTGAGCCTCTCTCTAGCAGTAGCCCTTAACCACTAGCCTGGAATGCACTGAGGAAGAAGACGGTTATGTCCACAGACACTCCAAAAGATTTCCTCTCTTTTCCTCCCACAGGCTGCCCACATCTTCACTCTCACCCCAAACCTTGATACCTGAAGAAAAGTCAGCTCTGGGCAGTTCCCACTATACCCACTCACTAGCATCCTTCGTGTCATCGTGAATCCCTAGCTACTTCTAGCTTGTGTGGGGAGTTTTTTCTTTTTTTTCTGGCTGTTGTTACTATTGTTTGATTTTTATTTGTTTATTTGTATTATCTGGGGAATGATGAAGGAGGGGAACGTAAGCCAAAGGTTAAATGGGTAAGAGCCATGTACACAGGTAGCTAAATTCAACAAAAACAAAAAACAACTAGTTTTCATGCCTTTGACAAAAAATGACTTTTCTTCTCTACATCTCTTCTAAGCAGGTGTGCACTTGGTTAACTCAAGGCAAAAAGGATTTTCTCTAAGTCATTGAGTTATCGTGGCACCGAGTGAGCGATAAGTTACAAGCTAGAGTACAAGGTCACTGTCCTTTATTAATTTACAATCTTGTGAGAAAACAGGACATCAAGAATTAAATAGCAACTAAGATGGTACATGATGAGGGCCAATGGATGGGACAGACAACAAAGGTTCCAGGCAATCAATCCATACAAGGAAGACAGTATTAGCTAGTGAGTGGTGGGAGAGCTTCCAGAAAAGCTGTGTCATGAACTAAGCTTTGAAACAAGGGGAGAAAGTAGACAAGCAGAGAGGAGAAAAGAGGGCTTCTCACATAAGATATAGTACTGCATATGTTTATATCTACATAACTGTTTGGTTAGATGCCCTAGAACAGAGAATTTTCAGAGGAGAGTGATGGGTTATGAGATGTAAACTTTTTTAGGCAACACACTAAGGTGCTTAGATCACATTAGCTCATTCAGCACTCACATGCCTCTGAGGCAGGTAAGTAACACACTAAGAAACTAGATGATGGGTGCAAAGTCATCAGCCAGTAAGTGGCAAGATGGGACAAAAATCCAGGTGTTCTGTTTCCCATTGTCATAGGGTTGTTGTGAGGTTTCAGTGAGGGAACCTATGTAAAGTGCTAAGAACGGTGCCTGGCACATGGTAAGTCCTCAGTGAATGCTAGCTACTCTCACTATTTTTATCATTTTTATTAATACAGATCTGACTGCAGGGTGAGGAGTCTGGACTCTGCTCTCTAATCCTGAGTTTCCTAAACTTCAGACAGTGGTGTCCTGCCTTCCTCACTTTACTACATCTGCTCTATTAGGACACTGTCAGCAGCAAGCAGCAGAAAACAGCACAACAAAGAGAATATGTGGACTCAGGTAGCTGAAAATTCCAAGGCTAGAGTCTGAGTGGGGCTCTGTCTCCCTTTCTCTGCCGTTCTCCAGGCTCTGCCCTCCTTGATGCACCTACTTCATCCTGAGGACAGCTTTCCTGTGGAGGGAGAAAAATGGCTGCCTACCTCCCTGCAAAGCCCTCCCTTCCACACACAAGACTGTCTGGAAGGAATGAGAGCATTGTTTCCTTCAACTGTTGAGGAAAATTCCTGAGCTTCACTCTGATTGGACCATCTTAGGTCATGTGCCCATGCCTAAACCAATCACCGTGGCAAGGGGTTAGAAGTCCACCTATGGTTTAAGCCATTCAGGATCATTTCTTAGCCCACCCAGTCAGTATGGCTGTGCCAGGATGGAAGAAGAAGTGTGCCAGGGACACATCACAAAGTCCTCCACAACTGGGCACCACCTAGAATATCATTTTTATTTTAAAGACTATTTTTCTTTAAGACAACTCCTTTTTAAAAATATCATTGTCTCATTCTAAGCCTTAATAGCTGTTCACAGGTGTGTATATAACAGCTGTCTTTTATTTAAATAAATACATAACTATAAAAAGTTTTTAAATTGTTGATCCAACTATATATATCATCCCACTTATATCACTGCTGAAGGCTTATGTTCTGAGCTCAGTCTTCAGAATTCCATTCCAGAACTCTCTAATCTGAAGACCATATTAAAATCCACAGCCAGTTTTTTCCATTCTTTTCAAGTGGCGTTTTCTATGCTCTGTCTGTTTGAGATGGAAAAAACGAAACACTGATCACACTGGAGAGCCAGCATAACTGTTGCCTAGTTGACTTTGCAAACAAAGGAGGAAAAAAAAAAACAGAACACCCATTATACTGTGAAGCCAGCATCACTGTTGCCTGGTCGACTTTGCATCCAGAGGGCCACGGTTTAAAGGGCTGGAGTCACTGGCAGAACCTCAAGCAACAGGCTGCAGACTCCCTGGCCTACGGAAGGACAGGCTTGGCCAGTGTTGGCTTTATGGTTCCAGTCTTCTAGTAAAAGCATTCCATCAGAAAGGGCTGCTGGTGAAGATGACAGCAGGAAAGACAGTGAGAAAAACTGGGAGAGCTGGGCCTGGAGGAAATTCTAAAGCCATTACACTTTAAACTTTACACTTAAAAAAAAAAAATTGTGTTGCCCCTCCTCCTGGGGAAGGGCATGAGCACCTTGAACTCTCCTAATCAAAACTCTTCTGACTTAGGTCTTCCCTGGTGGCTCAGTGATTAAGAATCCGCCTGCCAGTGCAGGGGACAGAGGTTTGAGCCCTGGTCCGGGAAGATCCCACATGCTGCGAAGCAACTAAGCCCGTGCGCCACAGCTACTGAGCCTGTGCTCTAGAGCCCGTGAGCCACAACTACTGAGCCCACGTGCCACAAGTACTGAGCCTGCACGCCTAGAGCCTGTGCTCTGCAACAAGAGAAGCCACAGCTATGAGAACCCCGCGCACCCCAACGAAGAGAAGCCCCTGCTCGCCGCAACTAGAGAAAGCCCGCGCGCAGCAACGAAGACACAATGCAGCCAAAAATAAATAAATAAATAAATTCATTTAAAAAAAACACACCTGATTTATTTTCCATTGTTTTTACAAAAATATTTTTTACAAATTTGTTTTTCAAACTGCACGTACATCCCAGATTTCTATACAGTCCCCGAGAATTAAGGATCTTCACACACACACACACACACACACACACACACTCACCAATCACTGTCCTAGGGCTGGAAGATTTTCTGGCTCAGCCCCCATCCAGGCACCAGCTAATGGCTACCCAGTCTCTGAACACCTGTTGGGAGGTGTTGTGGGAAAGTCCTGCAACCCTCCACTACTTACTATGGCAAGAACTAGAACCTCTCTGAATCTCAGAGGTTTGTGTAAGGATTTCACCCAGTTGATACTCAAAAATAAACCAAAAAAGCATAAAAAACCTCTCCTAGCAATAAGGTATAACTTTATAAACAGACAGGGGCCCAGGATAAGGACAAGCAACCCAGGAATTAAACTTACACCATTCAGCCAAGTCACAGAATCACTAGCAAATCTCTTCTTTCTCTTTGCAGCTATCAGTCAGGACCAGATAGAATTTCCCAGGCCAAAGTAAGAAGCCTCGGCTCTACCCACAGAGTACTTTCTTTGGACTACTAAGGAAATCTTTCTAGGGATACCAGTTGTAAAATCTCTGTCAAAGAGATAAGAGAGCCAAATGCAACCTTCACGCCCCAGGAAAGAGCAGATATACCAGCTTTACCCTAGAGGATGTGTGTTTGGTGAACCAAACTCTAGGCTCAGAATCAAGGAATACTACTCTGGCTCTGCCACTTAAGTGCCATTGGTATATCATCTTGCCTGTTGATGGCTCATGGTTCTGTCTGTAAAGCAAGATTTGGCATCATCTGAGTGAATATGATATGAATTGAGGTATCAATGAGGAAAGTTATCATACAATGAGTCAGGTAAGTTGTATTATTGAAGATTATAACCAAAAGTAGATTTTGAAGAAATGTGTGACAATGCTTCCCTTTAACCAAACATTTCAAAAGTTGGCAATAATTTATTAAGCCAAATTGACAACTTCCCTGTTGTGTGGGTGCACATGTATGCAAATACATCCATCTACACACACACCTGTCACCAAGTCCTCTCTCATAACCACCCCACATATCCTGCCTCAGGACTGGACCTCACCAATGTCTCCCCAGGATGGCTGTAAGAGCGTCTTCCCTGTCTCTCTACCTCTGATTCCACTCTACTACAAGCTGGCTTCCCCAATTCTTCCAATGGAATCTTAATAAAATGTAAATATGATCCTGTCCTTCCCCTGCTTAAAACCCTAAGTGGGTCCATGAGTTTCCAGAGAAAGTCAAAATTCCTTAGCCTAACACCCAAGCCCTCTGTGATATCACCTGTTGTTCATCACTCATCTCCCACCACTCCCCCTCCATCCCATGCACTCTTCCCTTTCAACACATGAACTGTATAAAGCAATGTGTTTTCAAGCCAATATCCTTCATACATGCTGCCCTGTACCAAGAATAGTAATTCCTACTTGTTTTTCAAAACTCAATTCCAAGAAACTGTCACACACACAAACACACACATCTGGTTTGGGCTCCATTTCTTAGTGAGTCTCCACAATACTTCCTACATGCTTGTTCAGTGTACCTACCATAATGTCTCATAAATGGTGACCTACTCTGCTTCTCTTCCATTAAACTAAGCTCTTTGAAGATGGGGATTTTGTTTCATTTGACTTGGAAATTTAGTACATGGCCTACTCCAGTATCCAACACATAGGCAGTCAACAGATATGGTTCTCTGATTCAACCAGTATTGTACAGAGTGCTAGAATAAGGAACTTGACATCTGATTTTAAATAAATTATTCTGTATGAGTTTGCTACCACTTCCTCAACACAAGGTGCCATTTTTATCAGTCATTCTTAACTAAAAGAGTGTGAAACAGTTACTCCATGTTGAAAGGCAAAAATCTGGTTGTAAATTTACCTACAATGGGGTCTTACTCTAAATCGAAGCCCAAAACATGCTTAGGAAGGGGGTAAACATCCCCTTCTCATCTTGAGCAAATAAAGTGATAGTTAACGTCACACAGGTTAGAAAAAAACATTTTGGCGACTTATTGGAGCTCATAATTAGGACGACTGCCAGATCATAAAATATAACTCACAGCCTTTGAGAATTTCTGCTCACAGATTAGTCTCCTCGCCTTAGACCCAAGGCTTCTCGCTCAAAGAAAGCTAGAGCAAAGCACTCTGAGCTCTTAGGATGAAAAGAACTTTAGAACTGCAGAGCACTGTTTGGTTTCTCCTGCAGCCTTGTTATACTTTTGCTGCCATATGATTCCACTTTGGACTGGTATCTGTCCCATCTTTCATGGATCCAGCATTGCTCCATTTCTAGCCTCCAGTCCTTCTAGACACTCTGAGGTCTCCCCAGTGGGCCTCCTTCTGAAGTCACCTGATGTGCCAAACCAAGATGTTTCCAGTATCAGCCTTGATATGCAGCCCTAAGTCTTTAAGACATCTGTAAATAGTACTCTGAGCTTTCCGTCATTATTTTATTTTGTCTACAGGAAAGGGTAAGCACAGTGAATGTTGTTTTTGTGGGTTTTTTTAATATATTTGAAGTCTTTTCTATAGTAGCAAATAGTGTTCATGGTTTTATCCCTTCATGATTCTCCAAAATCTAAGCCATTAAGTCCCTTTGGAAAACAACTGCTCTTAATACCTGCTAGATTTTCTTTCGTGGGAGTTAAGGTCAAAATCTGAATTCTAAATACCAAAAATCACCAGGTCAGTGAATTCTCAATGATATGTGGCATTTTCAGGCTCTCTGTTTTATCTGGTTCCATTCATACAATTTATTCACATATTCATTTACTCAACAAAGATTTATTGGGCAGCAGTGTTCAGGAATTGTGCGTTGTGGGTTGTAGATCCCCAGAGGGAATGATGTCCTCCCTGACCTTGATCAGTTTATGGCTTATTGGAGAAATAGACATGCAAAACATTACAACATAACATCCTGCTTAACTACAGAGAGGGCACTCGGTACCATGGGAGCAGAAACAGGGAGCTGAACTTTTGGGAGATGCAATGGTGGGAGCAGAAAGGGGTCAGTTTAGCATTTCAGGAAAAAGAAATGCTTGAAGAACAAACAGATGCTAAGCATGAGAAGAAGCGTAGAAAGGGCAAACCAGAAGAGAGAAGAGAAAGAATGCATGCAAAGGCTCAAGGGTAGGGGGTTCCAAGTAGTCCTGTATTGCTTGAGGAGCATGGCAGTAATGATGCTGGGCAGGTGGTCATGGGCCAGGTCAGAAAGTGTTCGATAGGCCATATAAGGAGTTTCGATTCCCTCTGGCAAGAGATAGGAGCCCCTGGAGAATTTCGAACTTGAAAATGACCCAAGGGGACCTTTGTGATAAAAATATCACTCTGATGGCTGAGCGGAGGTTGACTCGAAAGCAAGTGAGATTAAAGTCAAGGGAGCTCTAGTCCATGAAAGAGAGGACAAGGCTGGAACCAAGGCAGCAGCAGTGGAATTGGAGAAAAGAGGCAAGAAAGGAGAGAGACTTGTGCAAACAAATGATGCAGGATTTTGAGTCGGGGGAGGGCGTTAGTATTTCCATGCTCTGCAAATCAACTCAGTCTGATTGGAGTTCTTTTACCTCCCAGTTTTCCTCTTTCTCACAGGATACTTTAAGAGATGGGTCCCCATTGAAATGGTTCAGTTGTCCAAAGATGGCCATCTTGTCATTGTTTTTAAAAATACACATCATTTTTTTGTCCTCATTCATCTGCATGATTTAGCTTCCTTTACACCATCCCAGATAAACAGGCAAATTTTTAAAAGTTTGCGTATTCTTCAATCCTTGAAATACTTTAGAAAACTTGTTTTATTCCAGTGCAATAACTTTCAAATGTTGATAACCCAGTTAGGAAGTAGGAGTGTTACTTGCCCTTTACACTCTTTTGTTACACTCTTCTGTATAAAGAAATCAAAACTGTGTGATCCCAGAACTGTGCCGTTTCCTTGATCTCCATAAAAGGGACAATTGTCCTAAAAAATATATTTTTTTCTTTATCAGTGTAGTTTAAATTTTTTTATTCAGAAGTAATGGTAAACAAGGCACCAAATAAAGCAGGTGGCACATTAAGTTTAAACCCACTGAGAGCAGAAACAAGGTACAAATCTTGGAAGTAATGTGTTCAGTCTAGAATCATGGCAGCACATTGAGTTAGATATATAAACCCAAGCTCAACAGCCTTGTACCAGTTCAGCTAGCACCCATCAGAATTTTTTTATCCCTGGAAGAATGGTGGTTGCAAGGAAGACGCATGGATTTAGAGAAAGATGCCTAATTATAATCCAGACCAAAGATCTTTTTATTAAAATTGAGCTTAAAAGAAAAATTTAAAGCTTACCTTTGCTTTAAGCCAACTAAAACACATGCTAACTTTAATTTGCATTTTTATACAAATAGTTTTGGGTACAGAAATAGCATAATTTTGCACTGGCAAACTCTCTCTGTGTTCTTCTTTGATAATTTATTCTCTTGAAGGTATTTTTCAAGTCTTACAATTTAAATTTTTTTAGAAGAGTAATTCTACCTTCCATACAAAAGACAGGCTTTCCATTTATAAGCCTGTTACCTAGAGGCACAATTAAAATGAAACATTAAATAGAAATAAAACATAATTCTTCTGCTCTTTTCATCCACCAGCTGGCTCATTTCATACACTCCCTCTTCAGTGAGTTCCAAATACATTAGTAGTTAGTCAATTACCTATTTGCATATCCTTCAAAATATAAAATTTAATTGTCTGAGTTCCAATTCAGGTAATCCTAAATGTTTTCATTTCATAAACAAAGCTTTTTTTGTGATTGTGAACTGGGACTTTAGAACAAGTTTCTTAATCAATGTTTTCTCCAGATAGATCTTCGCATCCCCTAATCTTTAAGAATTCCTTCGCCAAGCCTTCCTGTTCTCTCTGTGGCAGTGAGCCCATTGCAAAAATTCACCAATCACTGGAAGTTTCTCATTAGCATCTCAGAGAAGACTTTGAATTGTTTAGAATAAACTGAAAATTAAAATGTTCCCCTTTTTGTAGTATAGGGAAGAATAATACTCATTGCTTTTATTTATTTTTATTATTAGGCATCTTGAGGTGCCTCTGATGAGATTGCACTGCATTGATTTAAATACATAGTGTTGTGATAGCTGGTTATGATTTTCTGATGTTTTTCTGCAACTCTAACCATAAGTAATTTTGAACTAAATGAAAGTTAAGTACTAAAACATTTTGCCCAAAGGGAATTTGGATTCTCAATGTGCTTTTAATAACTGTTTGTAAAACATTTAGGAAAATCTATGGCAACACATTTAGGAAAAAAATCAAATTACTATTGCCTTAAGATGTTATTCTAGTGTCTAAATTTTATGAAACATCCTGTGTGGCCCAATTGTCGGACTAATCCAGTCAGTAATACTTTAGAACATACTGTGTCTATAGAATCTAAATTTAATTTGTATAATATTTTTTAATAATACTTCTTTAAGAAATCTCTTTAGAACTCGCTGAAAGTATTATGGATGGTGCAAAAGATGACTCATCAAATATTTCTGGAAAATTGCAAATCGAGTCTAATTAGAAAGCATTAAAACTAATTAGTGGAATCAGATTAAAAACCATTAAACAACCACTTCTTTTATTTTTAAAAAAGGATATAGAGGTCTTAAGACATCTGCAAAATCTAAAATAAAATGTCATAGTGTACCCAAGGCCTAAGGTAAACAAACGAAATCTTCAGTGGACGTTGGGACAATGGGAAAGGGCTTTCTGGAAGGCTAAATCTGCCATTTGGTTGTGTAGATGTCAAGTTGAAATGTGACCTCAATTTCCATTTTCTCTCGCACAGTGAAATGGCTATGTACCTAATTTGGGAAAAATTCAAGCCATAACCTTCAACGTACAGCTCAGAATCTGCACTAAATGTGAATATTGGAATCACCTTTCATCCAGTACGGTGTCCTTGAACCTAAGCAGGAGATAACGAGCGATCTTTTTCTCACACTTGTAATCCCTCACCCAAAGCATCATTAGAATACAACCATCCCATAATACAGTTGTAGTTATTTATTTTGCTATGTATGCATGTCTTTATTTCCCTCTGTAGCCATTACAAAAACTTGTAAAATTTGTAGTCCGTATCTATCAAGAAAGAAGTAAATTATGGTGATCTAAAACAGAAAGGCAGCTAAAGGGCTTTACTCTGAAAAGATCAGATTTTCTAAGTAACTGATATGTCAGAACCATCCCCAGTGAGGATCTGACCAGAATTTTTATCCATCACTCATTAAATTATGACACTGCGTGACTTTATAAGCCCTGACTGAAACAGCATCATTATTAAAAGGTTTATTTTTAAAATGATTGGAAATATGGGTATTCTGTTTGTACTTCACACACTTTTATATTATTTGGATTTTTTTTAACAAGAATATATCAACTCAGTTTAACTGGAGTTCCTTTACCTCTCAGTTATATGGCACTTTCAAATGTCTGTCATGCCTAAGCATTGTTAATCGTTGAAAGTGGGCGGTGGGCACATGTGGGTTCATTATACTATTCTCTCTGACCTTATGGATTATGGATTATTTGACAATATCCATAATAAAAAGTTTTTTAGAGAATGTATCATTTTGGTGATTTAAGATATGCAGTTCTAGGGAAATAGGTTTTCTTCAATCCGTACAAGTTTATAAATTGATAGTATACAAGGTGTTAATCTTAATTCCTTACGTTGTTTTAGAACCTGAAACTTGTATGAAATGCTTCGTTTGACATGCTCTGTATGGAAGGAAAAATCAATAACGCAATAATGAAAATAAACTCCAAATAAAGTTGTTTACAAACATTGGCATTTCATTGACTTGAAGCAGGTGTCTAAAAAATGTACCCTGGGGCTGGTTGAATTACCACCCAAGACGTTAAAATCTCTTAAAATGGACCACTTAGGGTGCAGCTGCCCTTTCAACCATTACTATAAAATGCCTGACCTTGCCGGATTTTTTAAGCACTCACTCTTTCCAATATGAAGAAAACCTGGTTTCCAGGAAGATGGCGGAAGAATAAGACGCGGAGATCACCTTCCTCCCCACAGATACACCAGAAACACATTGACACGTGGAACAACTCATACAGAACACCTACTGAAGGCTGGCAGAAGACCTCAGACCTCCCAAAAGCCAAGAAACCCCCCACGTACCTGGGAGAGGGGATTAAGAGCGCTGCTTAAAGGAGCTCCAGAGACGGGCGCGAGCCGCGGCTAAAAGAGCGGACCCCAGAGACGGGCACGAGAGGCTAAGGCTGCTGCTGCCGCCACGAAGAAGCCTGTGTGCGAGCACAGGTCACTCTCCACACCTCCCTTCCGGGGAGCCCGTGCAGCCCACCACTGCCAGGGTCGTAGGATCCAGGGACAACTTCCCCGGGAGAACGCACGTAGCGCCTCAGGCTGGTACAACGTCACGCTGGCCTCTGCCGCCGCAGGCCCGCCCTGCACTCCGCGCCCCTCCCTCCCCCCCCCACCCACGGCCTCCGAATCAGCGGCTCCTTTAACCCCGTCCTGTCTGAGCGAAGAACAGACGCCCTCCTGCGACCTACACGCAGAGGCGGGGCCAAAAACAAAGCTGAGCCCCTGTGAGCTGTGAGAACGAAGAAGAGAAAGAGAAATCTCTCCCAGCAGCCTCAGAAGCAGCGGATTAAAGCTCCACAATCAACTTGATGTACCTGCATCTGTGGAATACATGAATAGAAAACGAATCATCCCAAATTGAGGAGCTGGACGTTGAGAGCAAGATTTATGATTTTTTCCCCTTTTCCTCTTTTTGTGAGTGTGTATGTGTATGCTTCTGTGTGAGATTTTGTCTGTATAGCTTTGCTTCCACCATTTGTCCTAGGGTTCTATCCATCTGTTTTTTTTTTAATATTTTTTCTTAATAATTATTTTTTTATTTTAATAACTTTATTATATTTTATCTTACTTTATTTTATTTTACTTTATCTTCTTTCTTTCTTTCATTCTTTCTTTTCCTTCCTTCCCTCCTTCCTTCCTTCCTGCCTCCCTCCCTCCTTTCTTTCTTTCTTTCTTTCTACTTCTACTAATTCTTTCTTTCTACTTTTTCTCCCTTTTATTCTGAGCCGTGTGGATGAAAGGCTCTTGGTGCTGCAGCCAGGAGTCAGTGCTGTGCCTCTGAGGTGGGAGAGCCAACTTCAGGACACTGGTCCACAAGACACCTCCCAGCTCCACATAATATCAAACAGCAAAAATCTCCCAGAGAGCTCCATCTCGACACCAGCACCCAGCTTCACTCAATGACCAGCAAGCTACAGTGCTGGACATCCTATGCCAAACAACTAGCAAGACAGGAACACAACCCCACCCATTAGAAGAGAAGCTGCCTAAAATTATAATAAGTCCACAGACACCCCAAAACACACCACCAGACGTGGACCTGCCCACCAGAAAGACAAGATCCAGCCTCATCCACCTGAACACAGGCACTAGTCCCCTCCACCAGGAAGCCTACACAACCCACTGAACCAACCTTAGCCACCGGGGACAGACACCAAAAACAACGGGAACTACAAACCTGCAGCCTGCAAAAAGGAGACCCCAAACACAGTAAGAGAAGCAAAATGAGAAGACAGAAAAACACACAGCAGATGAAGGAGCAAGATAAAAACCCACCAGACCTAACAAATGAAGAGGAAATAGGCAGTCTACCTGAAAAAGAATTCAGAATAATGATAGTAAAGATGATCCAAAATCTTGCAAATAGAATGGACAAAATGCAAGAAACATTTAACAAGGACCTAGAAGAACTAAAGATGAAACAAACAATGATGAACAACACAATAAATGAAATTAAAAATACTCTAGATAGGATCAATAGCAGAATAACTGAGGCAGAAGAACAGATAAGTGACCTGGAAGATAAAACGGTGGAAATAACTACTGCAGAGAAGAATAAAGAAAAAAGAATGAAAAGAACTGAGGACAGTCTCAGAGACCTCTAGGACAACATTAAATGCACCAACATTCGAATTATAGGGGTTCCAGAAGAAGAAGAGAAAAAGATAGGGAATGAGAAGATATTTGAAGAGATTACAGTTGAAAACTTCCCTAATATGGGAAAGGAAATAGTTAATCAAGTCCAGGAAGCACAGAGAGTCCCATACAGGAAAAATCCAAGGAGAAATGCCAAGACACATATTAATCAAACTGTCAAAATATAAATACAAAGAAAACATATTAAAAGCAGCAAGGGAAAAACAACAAATAACACACAAGGGAATCCCCATAAGTTAACAGCTGATCTTTCAGCAGAAACTCTGCAAGCCAGAAGGGACTGGCAGGACATATTTAAAGTGATGAAGGAGAAAAACCTGCAACCAAGATTACTCTACCCAGCAAGGATCTCATTCAGATTTGATGGAGAAATTAAAACCTTTACAGACAAGCAAAAGCTGAGAGAGTTCAGCACCACCAAACCAGCTTTACAACAACTGCTAAAGGAACTTCTCTAGGCAAGAAACACAAGAGAAGTAAAAGACCTACAATAACGAACCCAAAACAATTAAGATGATGGGAATAGGAACATACATATCGATATTTACCTTAACTGTAAATGGACTAAATGCTCCCACCAAAAGACACAGATTGGCTGAATGGATACAAAAACAAGACCCATATATTTGCTGTCTACAAGAGACCCACTTCAGACCTAGAGACACATACAGACTGAAAGTAAGGGGATGGAAAAAGGTATTTCATGCAAATGGAAACCAAAAGAAAGCTGGAGTAGCAACTCTCATATCAGACAAAACAGACTTTAAAATAAAGACTATTAGAAGAGACAAGAAGGACACTACATAATGATCAAGGGATCAATCCAAGAAGAAGGTATAACAATTGTAAATATTTATGCACCCAACATAGGAGCACCTCAATACATAAGGCAAATACTAACAGCCATAAAAGGGGAAATCGACAGTAACACATTCATAGTAGGGGACTTTAACACCCCACTTTCACCATTGGACAGATCATCCAAAATGAAAATAAATAAGGAAACACAAGCTTTAAATGATACATTAAACAAGATGGACTTCATTGATATTTATAGGACATTCCATCCAAAAACAACAGAATACACATTTTTCTCAAGTGCTCATGAAACATTCTCCAGGATAGATCATATCTTGGGTCACAAGTCAAGCCTTGGTAAATTTAAGAAAATTGAAATTGTTTCAAGTATCTTTTCTGACAACAACGCTATGAGACTAGATATCAATTACAGGCAAAGATCTGTAAAAAATACAAACACATGGAGGCTAAACAATATACTACTTAATAACGAAGTGATCACTGAAGAAATCAAACAGGAAATTTAAAAATACCTAGAAACAAATGACAATGGAGACACGACGACCCAAAATCTATGGGATGCAGCAAAAGCAGTTCTAAGAGGGAAGTTTATAGCAATACAATCCTACCTTAAGAAACAGGAAACATCTCGAATAAACAACCTAACCTTGCACCTAAAGCAATTAGAGAAAGAAGAACAAAAAAACCCCAAAGTTAGCAGAAGGAAAGAAATCATAAAGATCACCTTGGTTGTAGGTTTTTCCCTTTCATCACTTTAAATATGTCCTGTCACTCTCTTCTGGCTTGCAGAGTTTCTGCTGAAAGATCAGCTGTTAACCTTATTGGGATTCCCTTGTATGTTATTTGTTTCTTTTCCCTTTCTCATTTTAATAGTTTTTCTTTGCTTTTAATTTTTGATTGTTTGATTTATATGTGTCTTGGCATGTTTCTCCTTGGATTTATCCTGTATGGGACTCTCTGCGCTTCCTGGACTTGATTATTTCCTTTCCCATGTTAGGGAAGTTTTCAACTATAATCTCTTCAAATATTTTCTCAGACCCTTTCTTTTCTCTTCTTCTTCTGGGACCCATATAATTCAAATGTTGGTGTGTTTAATGTTGTCCCAGAGGTCTCTAGGACTGTCCTCAAGTCTTTACATTCTGTTTTCTTTATTCTGCTCTGTGGCAGTTATTTCCAGTATTTTATCTTTCAGGTCACTAATCCATCCTTCTGCCTCAGTTATTCTGCTATTGAATCCTTTTAGAATATTTTAATTTTACTGATTGTGTTGTTCATCATTGTTTGTTTGCTGTTCATTTCTTCTAGGTCCTTGTTAAACGTTTCATGTAGTTTATTCATTCTGTTTCTGAGATTTTGGATCATCTTTACTATCATTACTCTGAATTCTTTTTTTGGTACACTGCCTATTTCCTCTTCATTTGTTTGGTCTGGTGGGTTTTTACCTTGCTCCTTCATCTGTTGCATATTTCTCTGTGTCTCATTTTGTTTAACTTACTGTGTTTGGAGTCTCCTTTTCACAGGCTGCAGGTTCATCGTTTCTGTTATTTTTGGTGTCTGCCCCCAGTGGATGAGGTTGGTTCAGTGGCTTGTGTAGGCTTTCTGGTGGAGAGAACTGGTGCCTGTGTCCTGGTGGGTGGGGCTGACTCTTGTCCTTCTGGTGGGCAGTGCCGTATCCAATGGTGTGTTCTGGGGTGTCTTGTTAACTTGGTATGACTTTAGGCAGCCTCTCTGGTAATGGGTGGGGCTGTGTTCCTGTCTTGCTAGTTGTTTTGCATAGGGTGTCCAGCACTGGAGCTTGCTGGCCATTGGGTGGAGCTGGGTCTTGGTGTTGAGATGGAGATCTCTGGGAGAGCTCTCACTGATTGATATTACGTGGGGCTGGGAGGTCTCTGGTGGTCCAATTTCCTGGACTTGGCTCTCCCACCTCAGAGGCTCAGGCCTGACACCTGGCCGGAGCACCAAGACCCTGCCAGCCACATGGCTCGGAAGAAAAGGAAGAAAAAAAAATGAACAGATAGAACCCCAAACCAAATGGTAAAAGCAAAATTTAATAGACAAAGAAACACACACACACTCATAAAAAGAAAACAAATAACAACAACTAAAAAAAGAAAAAAGACGTACAGAGAGAACCCTAGGACAAATGGAAAAAGCAAACCTAAACAGACAAAATCACACAAAGAAACATACACACTCACAAAAAGAGGGAAAAAAATTAAAAATAATAATAAAATAAATAATAAAAATTTTAAAAAAAGGAAGTGAGCAACCAAACCAATAAACAAATCCACCAATGATGACAAGCACTAAAAAGTAAACTAAGATAAACATAAAACCAGAAACAAAGGCACAGAAAGCAAACCCCAAGTCTACAGTTGCTCCCAAGGTCTACCGCCTCAATTTTGGGAACATTCGTTGTGTATTCAGGTATTCCACAGATGCAGCGTTTATCAAGTTGATTGTGGGGATTTAATCTGCTGCTCCTGAGGCTGCTGAGAGAGATTTCCCTTTCTCTTCTTTGTTCGCACAGCTCCTGGGGTTCAGCTTTGGTTTTGTCCCCACCTCTGGGTGTAGGCCACCCTCAGGCATCTGTTCCCACCCAGACAGGAGGAGGCTAAAGCAGCAGGTGATTAGGGCTCTCTTGCTCACTTAGGCCGGGGAGAGGGAAGGTTACAGTAGTCATAATTGGAATGCAGGACAAGCCTGCAGTGGCAGAGGCTGGCATGACATTGCAAAAGCCTAAGGGGCGCTGTGTGTTCTCCTGGGGAAGTTGTCCCTGGATCATGGGACCCTGGCAGTGGCGGGCTGCACAGGCTTCCAGGGGGATGTGGGTAGTGACCTGCACTTGCACACAGGATTCGTGGTGGCAGCAGCAGCATTAACAGTCTAGGATCCGAGCTGGTAGGGTCCAAGCTGGTAGCCGCGGCTCATGCCCATCTCTGGAGCTCACTCAGGTGGTGCTCTGCCTTCTGTGGGCACATGGAACGGGAATCCCCTCTCCTCGTGCACCTGAAACAGTGGTCTCTTGCCTCTCCGGCAGGTCCAGACTTTTTCCTGGACTCCCTCCCGGCTAGCTGTGGCACACTAGCCCCCTTCCAGCTGTCTTCATGCAGCCAACCTCAGCCCTATCCCTGGGGTCTGACCGCCAAAGCCCGAGCCTCAGCTCCCAGCACCCATCCGTCCCGGCGGGTGAGCAGACAAGGGTCTCAGGCTGGTGAGTGCTGGTCGGCACCAATCTTCTGTGCAGGAATCTCTCCACTTTGCCCTCTGCACCCCTGTTGCTGCGATCTCCTCCATGGCTCTGTAGCTTCCCCTCCCACACCCACCCCCCATCCCCGCCAGTGAAGGGGCTCCCTAATGTGTAGAAACTTTTCCTCCTTCACAGCTCCCTTCCAGAGGTGCATGTTCCGTCTGTATTCTTTTGTCTCTGTTTTTTCTTTTTTCTTTGCCCTACCCAGGTACATGGGGAGTTTCTTGCCCTTTGGGAAGTCTGAGGTCTTCTGCCAGTGTTCAGTTGGTGCTCTGTAGGAGTTGTTCAACATGTAGATGTATTTTTGATGTATTTGTGGGGAGGAAGGTGATCTCCACGTCTTACTCCTCCGTCATGTTTAAGGTCTCTCCACTAGTTTGCTTTAGATTGAAGAATATCTCAGTGACTGATATTTGATACCAGTCATATTGGAAAATTTGTTTGTCATTTACTGAAAGTATAACACTATGTTCTACGTGCCACTGACCCAAGGACTTCCACAGAGAAATAAATTGGAAATGTAAATTTTTTAAAAAGAAGAGTAGAGGAATAAACAGTTATCTTAAAAATCTTTTCAGTGGTAAGGCTAGGAGGTCTTTGGAATGCTTGGCTAAATTCCAGGGTATACCCAAGTTGCATTCTGCAGAGATTCCAGCAACTGAAAGGTGTACCATCCATTCTGTGTGTGTCTACTCATTCAGTGACTGCTTGATGCCGATAGGACAGGGATTCTCCACATCGGCACTATTGACATTTGGGGCCAGATTATTCCTTGTTGTGTAGGCTGTGTAGCAGCATCCCTGGTCACTACCCAGCAGATGTTAGTAGTCACTCCCTCTCCCCCAACTTCCACTTGTGAATTGTGACAACCAAAATTGTTAATATCCCCCATGGGACAAAATCACCTCCAGCTGAAAAACTGCTAGAGAGAATCCCCAGTCTGAACTGTGGACCCCCAAACACTGCAATCATGGCTAAACTGTGGGTAAAGAGGACGCAGCCAGTGCATTCCAGGGTCTCTACAGAAAGGTATGAGCCCAGAGGTAAACTTCTAATATAATCTAAAAGTATTTAAACACCCTGGGGGAGTACAGGGTATCAAATCCTACAGCAGTTGCCTAATTATCATACCTTCCTTATAAACACATCTGAAATACTGGAATTTAGCTCTTGTCGGGTCTCTAAATTACCCATGGACTCTCAAGCAGCAAAGGTACAAACATCCATAGCAATGACTTAAAAAAGGAAACAAGTGCCACATTTTAGCAATTGACAGATAAGTGTTCCAATCATCCTATGTATCTGTTACTAGATATTGTTCAATCTAGCTGAGGTTTTCTTTCTTTCTTTCTTTTTAAGAGAAATCTGATCAAGGGGTACAAATGGTTAAAAAATTAAATTAAAGGATTTGACAAAAGAAACATGTGAAACCGAGTAGCTTAGCAGACAAATGAAAGCCCCTCTCTCATGGGAGAAAATGGGCTTTTGTTTCACTCACCAAAGTTTAATACACAGACATTTAAGAAAATCTGTCCCCAAATGGCCATTTCTCTCCTCACGACAAAGATCCTAAATATTTTTTTGTTTGTGGGAAAAAAAAATACTCTACTAACAAAAAACAGTTGTAGACATTTTGTGATTCTTTTTAGAAAAAATAACCAAAGACACATAGTCTAATTCACAGCAGCTGAAATTTCATTTACTAACTAACCACCCTAATGAGCAGCTGCCCAGGGACTTCTAATTAGATTCACTGTATTTCTGTCACTGACATTAATTTCCTTACTTCAGCTTCTAGAAAAAGTTTGATGTTTTCTGGATTTCTTAAGCAGGAAAAATTTAAGGATTTTAACAATTTTTAATGAATCCTAACTTTTTTTAACCACTGCAGTTTGACGGCATAATATTTCTGAACTGAAAAAGCACAGTGTTGGCATTCTTATATATGTTAATACTCATTTTACCAAGATGGCTGGTAAGCTTGTATTTGAAACTGTTGATCAGTATACTATTTTTGGCTCTTTATGTATAATCTGGGGTTAGGTCCAAAGATTAAGTCTATATAGCTACCAAGGTATATTCTCCAAATCAAAGGACTTTCAGAAGATTGGCTTCCAACTAGTTTTCTACTTGCTCATTCCACAGTTGAAAACAAAATGTTGTTTTACTACCATTTTATAATAATTATATTACACTGAACTTCCTCAGCATGAAATTGAAAGGTGTACTTTTCTTTTCTTTTCTTTTCTTTTTTTTTTTGCGGTATGCGGGCCTCTCACCGCTGCGGCCTCTCCCGCTGCAGAGCACAGGCTCCGGACGCGCAGGCTCAGCGGCCATGGCTCACGGGCCCAGCCGCTCCGCGGCACGTGGAATCCTGCCGGACCGGGGCACGAACCCGTGTCCCCTGCATCGGCAGGTGGACTCCCAACCACTGCGCCACCAGAGAAGCCCGAAAGGCGTACTTTTCAAATGAATCTTCTGTGCATCTTCTGTTACATGATTGAATAAACACAGTGCAAGCACTGCCTAGCTTATAAACACCAGATTTACAAAGAACCCATATATTTAAATGGCCACAGCTGCCCTACCCAACACCCAGGCCATGTGCCATCCCCGCTCAAGAAGCCATTGTGGAAAAGCTCAGTACTTTCAGAAAAAACATGGAATCCTAAATAGTAGGCATAAAGAGATGACCCAGCATAGAGCCTATGTGGTGTCCGCTCCCTTCTTTAAAGTATCTTCCAATACACAAGGCCAGAAGTTCTGTATATCTCTTTATCTCAGTGTCTAATATTCTTCAAATTACAAATCTCTTTGAATTAACAAGCTTCTTTAAAATGCAAATGACTCCCAGAGAGGTAATTATGTTCTTTAATTAATTAGGGCAGATTGCATTGCTCTTAATACCTAACTAAAGTTATCCAAAATGAAGGATAACCAGGCAGTAGTAGCAGCTGAGCAGTAGGAGAGGCACAAGGAGAAGTTGTCATGACGGCTGTGGTAGTGGCAGCAGCAAACATTGACTCTGTGCCAGGCCCTGTGCTAAGAACTCTATGTGGATCACCTCATTTCACCCTCTCAAAAACTCTGGGAAAGAATTTCAGGGAGGCTAAGTAGTGGTTCTCAAAGTGTGCTCCCTGGACCAGCCGCATCGGCATCACCTGGGAATGCTGTTACAAACGCAAGTTGTTACAAATGCAAGTTCTCAGGCCCCACCACAGCCCTGCTGAATCAGAAACTGTGGGCATGGGCTCAGAAGTCTTTGTTTTAACAAACCCTTCAGGCACTTCTGATGCACGCTAAAGTTTGAGAATCCCTGGGGTACAGATTTGTAGAAAAAGGCCACACACAAGCACATGTGGATGCATGCACACACTCACATACACACACACTAAATTAGAGTTTCCAACATATTTCTAAAAGATACAGAGTCTAAGCAGAAGAGAGTTGGTTCCGCAGAGCTGGGGCAGACTGCACATCCCATAATTTGCTTCCCAAGGCCCTGGAATCCCCAACAGCGATTAACAATGTCTTGCAAGTCAGATCCAATGAGTTAACTTCATGCTGTACCACAGTCCACTCTTTCCAAAGAACTCAGACAACCTCTCTGTTACTAAGGGAAATGGTGGGTGATAGCTGACCTTTCCTAGTTCTTGGGATAAACTCAGAGACTGCATTCTCAAAACGAACAGGAAAAGTCAAGTCAGCCCTCACAGGCTTACTCATGTGATTCTCTGCCCCCAGCTGGGTGGAGTCCCAGAAAGCTCATTTGACCACAGTAGTCCTAGTGGAATCCCTACTTCACAAGTGCATAAACTCAACTCGGAGAGGTTAACTAAGTAGCTCAATAGTACAGATAGGAAACTGCAAAATCTAGAATAGAGAAACTCAAGGTCAACTCCAAAATCCAAGCTCTAAACCACTTATGATTAAGGAGAAAGGATAAGTAGGTAACTGGGGAGCATAAAGCATTTCACAGGGAGAGCCGGTGGTTGCCACAGCAACTATTTTAGGACAGAATGAGAAGGGTACCCAGAAAGAGTGGGGGTGGGACCCAAACAAACTTTTTGGTTCAAAACTCCCCAGAACCAGTCCTGCACCCTGGGAAGGGAGAGGAGGTGCCTCATCTTCCTCCTTCTTTCACCATATGACCCTGCTCTTCAGACCTGTCCTACTTGTATGAGATTTCAAGTAAACGTGAATCCCAGAGCTTTAGAGGAGTGGGTGGAGATGAGAATCAACATTTAAAATGCATCTAGGAAAAATATACTCTGAGTTACCACCAAACAACTGAAAAACAAAGCTTTGGAAACAGCCCATTCTTAGAGTAAGTTCTGCACATTTAATCATTCATTTATCTTCTTTTAAATTTAGGTACCACTTACGCTGGCATTTCTCATGATCCTGCACTGGTTCTTCCCAGGGTGACCTCTCAGGTGAACTTTCCACACTGCTCTGTGCTCCAGATGACTGACCCCCGTGCTTTACCTGGCTCCCTAGCCCTCTGACTTCTGATTGGGTTCAGTGAATGGGAGGCTAAGGCAGGAGATCAAAGAATGGGAGAAATCTGAGTAGTTATTCCCTCCACCCCTACCTGCTATGCCAGCTTGACAGGAGCTGCCTTCCTTCACCTACAGCTATAGCTGCCGGGAGACAACCCCTCCCCCATGGCTATAGGTCTCATGGAGGTCTGGTGACAGTTCCCTCCTCTTCTGACCTAGGGGTGCTAACAGCTTTCCCTGTTCCCAGTCGCTGGATACTTCACCATTTCTTAGTGATTCCCTACATCCTGACCACACCTTTGTAAGTAGTTCCATCATTGAACTGTTTCCAGAGTGAGCCATCTGTTTCCTGCTGGACCCTGAGTGATACAGACCACAACCATGGGATTTATAAGCATAATACTTTCTACCAGATCCCTATTTGCTTTCTTTTTTAATGAATCTTCTTTCAGTGCACCAGTCTGCATCATGCTTCCAACTGTAAAAGTCATATCACTTCTTAAAGATCATGTGAGTGATTTATGTAAAACACTCATATAGTAAATGCTCAATAAATGGCAAATGACATTATTATCACCATTGTTGTTACTGGTAATTAATGTTTATTACTAGAACTAAAGGCAATGGACATCATTTAGAGGAAGACAGATTTTGAATTAACAAAAATTAGCTCTTTAATAATTACAGGGTCCTGCAATGAAATGTCCAGCATTATAAACAGAATTTATAAAGTACTATGTTCTCATGTAGTTTTCACAACAACCCTATGAGGTAGATGTACTCTCATCCTCTTGTTCAGATGTGGAAACAGATTTAGAGGGCTTATAAGGAGTTACCCAACAGCAGAGCTATTGAATGTTGGAGCCAGCATTGAAATCTTGCTGTAGGGCCAGGTTTAAGTGCAATATCCACCTGGAAGTCACAGGGGGTAGCTGACAAAAAAGCACTGTGGGGAGAGAAATGAGGATCGGCACCCCTCATTCCCTCTGCCCCAGGCTGCCCACCTGAGTCCCAGTTAGACATGCTCTGGTTTGCCATGTTGTAAAATCTTGCTGTGACAAGAAAAGGGAAAATAAAATGAAGGTAGGTTAGTGCTTCAATACATTATCAAGTATGTAATGACTCAGGCTAAGAAGGAATGAAGGCACTGAAGGGGAAGTATATGATAGAGTCATGATGAAATACATACTTCTTAAATATTTGACCACCACTGGGAGCTACCTGGGAGAGATGAGTAATCCACGGCAAACAACCCAGCAGAGTGGAGAGTGAGGGAATGTATAAAACAGCAGTACACCATGGCCTCTTTTCTTCTTAAATCTTTCTACACAACAGTGGAAAAGAGCTTATGGGTAATGATGCAAAATTGATTGTGTGGGCTGTCCTTCCTATTAGCTAATGCTCTGTAACTGCATTTCCAAATGTTATCAAGGGTCTCAGAAATTATGGTGTATATCGTGAAATTTATGTTAGACAAAATCTAGAAGGGCAATAGCCTTAGTATTGGGGGAAAAAAACTTGGTGCTCAGCCTAACATTTGATTTTGTTAATATAAATAATATATTAACAAGTGAACAAGTTGGATTTGGTCCAAACCACTCTACTGTAAGTGCTTTGCTGAAACTTACTGATGGTATTTACTTCTATAAATAACATCCATAATTGGAATTGTTTTCTAGATACATCAGTTTGTCTCTTACGACAAATAACCTTTTAAAGATCTTTATCATACAAGCATTTTAGAGGAAACTTTGAATTAGATGGTTGGGGAGTGGTATCTGACCACCCCTCGTGTGGGACGAAAGATTTGAGTTCAAGACCTGAGCTGCGTCTTGAAGAATGTGTAGGATTCGAGCAAGTAGAATGGAGAGGGATAAGATCTTCCAGATTAGATGAAATGCTGGTGATGGAGACTTAGTCAACGTAGAAACAGTGATTGAAAGCCAGAGTTCTCATTAATTAATAGACTCATAAGGTGAGAAATTCCAGCCTTTGCTTCTTCTCAGGGTGACTTCATCTTTAGTGGCCACTCAGACATCAAAGAACATTTTCTTCTGATTGGTGGAGACAATGAGATAGAGAAGAGAGGCCACTGGAGATCTGAAAGGATGTGAGCTTTGTTGACAAAAGGATTGACCTCAGTGCGAACTTCCTGCCCCTTCCTGGCTGAGTGACCATGGGCAATCCCATGAGTCATGTTCCAAATTAACTGTAAAATGGGACTAATCCTGTCTCACAAATCTGTTGTGAAGATTAAATACAATTACATATCTGAGTATATTTTATGAGGGTTAAAACACTATGTGAATGTTAGTTGTTCTTCCACTTGGGTGGAAAGGGGCACTATATTTATTGGGAAAGTTTCTTTCAATGCTGAGAAAATGACCCAAGGAGCATCTTAAACTAGGACAGAAGGATTAATGTAGCCAGATGCTCTGTAGAGAGAATAACAATAACAGTGACTGCTATTTATTAAGCACCTAGTATATGCTATTCACTTTATATTCCTAAAATATGACTCTAATCCCACAAGGTACTTATTATTCTCATTTTACAGAAAAGGAAACAAACTCAAAGAGGTCACCTGGCTTTCTAAAGAGCACATATAGAAAGTATCCAGCTAAGATTGACCCCAGGGATGTTGGATTCAAATAGACCACATCCTTTAAACTTATTATAAAGTCCAATATTGTAGTAAACATAACTAGGCAATGCACAGGAGAAGTAAGTCTCCCAAGAATCCTGAATGGATAAAGAAGATGTGAGACATATATATATATAATGGAATATTACTCAGCCATAATAAGAAATGAAACTGGGTCATTTGTAGAGATGTGGATGGACCTAGAGTCTGCCATACAGAATGAAGTAAGTCAGAAAGAGAAAAACAAATATCATATGTTAATGTATATATGTGGGATCTAGAAAAATGGTACAGATTAACCTATTTTCAGGGCAGGAATAGAAATGCAGACATAGAAAATGGACATGTGGACACGGTGGGGAAGGGGAGGGGGGGATGAATTGAGAGATTACGTTTGACATAAATACACTACCATGTGTAAAATAGATAGCTGCTGGGAACCTGCTGTATAGCACAGGGAGCTCAGCTCGGTTCTCTGTGATGACCTAGATGGGTGGCGGGGGGGGAGGTCCAAGAGGGAGGGGATATATGTATACATATAGCTGATTCACTTCACTGTACAGCAGAAACTAACATAACATTGTAAAGCAATTACACTCCAATTAAAAAATATATATATATACAAACACAAAAAAAAAAGAATCCTGCATTTTTATTACTTGTCCTCCAGATATTTAGAAAATAATAGTAGTTACTATGCCCATAATATAATGACAGTAATAAACCATAATAGAAGAGAATGTGAAACTCCAATTTAAATATATATATTATATATATAATATATATTATATATATATTATATATATATAAATGAGGACATACTTCATGCCCAGCACTGTACTAGGCTCTTCACACACAGTTTTTATTCAATCCTCAAGAGGCTTATGAAGATGATACCATTAGTACCACTTTGCAGATAAGGAAACAGACTTACAAAGGTTAAGAAACTTGCTCAAGGGCCTTGAACTACTAGGTAGAGGTGCCAGGATTTGAAACAGGTGTGTCTTACTCTGGATGCTGTGCTCCTTCTACTACCCCACATCGCCTCCCTTGAAGGCTCTACCAAAACTTTTCATGTTTGGATGGATGCATGCAAGTTAGACGTGGACTAAGATGTCCAGCAGCCTCTTCCAGAATCCAGACTGCCCCAGTCTCCATCAGCAGCATTTCTCCTTCTCCAGTCATCAGCATTCCTAATCTAGAAAGTCTTCTCCCTCTCTTTTCCACCAACCCAGATCCTTCAAGCTCAGATCTCACTTCTCTAGGAAGCCTACCTCACCCACTCAGCCAAATCAATGTCTTTTATCCTTGACCTACTAAATTATTCTCAGTGCACCCATATACTTTAGCACTTAGTCATATACTATGACAGGTTTTTTTTACCTGTTACATGATGAAGTAGCAGGATATATTAGAGTTCTAGTCTGGATTGACCACTAACTAGAACTGTGACCTCAAGTAATTCACTTAACCTCTCTAAGCCTCAGTTTTCTCATCTTCAAGTAAGTAATCTCTAAAGTTCACTCTAGTTTTAAAAATTCTATTTCCATGGCCTTATGTATTTACTCCTTAAGAAAAATGTAAGTTTCTTATATTTTTGTTTTTCCCTGTAACATTAGACAGAAAGTACTGAATAAATACTTGTCAGTAGTTTCAAGTGATGAACAAAAAAATAAAATAAATAATAACATTTAATAGCATGAAGGAAGGGGTATGTGAGAGATCTAAGTAAACACTGTAGTTCTAGATAAGCAATTGACAAAATAGGATAAAATTATTTTATCTGCAATGAAAAATAAACTGAAAATGACTCAGTCATTATAAATAAAACTCCCTCCCCCAAATCAACCATTTTCAATGGGGAAGGCAAAATAGAACCACTGACATAGACTTCACAGGAAAAAAAAGCATATATTTTGATCATATGCTTATTAACCCAATATATGCATATCTCACAGATGAGAACCCACCTTTGTTATTTGTGGGGGAAGAAAACCAAGTTGTTCCAAAAAAATACCAGGAGTTTGCCACTTTTAACATTCAAACAAAACTGAGGCAATACATTAACATATACAATTTTTTTTCTCTAGCTGGATTCTATGTCAATGTCTTCACAGTAAAAGATGATTGAAATTGTGTAAAAAAAAGAATGAAAGTTGTACACTTTAAACATGCACAATGTTATATGTCAATTATATCTCAATTTAAAAAACATTTTTTAAAATTTATTATTTTTTTTTGCGGTACGCGGGCCTCTCACTGTTGTGGCCTCTCCCATTGCAGAGCACAGGCTCCAGACGCGCAGGCTCAATGGCCATGGCTCACGGGCCCAGCCGCTCCGCGGCATGTGGGATCCTCCCGGACCGGGGCACGAACCCGTGTCCCCTGCATCGGCAGGCGGACTCTCAACCACTGTGCCACCATGGAAGCCCTAAAAAACATATTTTTAATAATGAAAGAATGTACAGGTAATCAAGATCTAAGTCTTGTTTTGCATAAAGCCCCAATTTCTGGTGCTGGTTCTCAAAAAGAAAGCTAAAACTTGATTCACTTACTCTCTGAGTTATTTCTAAAACTATTCATGAGTACTGGTCTTCCATTTTGTTCTTTTAGGTCAATAATTTCTTTTTTTTTCCTTTTTTTAAACATCTTTATTGAGATATAATTCACATCCCGTGCAATTCACCCATGTAAAGTGGGCTATTCAGTGACTTTTAGTATATTCATAGCATTGGGTAACCATTACTGTAATCAATTTAGAACATTTTCATTACCCTAAAAAGAAGTCTTCACCTCTTATCCCCTGTCATCTTTCAATCCTTCCATCTTCCCAGCCAACTAATCCACTTTCTGTCTCTATAAATCTGTTACTTTTATTTTTTTTTACATCTTTATTGGAGTATAATTGCTTTACAATGGTGTGTTAGTTCCTGCTTTATAACAAAGTGAATCAGTTATACATATACATATGTTCCCATATCTCTTCCCTCTTGTGTCTCCCTCCCTCCCACCCTCCCTATCCCACCCCTCTAGGTGGTCACAAAGCACCGAGCTGATCTCCCTGTGCTATGTGGCTGCTTCCCACTAGCTATCTATTTTACGCTTGGTAGTGTATATATGTTCATGCCACTCTCTCACTTTGTCACAGCTTACCCTTCCCCCTCCCCATATCCTCAAGTCCATTCTCTAGTAGGTCTGTGTCTTTTAGGTCAATAGTTTCTTGCATCTTAAATCTCACATGGTAAGTGCCATGAAATAGTGATTATGGATATCGCTATATTGATAAAGAAGTTAATGAGAAATTATGAAATGGAATATGAAAGAGCAGTAAAAGCTTAGAAGTCCTCTGCCTTTATTTATATCCAACAAAAAATGTTTTCAAAATAAATATAAAATGGCAAAATAGAGGGAGACCTTAAAGATGGCAGAGGAGTAAGATGTGGGGATCGCCTTCCTCCCCACAAATACATCAGAAATACATCTACATGTGGAACAACTCCTGCAGAACACCTACTGAATGCTGGCAGAAGACCTCAGACCTCCCTAAAAGCAAGAAACTCCCCACGTACCCGGGTAGGGCAAAAGAAAAAAAGGAAAAACAGAGACAAAAGAACAGGGAGGGCACCTGCACCAGTGGGAGGGAGCTGTGAAGGAGGAAAAGTTTCCACACACTAGGAAGCCCCTTCGCGGGCGGAGATGTGGGGGTGGGCAGGAGAGAAGCTTCAGAGCCACAGAGGAGAGTGCAGCAACAAGGGCAAAGCGAAGAGATTCCCACCCAGAGGATCAGTGCTGACCAGCACTCACCAGCCCGAGAGGCTTGTCTGCTCACCCGCCGGCTGGGACTGGGGGCGCTGGGAGCTGAGGCTCCGGCTTTGGAGGTCAGATCCCAGGGAGAGGACTGGGGTTGGCTGTGCGAACACAGCCTGAAGTGGGCTAGTGTGCCACAGCTAGCTGGGAGGGAGCCCGGGAAAAAGTCTGGAACTCTCTAAGAGGCAAGAGACCATTGTTTCAGTGTGCGCAAGGAGAGGGGATTCAAAGTACTGCCTAAATGAGCTCCAGAGATGGGCACGACCCATAGCTTTTGGCATGGACCCCAGAGACGGGCATGAAATGCTAACTCTGCTGCTGCAGCCACCCAGAACCCTGTGTATAAGCACAGGTCACTATCCACACCTCCCCTCCTGGGAGCCTGTGCAGCCCACCACTGCCAGGGTCCTGTGATCCAGGGACAACTTCCCCGGGAGAACACATGGTGCACCTCAGGCTGGTGCAACGTCACGCTGGCCTCTGTCGCTGTAGGCTCGCCCCACATTCTGTACCCCTCCCTCCCCCCCAGCCTGAATGAGCCAGAGCCCCTGAATCAGCTGCTCCTTTAACCCCATACTGTCTGAGCAGGAACAGATGCCAGAGGGCAACTTATACCCAGAGGAGGGGCCAAATCCAAAGTTGAACCCCAGGAGCTGTGAGAACAAAGAAGAGAAAAGGACATTTCTCCAGGAGCCTCAGGAGCACTGGATTAAATCTCCACAATCAACTTGATGTACCCTGCATCTCTGGAATACCTGAAAAGACAACTAATCATCCCAAAATTGAGGCGGTGGACTTTGGGAGCAACTGTAGACTTGGGGTTTCCTTTCTGCATCTAATCTGTTTCTGTTTTTACGTTTCTCTTAGTTTAGTATTTATAGTTTATTATCATTCGTAGATTTGTTTATTGATTTGGTTGCACTCTTCCTTTTTTTTGTATAAAGTTTTTTCCTTTTTCTCTTTTTGTGAGTGTGTATGTGTATGCCTCTTTGTGTGATTTTCTCTGTATAGCTTTGCTTTTACAATTTGTCCTAGGGTTCTGTCTTTCCATTATTTTTTTGTTTCTTTGTTTTTTTAGTATACTTTCTACCTCTTGTTATCGTCGATGGATTTGTTTTTTGGTTTGGTTGCTCTCTTTTTTCTTTCTTTATTTTTATTACTTTTTAATTTTTTTATTTTAAATAATTGTTTTTTATTTTAATTATTTTATTTTATTTTTCTTCTATCTTTCTTTCTTTTTTTCTCCCTTTTCTTCAGAGCTGTGTGGCTGACAGGGTCTTGGTGCTCCGGCCAGATGTCAGGCCTGTGCCTCTGAGGTGGGAGAGTTGAGTTCAGGACAGTGGTCCACCAGAGACCTCCCAGCTCCATGTAATATCAAATGGCAAAGCTCTCCCAGAGATCTCCATCTCAACACTAAGACCCAGCTCCACTCAATGACCAGCAAGCTATGGTGCTGTACACCCTATGCCAAGCAACTAGCAAGACAGGAACACAACCCCACCCATTAGCAGAGAGGGTGCCTAAAATCATAATAAGGTCACAGACACCCCAAAACACACCACCACACGAGGTCCTGCCCACCAGAAAGACAAGATCCAGCCTCATCCACCAGAACACAGGCACCAGTCCCCTCCACCAGGAAGCCTACATAACCCACTGAATTAAGCTTAGCCATTGGGGGCAGACACCAAAAACAATGGGAACTACAAACCTGCAGCCTGTGAAAAGGAGGTGCCAAACGCAGTAAGTTAGGCAAAATGAGAAGACAGAGAAACACACAGCAGATGAAGGAGCAAGGCAAAAACCCACTAGAACAAACATATGAAGAGGAAATAGGCAGTCTACCTGAAAAAGAATTCAGAGCAATGATAGTAAAGATGATCCAAAATCTCAGAAATAGAATAGAGAAAATACACAAAACATTTAACGAGGACCTAGAACTAAAGAGGAAACAAACAATGATGAACAACACAATAAATGAAATTTAAAATTCTCTAGAAGGAATCAAGAGCAGAATAAATGAAGCAGAACTCATAAGTGACCTGGAAGATAAAATAGTGGAAATAACTACAGCAGAGCAGAATAAAGAAAATAGAAGAATTGAGAACAGTCTCAGAGACCTCTGGGACAACATTAAATGCACCAACATTTAAATTATAGGGGTCCCAGAAGAAGAAGAGAAAAAGAAAGGAACTGAGAAAATATTTGAAGAGATTATACTGGAATACTTCCCTAATGTGGGAAAGGAAATAGTCAGTCAAGTCCAGGAAGCACAGAGAGTCCCATACAGGATAAATCCAAGGAGAAACACACCAAGACACATACTAATCAACTATCAAAATTAAAAGCAAAGAAAAAATATTAAAAGCAGCAAGGGAAAAGAAACAACATTCAAGGGAATCCCAATAAGGTTAACAGCTGATCTTTCAGCAGGTACTCTGAAAGCCAGAAGGAAGTGGCAGGACATATTTAAAGTCATGAAAGGGAAAAACCTACAACCAAGATTACTCTAGCCAGCAAGGATGTGATTCAGATTCAATGGAGAAATTAAAACCTTTACAGACAAGCAAAAGTTAAGAGAATTCAGTACCACGAAACCACCTTTACAACAAATACTAAAGGAACTTCTCTAGGCAGGAAACACAAGAGAAGGAAAAGACCTACAAAAGCAAACCCAAAACAATTAAGAAAATAGTAACAGGAACATATATATTGATAATTACCTTAAGTGTAAATGGATTAAATGCTCCAACCAAAAGACATAGACTGGCTGAATGGATACAAAAATGAGACTCATATATATGCTGTCTACAAGAGACCTAGGGACACATACAGACTGAAAGTGAGGGGATGGAAAAAGATATTTCATGCAAATGGAAATCAAAAGAAAACTGGAGTAGCAACACTCATATCAGACAAAACAGACTTTAAAATAAAGACTATTACAAGAGAGAAAAAGGACACTACATAATGATCAAAGGATCGATCCAAGAAGAAGATATAACAATTGTAAATATTTATGCACCCAACATAGGAGTACCTCAATACATAAGACAAACACTCACAGCCATAAAAGGGGAAATCAACAGTAACACAATCATAATAGGAGACATTAATACCCCACTTTCACCAATGGACAGATCATCCAAAATGAAAATAAATAAGGAAACACCAGCTTTAAATGATACATTAAACAAGATGGACTTCATTGATATTTATAGGACAGTCTACCCAAAAACAACAGAATACACTTTCTTCTCAAGTGCTCATGGGACATTCTCCAGGATAGATCATAGCTTGGGTCACAAATCAAGCCTTGGAAAATTTAGTAAAATTGAAATTGTATCAAGTATCTTTTCTGACCACAACACTATGAGACTAGATATCAATTACAGGAAAAAATCTGTAAAATATACAAATACATGGAGGCTAAACAATACACTACTAAATAACCAAGAGATCACTGAAGGAATCAAAAAATACCTAGAAACAAATGACAATGAAAACACAACAACCCAAAACATATGGGATGCAGCAAAAGCAGTTCTAAGAGGGAAGTTTATAGCAATACAATCCTACCTCAAGAAACAAGAAACATCTCAAATAAACAACCTAAACTTACACCTAAAGCAATTAGAGAAAGAAGAACAAAAAAACCCCAAACTTAGCAGAAGGAAAGAAATCATAAAGATCAGATCAGAAATAAATGAAAAAGAAATGAAGGAAACGACAGCAAAGATCAATAAAACTAAAAGCTGGTTCTTTGAGAAGATAAACAAAATTGATAAACCATTAGCCAGACTCATCAAGAAAACAAGGGAGAAGACTCAGATCAATAAAATTAGAAATGAAAAAGGAGAGTAAAAACTGACACTGCAAAATACAAAGGACCATGAGAGATCACTACAAGCAACTCTATGCCAATAAAATGGACAACCTGGAAGAAATGGACAATTTCTTAGAAAAACTCAACCTTCCAAGACTGAACCATGAAGAAACAGAAAATATAAACAGACCAATCACAAGCACTGAAATTGAGACTGTGATTAAAAATCTTCCAACAAACAAAAGCCCAGGACCAGAAGGATTCACAGGTGAATTCTATTAAACATTTTGAGAAGAGCTAACACCTATCCTTCTTAAACTCTTCCAAATAAAAGACCCTGAATAGCCAAAACAATCTTGAGAAAGAAAAACTGAGCTGGAGGATCAGGCTCCGGGACTTCAGACTACACCACAAAGCTACAGTAAAGAAGACAATATTGTAGTAGCACAAAAAAAGGAATATAGATAAATGGTACAGGATAGGAAGTGCAGAGATAAACCCACGCACATATGGTCACCTTATTTTTGATAAAGGAAGCAAGAATATACAATGGAGAAAAGACAGCCTCTTCAATAAGTGGTGCTGGGAAAACTGGACAGCTGCATGTAAAAGAATGAAATTAGAATACTTCCTAATACCATACACAAAAATAAACTCAAAATGGATCAAAGACCTAAATGTAAGGGCAGACACTATAAAACTCTTAGAGGAAAACATAGGCGGAACACTCTATGACATAAATCACAGCAAGACCCTTTTTGACCCACTTCCTAGAGAAATGGAAATAAAAACAAAAATAAACAAATGGGACCTAATGAAACTTAAAAGCTTCTGCACAGCAAAGGAAACCATAAACAAGATGAAAAGACAATGCTCAGAATGGGAGAAAATATTTGCAAATGAAGCAACTGACAAGGGATTAATCTCTAAAATTTACAAGCAGCTCATGCAGCTCAATATCAAAAAAGCAAACAACCCAGTCCAAAATTGGGCAGAAGACCTAAATACACATTTCTCAAAGAAGATATACAGATTGCCAACAAACATATGAAAGGATGTTCAACATCACTAATCATTAGAGAAATGCAAATCAAAACTACAGTGGGGTATCACCAATCAGAATGGCCATCATCAAAAAATCTACAAACAATAAATGTTGGAGAGGGTGTGGAGAAAAGGGAACCCTCTTGCACTGCTGGTAAGAATGTAAATTGATATAGCCACTATAGAGAACAGTATGGAGGTTCCTTAAAAAACTAAAATTAGAACTACCATACGACCCAGCAATCCTACTACTGGGCATACACCCTGAGAAAACCATAATTCAAAAAGAGTCATGTACCACAATGTTCATTGCAGCACTATTTACAATAGCCAGGACATGGAAGCAACTTAAGTGTCCATCAACAGATGAATGGATAAAGAAAATGTGGCATGTATATACAATGGAATATTACTCGGCCATAAAAACAAATGAAATTGAGTTATTTGTAGTGAGGTGGATGGACCTAGAGTCTGTCATACAGAGTGAAGTAAGTCAGAAAGGAAAACAAATACTGTATACTAACACATATATATGGAATCTAAAAAAAAAAAAAAAAAAAGGTTCTGAAGAACCTAAGGGCAGGACAGGAATAAAGACGCAGACGTAGAGAATGGACTTGAGGACACGGGGAGGGGGAAGGGTAAGCTGGGACGAAGTGAGAGAGTGGCATGGTCATATATACACTACTAAATGTAAAATAGCTCGTGGGAAGCAGCCTCATAGCACAGGGAGATCAGCTTGGTGCTTTGTGTCCACCTAGAGGGGTGGGATAGGGAGGGTGAGAGGGAGATGCAAGAGGGAGGAGATATGGGGATATATGTATACGTATAGCTGATTCACTTTGTTATAAAGAAGAAACTAACACACCATTGTAAATCAATTTTACTCCAATAAAGATGTTTTTAAAAAACAGATATAGGGATAGTCAGGCTGTCTATTATTTCCTTGATTGAATTTTAATAGTTTGTGTCTTTCAGAGAATTATTCTACTTAGCATATGTTATAAAAATATGGGCATAAAGATGTTTTCAGTACTCCATTTTCCTCTTTCAAAATTTTTTTAAATCCACTTTTACTGAGATATAATTGACTTACAGCAGTGCATTTGACTTACAAATAATGTGAAATTATTACTATAAGTTTTGTTAACATTTGTCATCTCATATAGACAGAAAAGGAAAAGAAAAAGAAAAAAAACATTTTTCCGTGTGTGAGAACGCTTACGATCTACTTTCCTATACCATATAGATGTGTTAACCATAGTCACTGTGTTTTGTATTATATCCCTAGTACTTACTTATATTATAACTGCAAGTTTGTAACTTTTGACCACATTCATACAATTTCCCCTCCTTATCTTTGATCCTTCATACTTATTCTATAAACTGTGTCAAAACTGGATAGTGAAAGCATTCATCCATGATTCATTACAAGAAAATATCTAGTGAGCACCTATTCTCTACCAGGCTTGATACGAAATCAGATCAGCCTATGTTCTTTATTGATTTAAATTTTAAATAAAAGTGCAGATTTTTTAAATGTACCAGAAAAAATAATAAAATAAAATAGCAAAATATGGTATTAAAACAAGGAAATATTTTGTAAAGTATTCTCTGCAGAGTTTGCCATCTCAATTTATAACATCAATAAAGATTAATAGCGGGACTTCCCTGGTGGCTCAGTGGTTAAGAATCTGCCTGCCAATGCAGGGGACACAGGTTCGAGCCTTGGTCCGGGAAGATCCCACATGCCACGGAGCATCTAAGCCCGTGCACTAAAACTACTGAGCCTGCACTCTGGAGCCCACAGACCACAACTACTGAAGCCCGCGCACCTGGAGCCCATGCTCCGCAACAAGAGAAGCCACCCCAATGAGAAGCCCGCACACTGCAATGGAGAGTAGCTCCCGCTCACCACAACTCGAGAAAGCCCGTGTGCAACAACGAAGACCCAACGCAGCCAAAAATAAATAAATAAATTTATTTTTCAAAAAAGATTAATAGCAATAAGCTTTAAATTTTTAAAAATCCACCTAAATAGATCTTTAATCATTACCTTTTATGAAAATATCCCTATAAAGATATTATGAAAGCATCTTACATGTTATCTATTTTATTGAAATATAATTCACATATGATAAAATTTGTCATTTTGAAGTGTACAATTCAATGGTTTTAGTATATTCACAAAGTTGTACAACTCTTTGATGGATTGAATGGTGGTCCCCCAAGAAATAAGTCCACCTGGAACCAATGAATGTGACCGTAAGATTGCAGTTAGATTAGTTAAGGATCTCAAGATGAAATCATCCTGGATTATCCCAGTGGGCCCTAAACCAATGACAAGTGTTCTTGTAAGAAGACACAAAGGAGAAGAAACACAGAGGAGAAAGTGATGTTAAGATGGCGGGAAGTCCCAGGTGGGCCAGTGGTTAGGACTCCACGATTCCACTGCAGGGGGCATGGGTTCAGTCCCTGGTTGGGGCAACAGTGATCCCGCATGCTGCGTGTCATGGCCAAAAAAACAAAAAAAAAAGATGGAGGCAGAACTACTTACAATAGCCAAGATGTGGAAACAACCTAAATGTCCACTGACAGATGAATGGATAAAAAAGATGTAGTATATATATACAATGGACTATTATTCAGCCATAAAAGAGAATGAAATAATGCCATTTGCAGCAACATGGATGGACCTAGAGATCATCATTCTAAGTGAGGTAAGTCAGAAAGAGAAAGACAAATACCTAAGAGATCACTAATATATGGAATCTAAAATATGACACAAATGAACCTATCTATGAAACAGAAACAGAATCACGGACATAGAGAAATAGACTGGTGGTTGCCAAGGTGGAGGGGGATGGGAGAGGGATGGATTGGAATTTTGGGAATAGCAGATGCAAACTGGTATATATAGAATGGATAAACAACAAGGTCCTAATGTATAGCACAGGGAATTATATTCAATATCCTGTGATAAACCATAATGGAGAAGAATATGAAAAAGAATATATATATATATGTATAACTGAGTTACTTCACTGTACAGCAGTAAATAACACAGCATTGTAAATCAACTATACTTCAATAAAATAAAAACCATTTTAATTTAAAGAAAAAAGATGGAGGCAGAGATTAGAGTGTCCACAAGCCAAGGAATGCCAAGAATTTCCAGCAGCCATTAAAAGCTAGGAAAGAGGCAGTGAATGGATTCTCCCTCAGAGCCTCTACAGAAAGAACCAACACTGCTGACATCTTGATTTCAGCCTTCTGGTCTCCAGAACTGTGAGAGAGTAAATTTCTGTTGTTTTAAGCCACCAAGTTTATGGCAATTTGCCACACAGCCCTAGGAAACTAACACAAATCCTCACCACTATCTAATTCCAGAATATTTTCTTCACCCCTCAAATAAACCATTAGCAGTCCTGCCCATCCCCCACACCCAGAGACCACTAATCTACTTCCTGTCTCTGTGGATCTATTCTGTACATTTAATATAAATGGAATCATACAATATGTGGCCTTTTGTTACTGGCTTCTTTCGTTTTTTGTTTTTTTTTTTTGCGGTACGCGGGCCTCTCACTGTTGTGGCCTCTCCTGTTGCGGAGCACAGGCTCCGGACGCGCAGGCTCAGCGGCCATGGCTCACGGGCCCAGCGCTCCGTGGCATGTGGGATCCTCCCGGACCGGGGCACGAACCCGTGTCCCCTGCATCGGCAGGCAGACTCTCAACCACTGCGCCACCAGGGAAGCCCACTGGCTTCTTTCATTTAACTTAACATTTTCAAGGTCCGCTAGAGTCTGTCATACAGAGTGAAGTAAGTCAGAAAGAGAAAAACAAATACCGCATGCTAACATATATATGTGGAATCTAAAAAAAAAAAAAATCGTTCTGAAGAACTAGGGGCAGGACAGGAATAAGGACACAGACGTAGAGAATGGACTTGAGTACACAGGGAGGGGGAAGGGTAAGCTGGGACAAAGTGAGAGAGTGGCATGGGCATATATATACTACCAAATGTAAAACAGATAGCTAGTGGGAAGCAGCCGCAAAGCACAGGGAGATCAGCTCGGTGCTTTGTGACCACCTAGAGGGGTGGGATAGGGAGGGTGGGAGGGAGATGCAAGAGGGAGGAGATATGGGGATATATGTATATGTATAGCTGATTCATTTTTTTATAAGTAGAAACTAACACACCATTGTAAAGCAATTATACTCCAATAAAGATGTTTAAAAAAATTTTTTTTTTTTTTTGCGGTACGCGGGCCTCTCACTGCTGTGGCCTCTCCTGTTGCAGAGCACAGGCTCCAGGCGCGCAAGCCCAGCGGCCACGGCCCACAGGCCCAGCCGCTCCGCAGCATGTGGTATCCTCCCACACTGGGGCACGAACCCCCATCCCCTGCACTGGCAGGCGGACTCTCAACCACTGTGCCACCAGGGAAGCCCTAAAAAACTTTTTTTAATAAAAAAATAAATTAAAAATAATGTTTTCAAGGTCCATCCATGTTGTAGCATTTATTATTACTTCATTCCTTTTTTTGGCTGAATAATATTCTATTATAGGGCTACACCACATTTTTTTCACTTGTTCATCAACTAATGTACATTTATGTTATTTCCACTTTTTGGCTACTATGAATAATGCTGCAACGATCATTCACATGCAAGTTTTTGAATGGACATGTTTTCAATTCTCTACGGTATATCATATACCAAATTTTCTTGGGTATTTACATATTCATTTCATCTTGGTTATCTGTTTGTTGCCATATAATTGTTCATAGTATTTTCTTATAATCCTTTTATTCCTTTTAACATTTGTCAATTTTGTTGATCTGGTTAAAGAACCAACTTTTGGTTTTGTTGATTTTCTCTATTGGTTTTCTCTTTTCAACTGGTTATTTCCACTCTAATCTTTATTATTTCCTTTTTTATGCTTATTTTGGGTTTACTTTGCTCTACTTTATCTAGTTTCTTAAGATGAAAAGTTGGGTCATTTATTTGAGATCTTTCTTCTTTAATATAAGCATTTACAGCTGCAAATTTCTCTCTAAACACTGCTTTAGCTGCACTCCATAAGTTTGTGTTTTTGTTTTCATTCATATCAAAGTATTTTCTAATTTCCCTTGTGATTTCTCCTTTCACTCACTGAATATCTAGAAGTGTGTTGTCTGACATCCACATATTTGTGAATTTCCAAAAATTCCTTTTATTAATTATTCTTAATTTCATTCCATGTAATTAGAGAACATATGATTTCAGTTCTCTTAAATTTAGTGACGTTTGTTTTATGGCCTAACATATGGTCTATCCTAAAGAATATTCCATATTCATTTGAGAAAAATGTGTATTCTACTTTTTTGGGGGTGGAGTGTTCTATGGTGTTAGGTCTGGATGATTTATAATATTGTTCATGTCTTCTATTTCCTTGTTGGTCTTCTATTTCCTTCTATTTACTTGCAAACACTAGTTTGCAAGCCATTAGTGTTGTTAAATTGTCTATTTCTTCCTTCAATTCTATCACATTTTTCTTCCTTTGGGCACTCTGTTGTTAAGTGCATATATATGTCTATGATTATTGTTTGTTTCCTTGATGGATTGACACTTTCATCATTATAAAGTGTTTTTCTTCGTGTCTACTAACAAATTTTGTCTTATAGTCTATTTTGTCTCCTGCTAATGTAGCTACTCCAGCTCTCATTTGGCTATTGTTTGCATAATATATCTTTTTCTACCCTTTTACTTTCAATCTATTTGTGTCTTTGAATCTGAAGAGTGTCTTTTATAGACAACACATAGTTGGATCATGTTTTTTTATCCATTTTGCCAATGTCTGCCTTTTAATCCTTTATATTTAATGTAATTACCAATAAGATAGGACTTATGTCTGCCCTTTTCCTATGTTTTTTATATGTCTTATGTCTTTTTTGCTCCTCTATTCATCCATTTCTGCTTCTTTTGTGTTAAATATTTTGTTTGGTTTTCAAAGCTACTGTAGAGCTGGGAAAAGGGAGATGAAAATAGGGCAAGTTAAAATACTACATCAATGTTCTTACCAAGATTCAGCTGTTTTTCTTGAATACTCCTTCAGTTGTTGCAAGCCTTTGGTTATCCAGAGCTCGTTTCAGAACCTTGGTGGTGGGGTTGGGGGGCAGTGGTTCCTGACACAGTTGGGTATGGGGTCCAGGGTGTCCCAAAGGTTGGGTTGGCCTACTAATAGGCAAGGCCAGGGCCCAGCTGGTCCCAGGGTAGGGGCTGACATGCATTTTGGGATCACAGTTTTCTTGGGTCTGGTGTCTGCCCTCTGGTGGGCAGGGCAGTGTCTAGAGGTGACTGTGAGCTTTTTAGTCTTTTTTGTGGGGGATGGGGGGGTGCCATGTGGGATCTTAGTTCCCAGACCAGGAATCAAACCCATGCCTCCTGCAGTGGAAGTGTGGAGTCCTAACCACTGGATCACCAGGGAATTCCCCTGGGCTCTTTAGTCTTTAGACAGCCTAGCTGCTGATGGGCGGGGCCACATCCCCACCCAGTTAGTTGTTTGGCCTGAGGGGTCTCATCACTGGTGCCTACAGGCTGTTGGGTGGGGCCAAGTCATGACACTAATGAGCTAGAGGGAGGGTCGATCACCCCAGCCCCAGCTTCTACGAGGTAGAACAACCTCCCAAATATGGCTGCCACCCAATATGGCTGCCCCCCGTGTCCATGTCTCCAGAGTGAGAGAACCAGCCCCTGCCTCTCCAGAAGACTCTCCAAGACCAGCAGGTAGGTCTGACTCAGGCTCCTATCAAATTACTGCTTTTGCCCTGGGTCCCAGTGCCTGAGATTTTGTGTGCACCCTTTAACAGTGAAGTCTCTCACAGATGTAGAGAACAAACATATGGACACCAAGGGGGGAAAGCAGGGGTGGGGGGGGGATGAATTGGGAGATTGGGATTGATATATATATATATATAAAAAAAAAAGAATGAAGTCTCTATTTCCCTCAGTCCTGTGGGGCTCCTGCAATTAAGCCCCACTGGTCTTCAAAGCCAAATGCTATGGGGGCTCGTCTTCCCGGCACTGGAAACCTGGGCTGAGGAGCCTGACGTGGGGTCAGAACTCTCACTCCTGTGAGAGAACCTATACAATTACTCTCCAGTTCGTGTGTCACTCACAGTGGGCAGGGGAGGGGCGTAATGCTATTTGAATATATCACGAGTCTGCCCCCCTACCTGTCTCGTTGTGGTTCCTTCTTTATGTATTTAGTTATAGGAGATATTTTCTAATTTTGGTATGCTCATGAGAGGAGGTGAGCTGAGGGTCTTTGGGCTCCACCATCTTGGGCGCTCCTTGTGCCTGTGCCTCTGTGGCGCCGGCTTCAGACTGAGTGTGGTGGGATGCCCACGCTTCACAGAGAACCAGCAGAGATGCCTGACTCCACACGTGGCTGGCCCCGCCCCTCACGTCCTCTCTCCACGCGCCTGTGCTACTTGGAGGGTGTGCAGACCACTGGCCATCTCTGCTTGCCACTTTTCTGAGTCCAGAATCAGAGAATGTTATAGCTTTAAGGAACCTCTGAGTCCAGCTTCATCATTTCACAGATGAAGAAAATAAGGCCCAAGGGAATTAAAGTCCCAGCCTTAGTTCCTAGAAAACCCAAAGCCACAACTAAGGCTCTCCTGAGTTTCAACTCATGTGATTTTGCCATTACAAAATTCTTTCAGTTAAACGTACATCCTCACAAGGTAACATCAGCTACTCAAATTAACCTTACAACACTCAACTATTAACAGCCATTCAAAACTTGGCCCATAAAACTTCAATTATCCTTATACTGTCTACTACTTCCTGCTACCCATGGCTTTGTAACTTCTTCCCATTTAAATTTTATGACTTAAACTTCTTCTTACACCTGCGCTAAGTCTCCATATAAATACAAATTTTCATATAGATTCCACCTCACAAAAGGATTAAAGAGGAAAGACTCTCTCTCTCTCTCTCTCTCTACATACATATATATATATATATACTCTATTTCTTTTCTGTGTGCTGATTGATTTCTGTTAAATTCCACCTAGAGCAAGGTTTCCTTTTATGATTCCTCTAAATGACATCTCAAGTTACTTATAACAAGTCATAGAGAGAGACTGCTCACACGACCACTCCACCCCACCCTGAGTCAATCCTATAGATTTTATAGGCTGTGAGACAGAGTCATGGGAGGGTCACTTAATTGAAGTGACTGCATTTAAACCTGACCTACTAGACCATGTCAGACCTACAGTGCAGTCCAACCTCAGTCACCTGCACTCACAGAAAAGGAGGCACCTGGAACCCAAATACCACTTCTAATGGACTTCATATAATTTTTCACACCACATTAATCTTAATGCATTTTTCTCTAGGCTGATCATAAAATCCATATTTACCAAACAGCCCTGGCAGCCACCCAGTCTCCCACCCCTAAGCTGCTCAGCCCCAGCCTTGCCCATGACAGCCCAGTCTCAGCCTCTGAATATCAGGGAGGACTTACTTATAATTAGTTTGTCCTCGTTCTTTTGCTGTTGTTGTTGTTTGTTTTTTCTCTTCTTCCTCAAAAGAACAGACATCTCTCTTCCTGTTCAAAAATAACAACAGTTCCACTTGTAACCTCACTTCATTCCCTTCCATTTCCCCTTTCTATGAATTGTACTTTTTCCGTTAACCTCTACCTTGCTCCTGACCCCTCTCATTTGCCTTCAAACCTGTTCAATTCTCCCTAAATAAATAAATAAATCAAAAGTTCTCAAGGATTAGACCGAAATATCTTCTTTGTTCATGCACTCACCCCTAATTCTTTATAATTTGGCTTCTGTCTTCAGCTATTTTATTGGCATTGCACACCTAGACATCAAAAATTACCTCGGAATCACCAAATCCAATGCCCTTCTCCTTTGTGCCACCTCCACACCTAAGCAGTTACCAATTCCTATGCCTTCTCCCTCTTCAAAGTATCTAATACTTATTTCCTCCTTCCTGCTCCAGATACAACTATCCTACAACCAGTCAAATATACACCATTCTCTCCAACCTGGAGTTTACTTTTCCTGTTTCTAACTATTGAAATGCAATCCCATGCTTTAAAACCTTTCAAGAATCCCACAGACTGAAAGTCAGCGTTCTATCTTCCTCATCCTTGAATTTTCCATATACATCTATTACTACCACCATAAATGCCTAATACATAAGGCACTTAATCAAGGTCTGGAGACTGATTGACTTGTATAAGGGGAGGGCTCCTTGGAAATACTGTTCTTACCAAGGAAAATCTCTCCTGAGATGAGATGTCTGTTGTGGGACAGCCACACAGTGGGTAACCCACCTGCAGATTGTTAAGAATCATGTGGATTCCAGCATCTGCCTATTTTATTGCCCTCATGCCCAGAACATTCTTTCATTCCAATATGTAGCCAAGTTTGAAAAATAGTTCTGAGTTTCGAATACTCCAAAAGATTTCCAAGTAACACAAAAGGTAAGTTTTTGCTAATGTTACATCTTAAAAGCTGAAGACATTACTAACTAGCCCAGCACAGCACCATAGGCACCTGGAATAAATACAGTTAAGCATTGGTTACAACATGGAAAAAGACTCCTTAAGAGACAGATTATTTCTGTATACTATTTCTGTTTTGGCCACTGATTTGCCTCATGACTATTCTGTAAAGTAAGTGGAACCAAAGTGACAAAAACATTGGAATTGGCAATTCTTCTGTATAAACAGGTTTATACAATCTAGCTTTGCAAGCCTAAGGCTACTCTGATTTAAAGAAAAAAAAAAAAAAAAAAGGTGGTCCTTAACTGAAAACATGTTTTTGTTATTGAGGACTTTTTTTATGTTATGGCAATGAATTATTCAATACCCAAAATAGCATAATGAAAAAAAGGTGAACATTTTTTAAAGACACCTACCTTCAGCATATACTATAACCATGACCCTTTAGGTATCATGTAATTCTGTAAAGCACAAAGTCATTAGAAGACATCATCATAATATCACTTTGTAATCATAATGCTATTCTAAAAAGTATTTAAAAGCCTTTTAATAATAATCTGTAGACACTTAAACAAATAAAAATTATTCCTCAAAAGGTAATTACTCATTTTGTAAAACCCTTAAGCTTAAGAAAAATCAGAGGAGAATTAGAAATGTTTAAATTAGGTAGTGGAACTAAAAGAAATTAAATGAATGCTGCTCCTCCCCATTTCCCTTTTATTAGGCCATCTTGGGCAATCAGCTTATGAAACTAACCATATCTATTATGCTCATTACAGAACAAAGACTAGTAAGGAAGCTTTTTCTAAAATGGGAAAGAGGATTAAACAATGGCATAAGTATTGATAAATTCTGAAAATGGAGTGTATACAGAGCTATTGGGTATTTCAAGTAGGCAAAATGTGTTTCAAGGCTTAGCACCAAGGCCCAAGTCATTAGTGTCACCCACTGTGAAGGTCATTCATGAGCTGCTGTACTCTGGCACCTCCTCAGTCACATACACACAGCATTTTGGAGTCAACTGGTGTATGAAAGGAATGTGGGCTTTAGAGTCAGACATCCAGATTCCAATCTTGAGTCCATCACTGACTACCTTTGTGACCCTGAGCAGAGTTCAGCCTCTTCACCTGCACAGAGGAATTAAAACCAACTTCAGAAGGTAGTTGCTAGAATTCAGTGAGATCATGTGTGAGGCACCTAACACACTTTCCTCTCCTCTTTGGAAAAGTGGTGGAAATGCAGCCTGGGAAATGACAGTTCCCAACATTAGAGGGTTAATAAGGAGAAGTTATTCTAAGCTGTTGGTTCAGGGATAGGCATCCTGTCCCAGACAGCCCATCAGCCCCACTAATGGGATTTAAAACAGTTGCTGCCTCTTCCTCAGTTGTGTAATGATTTCTGGACAGCCTGAGAGGCCCATTATCTGCAGTCCCTACTTCTGCTCTGTCTGGCGATAATGACTTCTTAGCACAACAGCAGGGTCGTGGTTTTCCACTTCCTGCTGCATCAGTGTGCAAAGGACCCTTGTTGAAGTCAAAGACAAATTGTCATCCCGCCAGAGGCCGATGGTCTGTGAAACGCTGCCCACCGAATGCCACAAGAGTTCCTGGAGAGTTTTCCTCTAAGGCAATTGTGCCCTCTGAGGGGTTTCCTGGGAGAACGTGAATATGATAGATGAGTGCTTTCCAGTGAGAAAATGCCATCCCAGCATCCCCAGAGGGCCTCTGAGGTTGATGTTGAGGTGCCAGGAACCTCCCCAGCCTCTGACTTGCTGTCTTATCCCACTCAGTTCTTACAAACTGCCTGAAGAGCCCAAGGGCAAAAAAATAAAACAAAACAAACAAACAAACAAAAAATCAGTGTGTAAAAAAATGCCACAAAACTCTGATTTAAAAATCAATGCCCAGATGCGATCATTAACTTAGGTTCCTATTAGCACGTTTTCCCTTCTTCTTTGTATTCTTTATCTTACTGTTTTTATCTTGTTATGTATGTTACCTCAAATCCAGTTTAGTAGTAGGCAAGATATAAATCCTAAATAAATGAAACAAATAGGATAATAAATTAAGGGCTTCTACCAGGCTTGAGCAGATCCCAAAAGAATTCTTGGCATTAATCATGGAAAGAAACTCTCACCCAAATTAAGGAAGATATAACCTGTTCATTCTACAGTGTGATTTGTCAAATTAATGCTAATGTAGGACTGCAAATGAAAGAAAAAGGATGTGCTTGGTTGTGGTTATAAAATGGGTGCAAATGAATTTTTTTTGTTTGTTTGTTTGTTTGTTTTGCGGTATGCAGGCCTCTCACTGCTGTGGCCTCTCCCGCTGTGGAGCAACAGGCTCCGGACGCACAGGCTTAGCGGCCACGGCTCACGGGCCCAGCCGCTCTGTGGCATGCGGGATCCTCCTGGACCGGGGCACGAACCCGCGTTCCCTGCATCAGCAGGCGGACTCCCAACCACTGTGCCACCAGGGAAGCCCCAAATGAATGTTTTTAAATAGATCTGAAAGTAGAATAAAAACTTTCTCCTACAGTTAGATAGCTTCCTAAAAAATTTTCTCAAGTGACTAATCTAGGGTAAATATCAAGTTTATTAAATAGTATCTCTTGCTTTAATAAACAAACTTGTAGAGTTTAAAAACATTTACCTAGTGAAACTGAAAGTCGTGTCAAATTCTGATTGAATTTAAATGTACATTGTTATAACCACTGTTTTTTCTTTCTCTCTCTCTCTTTTTTTTTTTTTTTTTTTTTTTGGCTGCACCAGGTCTTTGTTGTGGTGCAGGCTCCAGAGTTCACAGACTCAGTAGTTGCGGGTGAGGGCTTAGTTGCCCCGAGGCATGTGGGACCTTAGTTCTCTGACCAGGGATTGAACCCACGTCCCCTGCATTGGAAGGGGATTCTTAACCACTGGACCACCAGGGAAGTCCCTGGCATTATGTTTCAAGTGCCTGAAAAGGTTAATTCCTGTTGTTCCATTTCTGGGAATCTATCCTAAAGAAATAATCCCAAATTCAGGAAGAAATTATGCAGAAAGACATAACAGGAAAAAAATGAAAACAAGCTAAAAATGTCCTATTATAGGGAAACAGTTACATAAATTATGGCATGCCTCTATGATGAAATAGCAGAAATCATTAAAATTTTTTAGTGATATAGGAAAAGATAACTGAAAACGAGCAGAATTTAAAGTGTGTATACAGTATAAGATCAACTATGTAAAACAAACAGACAGAAGCATAAAAAAAATTAGTAGTAGTTAGAGTTATTGGTAACTTTCACTTTGTTATACATATTTTTCTAAAATTTCCAAGTTGTCTGCATGGGCATGAATTATATCTATAATCTAGAAAAATAATAATACTTATTTGTGAAAAATAACTGTGGTTAATTTGCAAAATAAAAAAATATTATTTTTACTGACTGACATAGCCTGTGCAGCCTTGGTCACCAGGCATCCTGGATCCAGAAGAGGATTGGCCAAGTAGAGGACAGGGAAGTAAGCTAGGAATATGAGGGGTCTGGTGGGAAGGACCACCCAGCTAGAGGACTGGCCCCAAAGTGAATGGTCAGCTCCAAATCACTGGGTCCCACAGGGCAGGGTGAACTGAAGTGCAAGCTAGAGAGTCTGGTCTGGTCAGTAGAGCTACAGCATTGCTCAGAGCCTGCTAAGACCAGAAAAACAAATCAATTGAAACTGACCAGAAATGACACAGACAATAGAATTAGCAGCTAAACATTAAAAATTATAACTATATTCTTTGTGTTCCAGAAGCAAGAAGAAAGATTAAATATGTTACATAAAAATGTGGAAGGTATAAAAAGGTCCAACTCAAGCTTCTAGAGATCAAAACTACAATGTCTAAAAAGAAAAATAATGGAATGGGATTAAAATTAACATTAGACATTGCAGGGAGAAAAAAGATTAATGAACTTGAAGACATAGTAATAGAAACTACCCAACATGAAACAAAGAGAGAAAAAAGACAAAGGAAAGAAGGAAGGAAGGGAGGAAAGAAGGAAGGGAGGACAGAAAATGAACAGAACAATTTTACAATTTTAAGTAACCTTATATACTAATAATTGGAGTCCCTAAAAACAAGGAAAGAGAGGGGGAGACAGAAAAAATAACTGAAGAAATAATGACCAAAATTCTCTCAAATTTGATGAAAGCTATAAACCCTTAGATCCAAGTAGTTCAAATGCAGCTCGACAAACCCGGAGCACAAGAAAATTAAAGAAAAACATACCAAGGCACATCATATTTAAATTATCTTAAATCACTAATAAAAAGAAAAAAATTTAGGCAACCAGAAAAAAAAAAAAAAGACAATATGTTATATACAGAGGAACAAAGATGAGGGAGATAGCAGATTTCTCATTGGAAGTAATGCAGAACAAAAGACAATGGAGCAATAATTTTGATGTATTTTTTAAGTCAACCTAGAGTTCTATACACAGCAAAAAGATCTTTAAATATGAAAAGAAAATAAAAACTTTCAGACGTGTAAAAGCTGAAAGAATTTATCACCATAAGTCCTTCAGGCAGAAGAAAAATGATACCAGATGGAAGTACGGATTTACACAAAGGAAAGAAGAGCACCAGATATACAAGGGTTAACAGATTTTTTTTTTATTTCTAAACCTGTTTAAAGGATAAGTGACTACTTAAAGCAGAAATGATAGCAAGGTATTGTTAGTTTTATAACTTATATAGAAATACAATGTGAGATATAAATAGCACAAAGCCCAGGAGGGGAGAAATGAAAGTATACTATTGCAAAGTTCTTATACTCTTGAGTCTGACATCAATATGTGAAGTGTGGCATCTCTAACTTATCACTATAAACCCTAAAGCAATTCTATAGCTAGTAAGCCATAACTAGTAAGTCATAAAAAATATTCAATCCAAATGTAGGCAAATAAAGACAATAAAGAAGAATAAAAAACAGATGAGAAAATAGAAAATCTACTGGAAAATAGAAATTTTTCATTGTTAAATGGTAAACTTAAACCCAACTATAGCAATAATCACATTAAATATGAATGGTCTAAATATCCCAAATAAAAGCATCAGTTGTTAGATTGAATTTTTAAAAAGACTCAAATACAAAGATTAAAAGTAAAAGGATGAAGGAAGGGCTTCCCTGGTGATGCAGTGGTTAAGAATCTGCCTGCCAATGCAGGGGACACAGGTTTGAGCCCTGGTCCAGGAAGATCCCACACGCCGTGGAGCAACTAAGCCCGTGCACCACAACTACTAAGCCTGCGTTCTAGAGCCTGTGAGCCACAACTACTGAGCCCATGTGCCACGAGTATTGAAGCCCACACACCTAGAGCCCATGCTCCACAACAAAAGAAGCCACCACAATGAGAAGCCTGTGCATCGCAACGAAGAGTAGCCCCCACTTGCCGCAACCAGAGAAAAGCCCACATGCAGCAATGAAGACCCAATGCAGCCAAAAATAAAATAAATTAAATTAATTAATTTTTTAAAAGGATGAAGGAAAATATACTATGCTAACAATGATTTTAAAACGTGGAGTAGCTATAATAATATCAGACATAGTAAATATTACTGCTTTTTAGAGAAAAGAAATTACTAATGATAAAGAAGTTCACCTCACACAGATAAAAGTGTCAATTCATCAAGAGAATATAACAAGCCTTAAATGCTTATGCACCTAATGACAAACTTCAAAATATGAAACAAAAACTGATAAAACTGCAAAGAGAATTAGAAGAACCAACAATTATAGACAGAGATTTCAACATTCTCATTCAATAATTGATAGAACAAATAGAAAACCAGTAAGAATATAGAAGACTGAAACAGACTATCAACCATTTGATGTAACTTAAAATTATAGACCGCTTCACTCAACAGAATTATTTTCAAGTGCAAACAAAATATGTAGTGAGAGAGACCATAACCTGGGCCATAAATCAAGCTTCAATAATTAAAAGGACTCAAATTATACAAAGTATGTTCTCTGAACAAAATAGAATTAAATTAGAATTAAAACATAAAAATATCTAGAAAATCTCAACTATTTGAAAACTAAACAACACACTTTCAAATAACCAATTAATCAAAGAAATCAAAACAGAAGAAAGTATTTTGAAGTAAATGAAAATGAAAACGCAATGTATCAAAATTTATGAAATATGGCCAATAGTAGTTAGAGTGAAGTCTAGAACACTAAATGCCTATAATAGAAAAAAAGAAAAGCCTCAAATTGATGACCTCATTTTCTACCTTAATAAACTAGTAAAAGGGAGTTCCCTGTTGGTCCAGTGGTTAGGAATCGGCACTTTCACTGCTCCGGCCCGGGTTCATTTCCTGGTGGGGGAACTAAGATCCCACAAGGCATGCGGCTTGGTTTAATACTCAAAAAAATCAATTAATATAATTGGCCACATTAACAGATTTAAAAAAATGAAAGCCACATGAACCCCTCAATAGATGCAGAAAAATCATCTGACAAAATCCAACATCCAGGACTTCCCTGGTGGCACAGTGGTTAAGAATCCGCCTGCCAACGCAGGGGACATGGGTTCGACCTCTGGTCTGGGAAGATCCCACATGCCACGGAACAACTAAGCCCATGCACCACAGCTACTGAGCCCACGTTCCACAACTACTGAAGCCTGCATGCCTAGAGCCCATGCTCTGCAACAAGAGAAGCCACTGCAATGAGAAGCCTGTGCACCCGAATGAGGAGTAGCCTCCGCTCACTGCAACTAGAGAAAGCCCACGCACAGCAATGAAGACTCAATGCAGCCAAAAATAAAAAACAATTTCTTTAATTTTTAAAAAAATCCAACATCCATGCATTATAAAATCTCCCAGAAAACATGGGATAGAAAGGAACTTTCTCAACCTGATAAAGGGCATCTAGAAAAAACCTACAGTAAACATCATACTTAATGGTGAATATCTGAATGCTTTCCCCCTAAAATCAGGAACATGGCAAGGAAGTAAAACTGTCTTTATTAGCAGGAACATGATAATGTATGTGGAATATCCTACAGAATCTATGAAAGGGCTATTAGAACAATAGGTGAGTCAAGGAAGATTGCAGGATGCAAGGTCAATGTACAAAAATCAACTGTATTTCTATTACCTGCAACAGACAATTGGAAATAGAGATTTTTTTAAAAAAAAACAGTAGCATTTACAATAGGACAAAAGTATGAAATACTAGGGAATAAATCTGACAAAAGATATGCAAATTTTTTATACTGAAAATCACAAAACATTGCTTAACTCTATGGACAGATATTCCATGTTAATGGATCAATATGACTCAATATCCTTAAGCTGTCAGTTCTACCCAAACTAATTTATAGATTTAATGCAATTCCAGTCAAAATCCCAGTAGGCTTTTGTAAAATTAACAAGCTGATTTTAAAATTTATATGGAAATGGAAATGACCTGGAATAGCCACAGCAACATTTTAAAAAGGAGCAAGACCTGACTTCAAGTTTTGTGCTGGTGTATAAATTTTAAAAAATAGATAAATGCAGCAGAAGAGAGTCCAGAATTAGACCTACATAAATAACAAATTAATTTTTGACAAAGATACAAAAGCAGTTCAGTGGGGAATACACATTCTTTTCAACAAAAGGTAATAAACAATTGGATATTCATAGGTTGAAAAAAAAAGATTCATACCACACCATGTATAAAAGCCAACTCAAAGTGGATTGTAGACTTAGATATAAAATCTAAAAGTGTAAAACTTATAGAATAAGCTATAGAAGAGAACCTTTATGACCTTGGGTTAGGCAAAGATTTCTCAGCAACAATACCAAATACATGATCTATAAAAGAACAAATTAATAAGTTAGACTTTATCAAAATTAAGAACTTTTGCTCTGAGGAATACACTGTTAAGAGAATGAAAAGACAAGTCTTGACCTAGGAGAAATCATTTGCAAATCACAAATCTGATAAAGAACTTATATCAAGAATATATAAAGGGCTTCCCTGGTGGTGCAGTGGTTAAGAATCTGCCTGCCAACGCAGGGGACATGGGTTCAAGCCCTGAAGATCCCACATGCTGTGCAGCAACTAAGCCCATTCACCACAACTACTGAGCCCATGCTCTAGAGCCCGTGAGCCACAACTACTGAAGCCCATGCACCTAGAGCCCCTGCTCCACAACAAGAGAAGCCACCACAATGAGAAGCCTGCATACCACAACAAAGAGTAGCTTCCGTTCACTGTAACTAAAGAAAGCCTGTGTGCAGCAACACAGCCAAAAAAAAAAGAATATATAAAGAAGCCTCAAATTTTCAGTAATAAAAAAACATTTTTTTAATAGGCAAAAGATTTAAAGAGACTTCAAAAAAGTTACACGGTTGGCAAATAGCACATGAAAAGATAATTAACATTGTTATTCATTAGAGAAATGAGCATTAAAACCACAAAGAGATAGCACTACATATCTATTAGAATTTCTAAAACTAAAACCAAAAATACCAAGGCTTGGCAAAGATGTTGAGCAAATGGAATTCTCATACACTAATGGCAGGAATATAAAATGGAAAAATTACTTTGGAAAAGAGTTTGACAATTTCTTAAAAAGTTAAACATAGATCTACCATGTGACCCAGCCATCTCTATATCCTAGATAAATACCTAAGAAATACGGAAACATATGTCCAGACAAAGACTTGTGCATATTTCTCATAGCAGTTTTATTTGTATTAGCCCAAACTTAGAAACAACCCAAATACACACTAACAGGTGAAGAGATAAATTGTGGTATATCAGTACAATGGACTACTACTCAGTAATAAAAAGAGCAAATTACTGATATGCAAAACAACAAGGATGAATCTCAAAATAATAATACTCAATGAAAAAAGCCAAACCACAAACAAATACATACTGTATGATTCCATTTACATAAAATATTAGAAAATAAAAACGAATCTATGGCTACAGGAAACAGAGAGCTGTGTGTGGGGATAGAGTGGGGTTCAGGGAGAGAAAGGAGGGGGGATTACAAAGAAGCATGAGGAAACTTTGGTAGGTGGCTGGTATGTTCATTGCCTTGACTGTAGTGATTGCGGGGGTACATATATGTCAAAAATTATCAAATTGTACTCTTTAACTAGGGGCAGTTCATTGTGTATCAATTACACTTCAATTAAGGTTTTTATTGAAAACCCAAAACATGGAACATTACCCAAAAATACAACTAAGGGGAGGTGCTATAGGTGTCGGTGGGGAAAGTGGCGAGGAAACCTAAAAATGTTATAAAGGGAGTGAGGAAATCAGAGAGGATGCCTGTGGAGAGGATCTCTGAAGACAGACTTTATCTACTTAACAATTTTGCCTAAGGAGCAGAGTATACAATCACTGGATGAATCCAAATGTCAACTTCAATTAAATGCTCTACTTAGCTACAGTCATTTTTTAGGGCTGGTTTAATTTTTTCAGCCTCTAAAACCATGCTGGAGAGAGAAGACAGCAGAAGCAAGAAGAACTACAGTTCTGCAGCCTGAGGAACGAAAACCACATTCACAGAAAGACAGACAAAATGAAAAGGCAGAGGACTATGTACCAGATGAAGGAACAAGATAAAACCCCAGAAAAACAACTAAATGAAGTGGAGATAGGCAACCTTCCAGGAAAAGAATTCAGAATAATGATAGTGAAGATGATCCAGGACCTCAGAAAAAGAATGGAGGCAAAGATCAAGAAGATGCAAGAAATGTTTTACAAAGACCTAGAAGAATTAAAGAACAAACACCTAGAAAAATTAAAGAACAAACAAACAGAGATGAACAATACAATAACTGAAATGGAAAATACACTAAAAGGAATCAATAGCAGGATAACTGAGGCAGAAGAACGGATAAGTGACCTGGAAGACAGAATGGTGGAATTCACTGCCACGGAACAGAATAAAGAAAAAAGAATGAAAAGAAATGAAGACAGCCTAAGGACCTCTGGGACAAGATTAAATGCAACAACATTCACATTACAGGGGTCCCAGAAGGAGAACAGAGAGGGAAAGGACCTGAGAAAATATCTGAAGAGATTATACTCGAAAACTTCCCTAACATGGGAAAGGAAATAGCCACCCAAGTCCAGGAAACGCTGAGAGTCCTACGCAGTATAAACGCAAGCAGAAAATCACCAAGACACATAGTAATCAAATTGACAAAAATTAAAGACAAAGAAAAATTATTGAAAGCAACAAGGGAAAAACGACAAATAATATACATGGGAACCCCCATAAGGTTAACAGCTGATTTCTCAGCCGAAACTCTACAAGCCAGAAGGGATGGGCACGATATATTTAAAGTGATGAAAGGGAAGACACTACAACCAAGATTACTATACCCGGTAAGGATCTCATTCAGATTCGATGGAGAAATCAAAAGCTTTACAGACAAGCAAAAGCTAAGAGAATTCAGCACCACCAAATCAGCTCTACAACAAATGCTAAAGGAACTTCTCTAAGTGGGAAACAAGAGAAGAAAAGGACCTACAAAAACAAACCTATGAAGAAAATGGTAATAGGAACATATGTATCGATAATTACCTTAAATGTGAATGGATTAAATGCTTCAACCAAAAGACACAGGCTTGCTGAATGGATACAAAAACAAGAGCCATATATATACTGTCTACAGGAGACCCACTTCAGACCTAGAGACACATAGAGAATGAAAGTGAGGGGATGGAAAAAGATGTTCCATGCAAATGGAAATCAAAAGAAAGCTGGAGTAGCAATATTCATATCACATAAAATAGACCTTAAAATAAAGAATGTTACAATAGACAAGGAAGGACACTACATAATGATCAAGGCATCAATCCAAGAAAAAGATATCACAATTATAAATATATAGGCACCCAACATAGGAGCACCTCAATACATAAGGCAACTGCTAACAGCTATAAAAGAGGAAATCAACAGTATCACAATAATAGTGGGGGACTTTAACACCTCACTTACAGCAATGGACAGATCATCCAGACAGAAAATTAATAAGGAAACAGAAACTTTAAATGACACAAAAGACCAGATAGATTTAATTGATGTTTATAGGACATTCCATCCAAAAACAGCAGATTGCACGTTCTTCTCAAGTGCACATAGAACATTCTCCAGGATAGATCACATCTTGGGTCACAAATCAAGCCTCAGTAAATTCAAGAAAATTCAAATCATATCAAGGAGCTTTTCCAACCACAATGCTATGAGATCAAAAATCAATTACAGGGAAAAAATGTAAAAAACACAAACACATGGAGGCTAAACAATACGTTACTAAATAACCAAGAGATCACTGAAGAAATCAAAGAGGAAACCAAAATATACCTAGAGACAAATGACAATGAGAACACGACGATCCCAAACCTATGGGATGCAGCAAAAGCAGTTCTAAGAGGGAAGTTTATAGCAATACAAGCCTACCTCAAGAAAAAAGAAAAATCTCAAATAAACAATCTAAACGTACACCTAAAGGAGCTAGAGAAATAAGAACAAACAAAACTCAGTTAGTAGAAGGAAACAAATCATAAAGATCAGAGCAGAAATAAATGAAACAGAAACAAAGAAAACCATAGCAAAGATCAATAAAACTAAAAGCTGGTTATTTGAGAAGATAAACAAAATTGATAAACCTTTAGCCAGACTCATCAAGAAAAAGAGGGAGAGGACTCAAATCAATAAAATTAGAAATGAAAAAGGAGAGGTAACAACTGACAATACAGAAATACAAAGCATCATAAGAAATTACTACAAGCAACTCAATGCCAATATATTGGACAACCTGGAAGAAATGGACGAATTCTTAGAAAGGTATAAATTTCCAAGACTGAACCAGGAAGAAATAGAATATATGAACAGACCAATCACAAGTAATGAAATTGAAACTGTGATTAAAATTCTACAAACAAAAGTCCAGGACCAGATGGCTTCACAGGTGACTTCTATCAAACATTTAGAGAAGAGCTAACATCCATCCATCTCAAACTCTTCCAAAAAATTGCAGAGGAAGGAACACTCCCAAACTCATTCTATGTGTCCACAATCACCCTGATACCAAAAGCAAAGATACTACAAAAAAAGAAAATTACAGACCAATATCACTGATAAGTATAGATGCAAAAATCCTCAACAAAATACTAGCGAATAGAATCCAACAACACATTAAAAGGATCATACACCATGATCAAGTGGGATTTATCCCAGGGATACAAGGATTCTTCAATATACACAAATCAATCAATGTGATACACCATATTAACAAATTGAAGAATAAAAACCATATGATCGGGCTTCCCTGGTGGAGCAGTGGTTGAGAGTCCACTTGCCGAGGCAGGGGATGCGGGTTCATGCCCTGGTCTGAGAGGATCCCACATGCCACGGAGCGGCTGGGCCTGTGAGCCATGGCTGATGAGCCTGTATGTCTGGAGCCTGTGCTCCACAACGGGAGAGGCCACAGCAGTGAGAGGCCCGCGTACCGCAAAAAAAAAAAAAAAAAAAACACATATGATCATCTCAATAGACGCAGAAAAAGATTTTGACAAAACTCAACACCCATTTTTGATAAAAACTCTCCAGAAAGTGGGCATAGAGGGAACCTACCTCAACATAATGAAGGCCATATATGACAAACCCACAGCAAACATCATTCTCAATGGTGAAAAACTGAAAGCATTTCCTCTAAGATCAGGAGCAAGACAAGGACATCCACTCTCACCACTATTATTCAACATAGTTTTGGAAGTCCTATCCACATCAATCAGAGAAGAAAAAAATTAAAATGAATACAAATTGGAAATGAAGAAGTAAACTGTCACTGTTTGTAGATGACATGATACTATACATAGGGAATCCTAAAGATGCCACCAGAACACTACTAGAGCTAATCAATGAATTTGGTAAAGTTGCACAATACAAAATTAATGCACAGAAATCTCTTGCATTCCTATACACTAACAATGCAAAATCTGAAAGAGAAATTAAGGAAACACTCCCATTTACCATTGCAACAAAAAGAATAAAATACCTAGGAATAAACCTACCTAGGGAGACAAAAGACCTGTATGCAGAAAACTATAAGACACTGATGAAAGAAATTAAAGATGATACCAACAGATGGAAAGATATATCATGTTCTTGGATTGGAAGAATCAGTATTGTGAAAATGACTATACTACCAAAGCAATCTACAGATTCAATGCAACCCTATCAAATTACCAGTGGCATTTTTTACAGAAGAGAACAAAAAATCTTAAAATTTGTATGGAGACACAAAAGACCATGAAGAGCCATAGCAATCTTGAGGGAAAAAAACAGAGCTGGAGGAATCAGACTTCTTGACTTCAGACTATACTACAAAGCTACAGTAATCGAAAGAGTATGGTACTGGCACAAAAACAGAAATATAGATCAATGGAACAAGATAGAAAGCCTGGAGATAAACCCACGCACCTATGGTCAACTAATCTATGATAAAGGAGGCAAGAATATACAATGGAGAAAAGACAGCCTCTTCAATAAGTGGTGTTTTGGAAAACTGGAAAGCTACATGTAAAAGAATGAAATTAGAACACTCCCTAACACCATACACAAAAATAAACTCAAAATGGGTTAGCAACCATTAGGACACTATAAAACTCTTAGAGGAAAACATAGGAAGAACACTCTGACATAAATCACAGCAAGATCTTTTTTGATCCACCTCCTAGAATAATAGAAATAAAAACAAAAGTAAACAAATGGGACCTAATGAAACCTCAAAGCTTTTGCAAAGCAATGGAAACTACAAACAAGACGAAAAGACAACCCTCAGAATGGGAGAAAATATTTGCAAATGAATCAACAGACAAAAGATTAATATCCAGAATATATAAACAGTGCATGCAGCTCAGTATTAAAATACAGATAACCCAATCAAAAAATGGGCAGAAGACCTAAATAGACATTTCTCCAAAGAAGACATACAGATGGCCAAGAACCACATGAAAAGCTGCTCAACATCACTAATTATTAGAGAAATGCAAATCAAAACTACAATGAAGTATCATTTCATACCAGTCAGAATGGCATCATCAAAAAATCTACAAACAATAAATGCTGGAGAGGGTGTGGAGAAAAGGGAACCCTCTTGCACTGTTGGTGGGAATGTAAACTGATACAGCCACTATGGAGAACAGTATGGAGGTTCCTTAAAAAACTGAAAATAGAATTATCATCTGACCCAGCAATCCCACTACTGGGTATATACCCAGAGAAAACCATAATTCAAAAAGACACATGCACCCCAATGTTCATTGCAGCACTGTTTACAATAGCTAGGTCATGGAAGCAATCACATGCTCATCGACAGGTGAATGGATAAGGAAGAGTGGTACATATATACAATGGAACATTACTCAGCTATAAAAAGGAACGAAATTGGGTCATTTGTAGAGACATGAATGCATCTAGAGACTGTCATACAGAGTGAAGTAAGTCAGAAAGAGAAAAACAAATATCGTATATTATCTCATATATGTGGAACCTAGAAAAATGGTAGAGATGAACCGATTTGCAGGGCAGAAATAGAGACATAGATGTAGAGAACAAATGTATGGACACCAAGGGGGGAAAGTGGCAGGGTGATGGTGGTGGTGGAATGAATTGGAAGATAGGGATTGACATATATACACTAATATGTATAAAATGGATAACTAATAAGAACCTGCTGTATAAAAAATAAAATAAAATTCAAAAATAAAAGAAAAACTGTGCTGACCTGCCTCATTGTTAAATCACACAGAAAATGTAGAATGATGACACTGACCAAAGGGAAGAATTTGCGACAACATGCACAGATTAAAACATGATTACATACACATTTGCCTCCTTGGGTTCAAGACGAACAAGTGGTGTCCAGCTTTTCCACTCACTTTTCAAAAGTATAAAATTATTGACACTCATATAAATATGGAAGAAATAAAGGAATAGAAAGAGTACACAATGAATATGATTGGAAAGTTGACTTTATTTTATAGCAGGAGGACTAGAAATCACATGCTGTCTAAAAGATAACCACAAGAACATAACGTAAAATTTAAACTTTCAACTATGTCTGAAATCTATAAAGCTTCAATCAGATCTACTATTGGCAAGCCACAAGTACTTTGTGTGACACAGGGACAAAGGCAAAACAATCCTTCAAAATTGGAATACTAGGCCTGGCTAGTGATGTAATAGGGAACAATGATTAAACTATCAATCAAACAGATTTTTAAAATATGTTGCATGTCATAGCCAGAGATCTCAAACCCAGTACAAAATCTGGTGTTAGTTACAACAGAGATGAATTGGGTGGTCTCTTAGTACACAGATGATCACAAAATCAGCATAATGTGGAAATCAATTCAAGGACTGCTCTCTTCATCTCAGCTCATGAAGATTCCAAATTAATAAAAGCAATGTTATAAATTTATGAGCCATGGCCCTGCAAAGTGTTTTGTGCTATTTTCCAAGTTACTTACCATGTTTCAAAGCAAAATCATTTAATGTGAACTCCATTTTCTAACTATACCTAAATATCTTTACTTTTTAAACAATTGAATTTGTGGTTATTTTTTCCAGATGCACAGCACTTCCAAAATAAAAAAAGTAAATAAAAATTTTAAACTGGGTAAATTTCATCCATGAACCATCTGGAGAGCCAGAAGAAATGGGGCTGGTCTCAGTGCCAATTCTCTCTAGAGCCTATTTTATGCTCACTCACATCCAATTGAATATCCCTCCCTACATGGGAAGGTTTAATTGAAATATTACAAGCTCCCATGTGATCATTTCCTTCTCAATTTGTTTCCAGGGAAAACTCTTTCTCTGCAGTTGAATGTTGTAGGCTGCTTATCAGGAAATGAAAGCACAGTGTGATTCACTTTAAGTTACAACTGCCAGAAACAAAATCCAAATTTCTTGCTGGAGTATCATAATCTGCTTGGCCTTGGTGCCTAAAAGGAGGGAAACTTTCTCCTTCTGAAATATGATTTCTGTTTCTTAACAAGTATTCTATTTCAATGTGCAAGCCACTATAAGACCTTTTAGAAGTAGATAAAATGTGCAACCAAAATAAATGTAATTAAGAGACAAATATTAAATGTCCTTTCATGTTTATAACCTACAGCAGCTTTCATCCATTCCACAAGTACTTTGTGTTCATGATTATGTGTCAGGTACCACATTAAGGGCTCATATATGGAGATGAACTAAACGTGGTTCCCACCTCAAAGGACTCATAGGCTAGCGAAAGAAATAGACAAGAAAAATGAAGTATCTTTGGATGGTTGCAGATCCTCACAAGAAGGAAAGCATTTTAGGGATTCAAATATCTCATTTTATCTAAAGCCATGAACCCTTAGAAAGATAGTTATTACAAGTGACAGCATCCTTCTGCTTTGTCCTCCAGTTATTTCTCCAACCTTAACACTCCCTTTTAGTCAACATCCACTCACCTCTCTTCAGACAAAGACAATGGCCCCAAATTCAAATATTCTGGCACAATCCTCAAAACTTATACCAGATCATATGCTCCATGTCTCAGAAATACAATCAGCAGATGCATTCACTCTTACCTTCACACCCTGGCTCAGGCTGTCCCCCACCACCCAAAAAGCACTCTTGCCTCTCCAACATTTCCTCATTCATCCAAATCTTGTTACCCTCAAGGCCCAAAGTTAAGTACAATTTTTTTCCCTTGTCATGCCTTCTGTTGCTACGATTTACCTTCTCTGTTCTCTGAACTCCTGATGCAACTGAGAATTTACACCCACTTTTACCTCTAGTTGTTCCTATACATTAGTTTTACCTATGCAACTAAACTCTTAAGTTCCTGCAGGAACCATGTGCCTCAATAATGCTCAGAACACAGAAAATGCTCGAAAAAAGATAGGTTAATCCTAATTTATGCAGAAATCGAGGTAAAGTGAGACTATAATTTTCCCAAGGTAACAGAGCTAAATAATAAATACATGTTAATTGCTACCATTCATCAAGTACCAATATGCCAAGTGCTATGTTATTCAAGATTAGAGCAAAAAATAGATTATGAGTTCCCTAGCTTTCAAGCAAACATTTATATCATGTTTCACTCAAATCTACCATATTATTATGACAATAAGTTTTATTTGTTGAGTATCTACTTTGTGCCAAGAGCAGTATATCAGCTATTTCACATAATCTTCATAAAACCATATGTAGTAAATATAATTATATTCCTTCAGAAAGGTCAAAGAACTTGGATATGTGCCATTGCATAGGGTTGATTCTAACCCAGTTCTCTCTGACTACAAATCTTGTTCTTCCCCACTGTACACCACCTCGGAATTACCAAAAAAGTCCATTCTTACATCAATTCATTAATTAATAAAAAGTGTATGAGATGTGTTCATCCAATTCATACTATACCGAGCTCATACCTAGGTGTAGCACAAACTGGAAAGTCTGCAACTTTCCATAACATTTTAGTTCTGGAGATGTTAAACTCCCAATTACCTAGCATTTGTAAAAATTGTGTAGTCAGTCACCCGAATGATCCAGGTTCTCTGGACAATGAGCGTGAAGAACTGTACTTTGTGTAGTTCCTGATCCCACACCTGGTGGTCTAGACTTTAGATTGTTTTGCTACAATGTTATTTGTGTGTGGGTGTTGGTGTTGTTTAAGTAAACTGATTGCAGATCCTCTAGATTTCATCCTGAAGAGCTCATTCCTTTGTGTTTTTCCTCTGGTCAAATCATTGCATCTAATTAATTGTGCATGTTAGGAAGTGGGTTCCCCACCCCCCCAATCCATTGCTAGTTTCACAAATGGTATAATTACCATTGGATCAGGAGAATTTATTATAGAATGTATTTCTTCTACACATGCACCCATTTTATTAATGCAATCGGTAATTATTTACTTATTTATGATCAATAGTGCCTCAAAGTCAGTGAGACCTTAATTACTTCCTAATTATCCAGACCCCTATTTTTTTTATAAGGTAGACTTGAAAAAAGCAGTTCAATAGCTCAGACATTTTACAACTAACATCGATTTCTCCTCCCTCCTCATTTATTGATGGGCCATTCTCTCTCTTGTATTCCTTTTTCCCTGATAAAGCTGTAAATAACTCTGCTTATTCTTTTTAATTCCTTCAGTTTGCACTAGCTCACTTGGCCTCTATTTTCATTGCCTCTTCTGACCATACTAGTTCTATTGAAATTCTCTTGTTTGCCTTTAAACTTGACTGTTTCACATCCTAAAAATCCTGTGCCCACTTCCACAAAATTACGCTGCAGAATAATCACCCACACCTCATGCCGACATAAACTATTTTTTAATTGTCTCTTTTTTCTTTTTTAGCTTTAATATACCTAAAAGTTGCAGATACTCTGTAACATATTTCCATAGAAAAAGACAGATTTGTCAATGAATAGCATATGTATTTACCTCTAGTAGCCTGGGGAAAACAGAAACAATCAGAATAACTCTATAAATAGAAGCGTCATCAGTTTAATCTTTTAAAAATTTCCACAAACACAGCCATTCTGCCCAAGGTAAGATTCCCTTCCGTGATTCGCTCTGCCTTTAGCTCAAGACCCTTATTTATCCTCCATTCTCATTTCAGCCTCTAACATGTGCTTCAAACTGCAAGTAATCTCTGCCCAGTGAAATGGAAAGGAAGGTAACCTTTCCACTTAAATAGCAGAGAACATTTCTTTACTAACATCTACACCTTGGGTGGTACAGTACTGTTTTAGTTTCCTATTGCTGCTATAACAAATTACCATAAATTTGGTGGTTTAAAGCAACACAGGTTTGTTATCATACGGTTCTGGAGGTCAGAAGTCTGAAATGGGTCTCACTGGGCTAAAATCAAGGGGGTGGCAGGGCTGCATTCCTTCTGGAGGCTCTAGATGAAAGAGAATTCGTTTCTTTACCTTCTCCAGCATCTAGAGGCTGCCTGCAGATTTGGGTCCTGGCTCATTCCACCTTCAAAGCAAGCAGTGGAGGATGAGTCTTTGTCATGCTGCATTACTCTGATACTGACTCACCTGTTTCTTTCACCTATAAGAAACCCTGGGCCCAACTGGATAATCCAGGATACTCTCCTCATCCCAAAGGTAGCTAATTAGCAACCTTAATTCCTCCTTGCCATGTAACATAACATATTCACAAGTTCAGGGGGTTAAGATGTGTACATCTTTGGGGGACCATTCATTATTCTCCCTATCACAGTATTATGAATGAATTTGGGTATGTCATTTTTTTAAAAAAAGAACTTGGGCTTCCCTGGTGGCGCAGTGGTTGAGAGTCCGCCTGCCGATGCAGGGGACACCGGTTCGTGCCCCGGTCCAGGAAGATCCCACATGCCGCGGAGCGGCTAGGCCCGTGTGCCATGGCCGCTGAGCCTGCATGTCCGGAGCCTGTGCTCCGCAACGGGAGAGACCACAACAGTGAGAGGCCCACGTACCGCAAAAAAATAAATTAATTAAAATAAAATAAAATAAAATAAAAAACTTGCATTTTCAAATGAATGTTATTCCTTTCAAAGGCAACCCCTGGGGAGACCTCACACTTATTCTAATCATGCTACAAATGCTAGGAATTCCTTTTTGGGTGCTGTCTTCAAGCTCAATGCAACATTCTTAGAATATCCACAATCACAGCAAATTTTTATGCATTTAAATATGAATTTGTGAAAATAGCCAAAAGTCGTAGGAAAGCAAATGTATTCGCTATGACAAATAAGCAAATGAGAAAGTATCACTTTTCACAAAGTGAAACCAATAAAATAATGAGATTAGTTTTCCCAGTAGACTATTTTTTCTATGAATAATAATAATAATATGTTATAACAATAATAAAAATAAATAGCTCACTGAGCACTCACTAGATGCCCAGTACTGTTCTAGGACCTTTACATGAATTATCTTAAGAGCCCTGAGAGGTAGTTACCATTATTAACCCCATTTTACATATGAGTTTAACTGAGAACCAGAGAGTTTAAATAACTTCTTTAAGGTTACCAGGCTAGGAAGTAGAAGAGCTGGGATTCCAACCGAACTAATCTGCTCTTAACCCTGTCACAAGCACCAGTTCCACATAATTCTCTCTATTTTACTTCCCACCCACATCTCCCATTTATTTTATTAGCAAAACTGCTAAAAAGCAGGAAAATTATTAAGTATAATACTAAAAATAATAAAAATCAAAAAGGTCAGACATGTTTATTTGGTTTGTGCTTTGTGACATTTAATTTTTGAGTAGTATTATAACCACAAAATTAGACAGAAATGAGACAAAGACCAAGGGATGACTCCAAGAAGATTCGTAAAAACATTCATCTGGGGCTTCCCTGGTGTGGTGGCACAGTGGTTGAGAGTCCGCCTGCCGATGCAGGGGACACGGGTTCGTGCCCCGTTCCAGGGGGCCCGTGAGCCATGGCCGCTGAGCCTGCGCGTCCGGAGCCTGTGCTCCGCCATGGGAGACGCCACGACAGTGAGAGGCCCACGTACCGCAAAAAAAAAAAAAAAAAAAAAAATTATCTGAAACAATTTAGTGCCTCAGATTTCCTTCCCCATGTTTCTGGGAGTAGACATTAAGTACTTAAAAATTTTAAATGTTATTCTGCCATAGAAAAATCATCTCTAGCTGTCATCTTTATTGACAAGTGGCAGGGGAGGTGAGGCTTTCAGTCTTACCTCAGTCCTGGAGGTAAGTCAGAAAGACACAGACATCCACAGTGTGACATCTCCGGATCGGTGAAAGGCTGAGAAGCCAAACCAGCCCGGCAGGCAAATTAACTCCTCTGAGGCTCCTACCTGGGCAGCAACATCAAGAAGCCATTGACGGGCGCGAGTCGCGGCTAAAAGCGCGGACCCCAGAGACGGGCGGGAGACGCTAAGGCTGCTGCTGCCGCCACCAAGGGGCCTGTGTGCGAGCACAGGTCACTCTCCACACCCCTCTTCCGCGGAGCCTGTGCAGCCCGCCACTGCCAGGTTCCCGGGAACCAGAGACAACTTCCCCGGGAGAACGCACGGCGGGCCTCAGGCTGGTGCAACGTCACGCCGGCCTCTGCCGCAACGTCACGCCGCCTCTGACGCCGCAGGCCCGCCCCGCACGCAGTGCCCCTCCTTCCCCCCCCCCCCCCCCCGGCCTGAGTGAGCCAGAGCCCCCGAATCAGCGGCTCCTTTAACCCTGTCCTGTCTGAGCAAAAAACAGACGCCCTCCAGCGACCTACACGCAGAGGCAGGGCCAAATCCAAAGCTGAGCTCCTGTGAGCTGTGAGAACAAAGAAGAGAAAGGGAAATCTCTCCCAGCAGCCTCAGAAGCAGCGGATTAAAGCTCCACAATCAACTTGATATACCCTGCATCTGTGGAATACCTGAATAGACAAGGAATGATCCCAAATTGAAGAGGTGGAATTTAGGAGCGAGATCTATGATTTTTTTCCCTTTTCCTCTTTTTGTGAATGGGTACGTGTATGCTTCTGTGTGAGATCTTGCCTGTATACTCTTGCTTCCACCATTTGTCCTAGGGCTCTATCTGTCCATGGTTTTTTTAAAAAAATTTTTTTTCTCAATAATTAATTTTAATTGTAATAACTTTATTATACTTTACCTTCGTTCTTTCTTTCTTTCTTTCCTTCCTTCCTTCCCTCCTTTAGACAACGAATCACCCCAAATTGAGGAGGTGGTCTCTGAGAGCAAGATTTATGATTTTTCCCCCTTTACCTCTTTTTGTGAAGGTGTATGTGTATGCTTCTGTGTAAGATTTTCTCTGTATAGCTTTGCTTCCAACATTTGTCCTAAGGTTCTATCCGTCCTTTTTTTTTTTTCTAAATATTTTTTAATTCAATAACTATATTATACTTTATTTTATTTTTACTGTATCTTCTTTCTTTCTGTCTTTTTTCCTTCTTTCCCTCCTTCCTTCCTTCCTTCCTTCCTCCCTCCCTCCCTCCCTCCTTTCTTTCCTTCTTTGCTTCTTTCTTCCTTCCTTCCTTTCCTCCTTTCCTTCTTTCTTTCCTCATACTTCTACTAATTCTCTCTACTTTTTCTCCCTTTTATTCTGAGCCGTGTGGATGAAAGGCTCTTGGTGCTCCAGCCAGGAGTCAGGGCTCTGCCTCTGAGGTAGGAGAGCCAACTTCAGGACACTGGTCAACAAGAGACCTCCCAGCTCCACATAATATTAAACGGCAGAAATCTCCCAGAGACCTCCATCATAACACCAGCACCCAGCTTCACTCAACGACCAGCAAGCCACAGTGCTAGACAACCTATGCCAAACAACTAGCAAAACAGGAACACAACCCCACCCATTAGCAGAGAGGCTGCCTAAAATCATAAGGCCACAGACACCCCAAAACACACCACCAGACGTGAACCTGCCCACTAAAGAGACAAGATCCAGCCTCATCCACCACAACACAGGCACTAGTCCCCTTCACCAGGAAGCCTACACAACCCACTGAAACAACCTTAGCCACTGGAGACAGACATCAAAAACAACGGGAACTACGAACGTTCAGCCTGCAAAAAGGAGACCCCAAACACAGTAAGATAAGCGAAATGAGAAGACAGAAAAACACACAGCAGATGAAGGAGCAAGGTAAAAATGCACCAGACCTAACAAATGAAGAGGAAATAGGCAGTCTACCTGAAAAAGAATTCAGAATAATGATAGTACGGATGATCCGAAATCTTGGAAGTAGAATGGACAAAATGCAAGAAACAGTTAACAAGGACCTAGAAGAAATAAAGATGAAACAAGCAATGATGAACAACGCAATAAATGAAATTAAAAGTACTCTAGATGGGATCAATAACAGAATAACTGAGGCAGAAGAACGGATAAGTGACCTGGAAGATAAAATAGTGGAAATAACTACTGCAGAGCAGAATAAAGAAAAAAGAATGAAAAGAACGAGGACAGTCTCAGAGACCTCTGGGACAACATTAAACGCACCAACATTCGAATTATAGGGGTTCCAGAAGAAGAAGAGAAAAAGAAAGGGACTGAGAAAATATTTGAAGGATTATAGTTGAAAACTTCCCTAATATGGGAAAGGAAATAGTTAATCAAGTCCAGGAAGCACAGAGAGTCCCATACAGGATAAATACAAGGAAAAATACGCCAAGACACATATTAATCAAACTGTCAAAAATTAAATACAAAGAAAACATATTAAAAGCAGCAAGGGAAAAACAACAAATAACACACAAGGGAATCCCCATAAGGTTAACAGCTGATCTCTCAGCAGAAACCCTACAAGCCAGAAGGGAGTGGCAGGACATACTGAAAGTGATGAAGGAGAAAAACCTGCAACCAAGACTACTCTACCCAGCAAGGATCTCATTCAGATTTGATGGAGAAATTAAAACCTTTACAGACAAGCAAAAGCTGAGAGAGTTCAGCACCACCAAACCAGCTTTACAACAAATGCTAAAGGAACTTCTCTAGAAAAGGAACACAAGAGAAGGAAAAGACCTATAATAACGAACCCAAAACAATATAGAAAATGGGAATAGGAACATACATATCGATAATTACCTTAAATGTAAATGGACTAAATGCTCCCACCAAAAGACACAGATTGGCTGAATGGATACAAAAACAAGACCCTTATATATGCTGTCTACAAGAGACCCACTTCAGACCTAGAGACACATACAGACTGAAAATAAGGGGATGGAAAAAGATATTCCATGCAAATGGAAACCAAAAGAAAGCTGGAGTAGCAATTCTCATATCAGACAAAATAGACCTTAAAATAAGGACTATTACAAGAGACAAAGAAGGACACTACATAATGATCAAGGGATCGATCCAAGAAGAAGATATAACAATTGTAAATATTTATGCACCCAACATAGGAGCACCTCAATACATAAGGCAAATACTAACAGCCATAAAAGGGGAGATCGACAGTAACACATTCATAGTAGGGGACTTTAACACCCCACTTTCACCATTGGACAGATCATCCAAAATGAAAATAAATAAGGAAACACAAGCTTTAAATGATACATTAAACAAGATGGACTTAATTGATATTTATAGGACATTCCATCCAAAAACAACAGAATACACATTTTTCTCAAGTGCTCATGGAACATTCTCCAGGATAGATCATAGCTTGGGTCACAAATCAAGCCTTGGTAAATTTAAGAAAATTGAAATTGTATCAAGTATCTTTTCTGACCACAACACCATGAGACTAGATATCAATTACAGGCAAAGATCTGTAAAAAATACAAACACATGGACGCTAAACAATACACTACTTAATAATGAAGTGATCACTGAAGAAATCAAAGAGGAAATAAAAAAATACCTAGAAACAAATGACAATGGAGACACGACGACCCAAAACCTATGGGATGCAGCAAAAGCAGTTCTAAGGGGGAAGTTTATAGCAATACAAGCCCACCTTAAGAAGCAGGAAACATCTCGAATAAACAACCTAACCTTGCACCTCAAGCAATTAGAGAAAGAAGAACAAAAAAACCCCAGAGCTAGCAGAAGGAAAGAAATCATAAAAATCAGATCAGAAATAAATGAAAAAGAAATGAAGGAAACGATAGCAAAGATCAATAAAACTAAAAGCTGGTTCTTTGAGAAGATAAACAAAATAGATAAACCACTAGCCAGACTCATCAAGAAAAAAAGGGAGAAGACTCAAATCAATAGAATTAGAAATGAAAAAGGAGAAGTAACAACTGACACTGCAGAAATTAAAAAAATCATGAGAGATTACTACAAGCAACTCTATGCCAATAAAATGGACAATCTGGAAGAAATGGACAAATTCTTAGAAATGCACAACCTGCCAAGACTGAATCAGGAAGAAATAGAAAATATGAACAGACCAATCACAAGCACTGAAATTGAAACTGTGATTAAAAATCTTCCAACAAACAAAAGCCCAGGACCAGATGGCTTCACAGGTGAATTCTATCAAACGTTTAGAGAAGAGCTAACACCTATCCTTCTCAAACTCTTCCAAAATATAGCAGAGGGAGGAACACTCCCAAATTCCTCCTACGAGGCCACCATCACCTTGATACCAAAACCAGACAAGGATGTCACAAAGAAAGAAAACTACAGGCCAATATCACTGATGAACATAGATGCAAAAATCCTCAACAAAATACTAGCAAACAGAATCCAACAGCACATTAAAAGAATCATACACCATGATCAAGTGGGGTTTATTCCAGGAATGCAAGGATTCTTCAATATACGCAAATCTATCAATGTGATAAACCATATTAACAAATTGAAGGAGAAAAACCATATGATCATCTCAATAGATGCAGAGAAAGCTTTCGACAAAATTCAACACCCATTTATGATAAAAACCCTGCAGAAAGTAGGCATAGAGGGAACTTTCCTCAACATAATAAAGGCCATATATGACAAGCCCACAGCAAACATCATCCTCAATGGTGAAAAACTGAAAGCATTTCCACTAAGATCAGGAACAAGACAAGGTTGCCCACTCTCACCACTCTTATTCAACATAGTTTTGGAAGTTTTAGCCACAGCAATCAGAGAAGAAAAGGAAATAAAAGGAATCCAAATCGGAAAAGACGAAGTAAAGCTCTCACTGTTTGCAGATGACATGATACTATACATACAGAATCCTAAAGATGCTACCAGAAAACTACTAGAGCTAATCAATGAATTTGGTAAAGTAGCAGGATACAAAGTTAATGCACAGAAATCTCTGGCATTCCTATATACTAATGATGAAAAATCTGAAAGTGAAATCAAGAAAACACTCCCATTTACCACTGCAACAAAAAGAATAAAATATCTAGGAATAAACCTACCTAAGGAGACGAAAGACCTGTATGCAGAAAATTATAAGACACTGATGAAAGAAATTAAAGATGATACAAATAGATGGAGAGATATACCATGTTCTTGGATGGGAAGAATCAACATTGTGAAAATGACTCTACTACCCAAAGCAATCTACAGATTCAATGCAATCCCTATCAAACTACCACTGGCATTTTTCACAGAACTAGAACAAAAAATTTCGCAATTTGTATGGAAACACAAAAGACCCCGAATAGCCAAAGCAAGCTTGAGAACGAAAAACGGAGCTGGAGGAATCAGGCTCCCTGACTTCAGACTATACTACAAAGCTACAGTAATCAAGACAGTATGGTACTGGCACAAAAACAGAAATGTAGATCAATGGAACAGGACAGAAAGACCAGAGATAAACCCATGCACATATGGACACCTTATCTTTGATAAAGGAGGCAGGAATGTACAGTGGAGAAAGGACAGCCTCTTCAATAAGTGGTGCTGGGAAAACTGGACAGGTACATGTAAAAGTATGAGATTAGATCACTCCCTAACACCATACACAAAAATAAGCGCAAAATGGATTAAAGACCTAAATGTAAGGCCAGAAACTATCAAACTCTTAGAGGAAAACATAGGCAGAACACTCTATGACATAAATCACAGCAAGATCCTTTCTCACCCACCTCCTAGAGTAATGGAAATAAAAACAAAAATAAACAAATGGGACCTAATGAAACTTCAAAGCTTTTGCACAGCAAAGGAAACCATAATCAAGACCAAAAGACAACCCTCAGAATGGGAGAAAATATTTGCAAATGAAGCAAATGACAAAGGATTAATCTCCAAAATTTACAAGCAGCTCATGCTCAATAACAAAAAAACAAACAACCCAATCCAAAAATGGTCAGAAGACCTAAATAGACATTTCTCCAAAGAAGATATACAGAATGCCAAAAAACCATGAAAGAATGCTCAACATCATTAATCATTAGAGAAATGCAAATCAAAACTACAATGAGATATCATCTCACACCAGTCAGAATGGCCATCATCAAAAAATCTAGAAACAATAAATGCTGGAGAGGGTGTGGAGAAAAGGGAACACTCTTGCACTGCTGGTGGGAATGTGAATTGGTTCAGCCACTATGGAGAACAGTATGCAGGTTCCTTAAAAAACTACAAATAGAACTACCATATGACCCAGCAATCCCACTACTGGGCATATACCCTGAGAAAACCAAAATTCAAAAAGAGTCATGTACCAAAATGTTCATTGCAGCTCTATTTACAATAGCCCGGAGATGGAAACAACCTAAGCGCCCATCATCGGATGAATGGATAAAGAAGATGTGGCACATATATACAATGGAATATTACTCAGCCTTAAAAAGAAATGAAATTGAGCTATTTGTAATGAGATGGATAGACCTAGAGTCTGTCATACAGAGTGAAGTAAGTCAGAAAGAAAAAGACAAATACCGTATGCTAACACATATATATGGAATTTAAGGGGAAAAAAAATGTCATGAAGAACCTAGGGGTAAGACAGGAATAAAGACGCAGACCTACTGGAGAACGGACTTGAGGATATGGGGAGGGGGAAGGGTGAGCTTTGACAGGGCGAGAGAGAGTCATGGACATATACACACTAACAAACGTAGTAAGGTAGATAGCTAGGGGGAAACAGCCGCAAGGCACAGGGATATTAGCTCGGTGCTTTGTGACAGCCTGGAGGGGTGGGATAGGGAGAGTGGGAGGGAGGGAGACGCAAGAGGGAAGACATATGGGAACATATGTATATGTATAACTGATTCACTTTGTTATAAAGCAGAAACTAACACACCATTGTAAAGCAATTATACCCCAATAAAGATGTTTAAAAAAAAAAAAAAAAAAAGCCATTGAGGCAGCTTAGGCCTAGAGGGCATATAATACTAAAAGAAGCATGGGGCTTCTTCCCTGGTGGCGCAGTGGTTGAGAGTCCGCCTGCCGATGCAGGGGACACGGGTTCGTGCCCCGTTCCGGGGGGCCCGTGAGCCATGGCCGCTGAGCCTGCGTGTCCGGAGCCTGTGCTCCGCAGCGGGAGAGGCCACAACAGTGAGAGGCCCGCGTACCGCAAAAAAAAAAAAAAAAAGAAGAAGCAGATATATTTAGTCACCTCTTATCCCTACTAAAATAAGTGTGTAAAGTCAACTTTATCCCTATAAATATTCAGCCAGTCACCCTATTCCTTAAGATCATAATAAGGGTAACTCAAACCCACACGCAGTGACTTGTAGGAAGTCCATGTCCTCCTTGGGATTTCTGCCAATTCCCAGAATCTTATTGTCATGAACACCTTTGACATTCAGCTCCCTCCTCTGCTCATTCAGTTCAGCTTAAGGATCATTTTGTCTTCCCAGGCCAAAGTTGTTTTCCATATCACATCAACCCAAGTGTAGATCTTACTCCCTTTCCATAACTTAAACACAAACACACCCACACACACACAATAAGACACTCACTCATGGCAGCATGGTATCTGTGCTGGAATGTCTGAGAATACTGAAAAAAAAATACATCACACAAAAACTTACATTTAATATTAGAAATCTCCATTCATAAATGTTCTTGGTATCCTTTATGTCTCCTCTAGCCTTCTCACATCTTCCCTCCTATGTCAGCTCAATCAGGAGAAAAAAAATAAAAAGATACACACACACCTATACACACATTCCTGCCACTTCCTTGTGCAGAGTCATTTATCTCCCTGCAGTTCCTCAGCACCTGGATTCCCTTGGAGTAACCAAAATCCAGAACTCTATTACAGTTGTAAAAGCCCTGATTAAGTTCCTAGACAAAGCTCATCTCCTCCATTGGGATGGCATGGGAGGTTCTATTTACATCCAAGGAAGCAGATAAAGTAATAACAGAAGGTATTATCAACTGCACTAGTTTAGTTCCCACCTTGAGTGTGTTACCAAGCTGTGCCATATCCAAGATGCCTCCTTGTTCTCTTGCATTCCAATTCCACGGGTGTAGTACCTGGATCATAAACACCCTCCACAGACTCCATTATTTCCTCATCCAACACAAAAACTACTCCTGGAATCACCTTCACAAAGATCGGTTTTATTATCTCATTCTTTGGTTTAAGAACCCAAAAGTCCCCTATCTCCAAATAGATTTTTTCACATGTGAGCTAACATTCATTTGATCATTTACCTAACCAACCTCATCATTTCTTACTTTGCTATACAAATCCACATCAGGGCAAACAAATGTATTTTCAAACTCCAATCAGCATGACTTATTTAGCTTCAAAAGCATGTTTGTTTTTACTTGCATGTCAGTTTCAATACCTGAAACATTCCTTCTCCTTCTTCATCCACACATTGGCATTTCAAAAATGGGGTCAGGGCTTCCCTGGTGGTGCAGTGGTTGAGAGTCCGCCTGCCGATGCAGGGGACACATGCCCCGGTCCAGGAAGATCCTACATGCCGCAGAGCGGCTGGGCCCGTGAGCCGTGGCCGCTGTGCCTGCGCGTCCGAAGCCCGTGCTCCACAACGGGAGAGGCCACAACAGTGAGAGGCCTGCGTACTGCAAAAAAAAAAGGGGGTCAAATTTCCTTTCCTATAGGATGTTGTGTCTGATTGAAGCCACCTAACTAGGACCACTGCTCTGCCCTCAGCCCCTTTAACAGTTAAGAACTCTGTCATCCACAAGCGTCACTCTAACCAAAATAGCTGAGAGTCTTTCAGCAGTCATTGTATGCTAAGCACTTTGCCTGAGGTTTAGCTTGTGTAATTCTCATTAAAAAAAAAAAAACAACTTTAAACGTGTACTATTATCCCCATTTAATAGACAAGAAAGCCGATGTTTAAAGAGATTGAACAGTTGTCCAAATCCACCTAGCTGGAACATGTCAGAACAAGATTTTCATCCTGGACTCTCTGAGTCTATCACCTATACCTTAACCACAATACTACAAAACTTCCAGGAAAGTTATGTTATTCAGTAACAGAGTCATTTATGTTTGTTTAATCTGTTAATCCATCTAAACCACGAGCTATCGAAGACAATAGATGGTTTCTTCTGCCTTATTTATGTTCCTTGTCTCTCTCTCTCTCTTTTTACATTTGACTTAAAAATATCGGGGTGGGGGGAGAGGTAATCAAAGAGGAATGATGTCATATTTATTCTTCTTATAAGGGAAATTTAGTTACTGATTTTGGCCAGTCTATCAGTACCAGGCATCCTTTAGTTAAACTGATTTCAGGAGTTATCAATCACTTAAAGGTGATTGATTTATATCTAAAATCACAACAAGTTGGATTCCTGAAGTCCTCATCTGTCAGAATTGTTATAAATTCTGCAAAATCAAATTCTTTCCAGACAACATAGGAATATCATCTGCTCTATCCCCTTATTTTCAAGGAGTAAAATATAATAAATGTAGCATTTCTGTTAAATCAAAGTTCTTCAAAAAAATATTGAAGAAAAGTATATATTTCTAAACTAAAATATGTGAAAATCAGTATTTGTTTGCAGAAGTCCTAGGCAGAAGTAATCCGTCTTTCCTCCCAGAACAAAATTAAGAGTATTTAACAACCTTCTTGATGATATACCTGAGTAACCACTGCCAGAATTTATTATTTAAAGGGTCAAATATTCCATTTCTTGCGACCATTACTCTTAGTAAGCCTTTAGATGTTGAATAGCCTTGCAGGAATAAAATTAATCAAAGAAAACAAAATCATATTTCTTCCTCAAAATTGTAATAGGAGAAAATTTGTGAAAGGGGTAGAATAAGCAAGTAGTACAAGATTTATTTTATACTCACCACCCTCCGAAAGCCCACTTCCACTAAAGCAAATCTTAAAACCCTCTGTAGAAAATGGATATTTGATAGATGTAGACTTTGTTCTACGTGTTCTTATTGGTTACATAAAGATACCTACATTCAATTTTCAACTACCAACTAGCAGAGCTAGGTTTGGAGATTTACAATGGTGAACTTGTGATCTCCCCACCTGTCAATTAGTCTACTCAGAAAATGCAAAATAATTTTTATATTACTCTTTTTTAAAGAACATAAAGAAATAAGTCCAGGAAAAACAATTGTGTAATACAGTCTAAGGTATCCTGCAAAATTTTTCAAAATATATGTTACTTTGGGTTATCCATTTTTCAGCTCTCCTCTATAAACAGAAAACAGAATTGGTATATTTGGACATGGATTTCTTTTTTTAAAAAACTGGGTATAATAAAATGAACTGAAATACTTTCATAGGAATTACATTTATTTGAGATTAATGTATTTTAGATTAATGTAGAAGCTGGCTTATTCACTCAAAATTATAAAAACACTTTTTACTATTAGACCCTCTTAACTCATTTAAAGACTTTAAAGTTAAAGATATTTTGCCATTTTTATGTACCTACAGGTTTTTGCATTCATTATGAAAACAGAGTTTAAAGATAAAGACCAACCCTGGATATTTTGACAAAAATCACTTAAATGGATAGAATAGTCAATGGGACTTCAGACTGCATTAAACCCGTACAGAAAAGAGAGCGTTATTAATTCTCAAAATTCTCATGCCTTAAAAGATATTTAACATTATGTAAATGTGATAAGGACTATCCAATTCATTTCATGGCCATTTGAGCAGAAAGTAATCAGCAAGCAAGAGAGAAAGAGAGCATATTGATCCAAATAAGCATTTGATCATGTAGAAGAAGGAGGAAAAAGAAGAGGAGGGGCAGGGGAGAAGGAGCGCAGCTAATGCTTCTTGAGCACATCTGACTTGCTAGCTATTACTCCAACTCTCTTTGATATGAAGTACTGCATTTAAGTCTCATGAGCTTCATGAAGTAGGTAATAGAATTATCCCCATTACACAGATAAGGAAACTAAATAGTAGGCAGCTCATGTTTACTTTTCCTATTTTTTCTAATTCTTTTGAGCAAATAGCTTGATTGAGGAGCAGAGGAAAAAAGAAAAGGGATGGTCAGCTGAGTAAAGTGGAAAATACCTCCTTTCTAAGGGAAAAAAATAATTTGCTCTCCACGTGTGTTATCTACTTGGGATCTATATTTGTTTTCTATCCAGGGGCTCTTAGACTGAAATCAGTGGGGAAACCTTCCTTTTCTAAGAGAACAGGAATTTCTAAACACTAATAGGTAGGGTAGCAATCTGTCAAACTGAGCCTCTGTGCAAAGTAAGAAAAAGTGTCCTCTCCTCCTGGAGGAAGACTCATAAAAAGAGCACTCTTCTTAGAACACAGACTGGAAAAAGAATCCACTCCTGGTGGAGCAGGTACAAAAGACTATATATACTTCCTCTGGGCTAGGGTCCACAGCCAGGCCGGTAGGTGTTTAGCCACCACCTTCGGTGTTCTTGTGCAGGGCGCTGAGTCCTGGGACCAAGTGGCTTGGTTGGTTTTGTTAAAAATACTTCATACTGTAACTCTGACAACCTTGGGAGCCCGTTTCCTGCCCTCACCAGCACTCTTTTGAACCCAAGATCTAGCAATACCTTTCAGGTCTTGGCCCATCCTGTTCCTTTGCCCAGAACACCTTCCTGGCCCTTGTCTAACCTGGATAGCCACCACTCAACCCAGTTCAAATGTCACTTCCGGGAAGCTTTCCCTAAAGGAAAAGTTAAGAAAGAGAAATAAGACTCGCGTCAGGAAAGGCCACTGTGGTTGCCTGAAGGAAACATCCAGTAGCCAAGAACAGCCAAATCTTAGTCTGAGAGTCATACTGGAAAAGAGAAATGTCTCAGGTTTAATCCCTCTTCTTTCCTCAATTTACTACGATTTAAATGGTGAGTAATCCAGCGCTCATGCGCTCCCAATGTTTACCCACTCTACATATGTTTCTGGAATCCCTGTTTCCAAATGAGAAAGATTGGGTTTGGAGACAGAAAGACCTAAGTCCTGGCACTTGATAAATTTCTTGAAACTTCAGTTTCCTCAGCAACAAAATGCTCATAATAATACTTACCTTAGCAAAGTGTCATAGTAGATACTCCCTAAAGCTTTGTCCTTCCCATTCTCTTAGACAGTATGAAAAGTAGGCTTACTTTTTCCTAACCCCACTAATTTATAAACTTCTAGGGCCAAAACCATGTCTTATTTCTATAGACACTCTTTGTATTTTTCTTCTCACCCCATCGCAACCCCATCACAAACACACATAAATAATTGCTCAATAAATATTTGATAAATGCATACAAAGAAGACATATAGTACCTGCCCTGAAGGACTTTTACAATGTATAGGAGAGATGCCAAAATTTCCCATAAAAGCTATAGTACACAACAAAGGCAGAACTGAGATATTAAGTATGATGGAAATTATTCCTTTCCTCATCTCTGATACTCATTTATTCATGACAAATGTTTAAAGAACATATGTGTTTTTAAAGAAGAGAATGTGTTAAGTAGAAGGCACGGTGTGTAGTTGGAGCTATGGGGGGATGAGGGCAAAAATAAAGGGCAGCCTCTGCCTTCAAGTCTAAATGAGGACAAGAAACACATGTCTAAATAATTAGAAGCCAGGACAGACTGTGACAACTGCCATAGGAAGAATCAAGGCCAAGCTCCAGAGCCGTAGGGAAGGAAGCAATGTGAGAGAATAAGCCTGTGGTTTTCCTTGCTGTCGTGAATAACTGGTGAGTTAAGAGAACACTGTAAATACCCTAGCAAGCACAAAGCTAAGGAAGCTTGGGCAAAAGATACTGGCTTTATTATTTTGATGATCAATACATATTGTACTGCAAAACAAAAAAGACTAGACGCTAAATACCAAAATGCTAATAGATGTGAATTCAGTGGGGTTATAATTTCTTTCCTAGACACATGTTTTTTTTTCTTCTTTCTACATTTAGTTATTCACCCTAAATTAGTTGTTGGTTCTATAACTAGAAGATTTTAAAAATAGCCTTTCTTGTTTATCTAATGTTTTTCTGATTACATGCTACCAAATAATCATATAAATGAAAGAGGCACCTTTAATATTCCTACCCTTGGCTTTTAACCATAAGGATTCCTGTGGTTAACTGACATTTCCTGTTTCTCCTGGAATCATTTAAAACAGTATATTTCTCAAATTTGGGTAATTTGTTGATTATATGTGTTCTTTACAAAAATCTGAGACCTGTGTCCTTCTAAGCTAGTTTGTTAAGCTATCCAGCCAAAAAGATTAAAACTAAGATGATCATCCAGTTGCTTTTAAGTATGACAATATGTTAGTAAGAATACGAAGAAATTGGAATTCCCAGGCTAGCATAAAATGGCTTCTAAAATTGAAAATGTATATATTTTGTGGCCCAGGAGTTTTATTTCTATATATCACACCCAAGTAGATATGTACAAGGAGTTTACTGCAGCATTGCTTGTAATAACAAAAACCAGAAACACTCTAAATGTCTATAAAATGTGGATTGGATAAATAAAATATTGTGTTTGGTGACTGTATAGTATAGTAAAATGTAGTATTTGATTCAGTCCATCTGTGATGGAATACTATACAACTGCTAAGAAGAATAGACAAGTTCTACACAATATCTGTGTGAATACATCTCAGAACATAAAGTTAAGCGCAAAAAGCAACTTGCAGAAAGATAAAAACAGTGCTCCATTTATGTAAACTTAAAAAGTATACAAAGGATATACACCAGAAATACATCTACATGTGGAACAACTCCTACGGAACACCTACTGAACGCTGGCAGAAGACCTCAGACCTCCCAAAAGGCAAGAAACCCCCCACGTACCTGGGTAGGGCAAAAGAAAAAAGAATAAACAGAGACAAAAGGATAGGGACGGGACCTGCACCAGTGGGAGACAGCTGTGAAGGAAGAAAGATTTCCACACACTAGGAAGCCCCTTCGCGGGCGGAGACTGCGGGTGGCAGAGGGGGGAAGCTTCGAAGCCGCGGAGGAGAGCACAGCAACGGGTGCGGAGGGCAAAGCAGAGAGATTCCCGCACAGAGGATCAGGGCCGACCGGCACTCACCGGTCGGAGAGGCTTGTCTGCTCCCCCACCGGGGGAGACGGGGCTGGGAGTTGAGGCTCGGGCTTCGGTCGGAGCGCCGGGAGAGGACTGGGGTTGGCAGCCTGAACACAGCATGCAGGGGGTTAGTGCGCCACGGCTAGCCGGGAGGGAGTCCGGGGAAAAGTCTGGACCTGCCGAAGAGGCAAGAGACTTTTTCTTCCCTCTTTGTTTCCTGGTGCGTGAGGAGAGGGGATTAAGAGCACTGCTTAAAAGAGGTCCAGAGACGGGCGCGAGCCGCGGCTAAAAGCGCGGACCCCAGAAACGGGCATGAGATGCTAAGGCTGCTGCTGCCACCACCAAGAAGCCTGTGTGCGAGCACATGTCACTATCCACGCCCCCTTTCCGGGGAGCCTGTGCAGCCCGCCACTGCCAGGGTCCCGGGATCCAGGAACAACTTCCCCGGGAGAACGCACGGCGTGCCTCAGGCTGGTGCAACGTCACGCCGGCCTCTGCCGCCGCAGGCCCGCCCCGCCCTCCGTGCCCCTCCCTCCCCCCCGCCCCCACCCCTGCCTGAGTGAGCCAGAGTCCTCGAATCAGCGGCTCCTTTAACCCCGTCCTGTCTGAGCGAAGAACAGACGCCCTCCCGCGACCTACACGCAGAGGCGGGGCCAAATCCAAAGCTGAGCCCCTGGGAGCTGTGAGAACGAAGAAGAGAAAGAGACATCTCTCCCAGCAGCCTTAGAAGCAGCGGATTAAAGCTCTACAATCAACTTGACGTCTGTGGAATACATGAATAGACAACAAATCATCCCAAATGGAGGAGGTGGACTTTGAAAGCAAGATTTATGCTGTATAGCTTTGTTTCCACCATTTGTACTAGGGTTCTATCCGTCCGTTTTTTAAAAAAAAATTTTTTTTCTTCATAATTATTTTTTTATTTTAATAACTTTATTATATTTTATCTTACTTTATATCTTCTTTCCTTCTTTCTTTTTTTCCTTCAATCCCTCCTTCCTTCCTTCCTTCCTCCCTCCCTCCCTCCCTTCTTTCTTTCTTTCTTTCTTTCTACTTCTACTAACTCTTTCTTTCTACTTTTTCTCCCTTTTATTCTGACCCGTGTGGGTGAAAGGCTCTTGGTACTGCAGCCAGGAGTCAGTGCTGTGCCTCTGAGGTGGGAGAGCCAACTTCAGGACATTGGTCCACTAGAGACCTCCCAGCTCCACATAATATCAAATGGCGAAAATCTCCCAGAGAGCTCCATCTCAACACCAGCACCCAGCTTCACTCAACGACCAGCAAGCTACAGTGCTGGACATGCTAAGCCAAATAACTAGCAAGACAGGAACACAACCCCACCCATTAGCAGAGAGGCTGCCTAAAATCATAATAAGTCCACAGACACCCCAAAACACACCACCAGATGTGGACTTGCCCACCAGAAAAACAAGATCCAGCCTCATCTACCAGAACACAGGCACTAGTCCCCTCCACCAGGAAGCCTACACAACCCACTGAAACAACCTTAGCCACTGGGGACAGACACCAAAAACAACGGGAACTACGAGCCTGCAGCCTGCAAAAAGGAGACCCCAAACACAGTAAGTTAAGCAAAATGAGAAGACAGAGAAACACACAGCAGATGAAGGAGCAAGGTAAAAACTCACCAGAAAAAACAAATGAAGAGGAAATAGGCAGTCTACCTGAAAAAGAATTCAGAATAATGATAGTAAAGATGATCCAAAATCTTGGAAATAGAATGGACAAAATGCAAGAAACATTTAACAAGGACCTAGAAGAACTAAAGATGAAACAAACAATGATGAACAACACAATAAATGAAATGAAAAATACTCTAGATGGGATCAAGAGCAGAATAACTGAGGCAGAAGAACAGATAAGTGACCTGGAAGATAAAATAGTGGAAATAACTACTGCAGAGCAGAATAAAGAAAAAAGAATGAAAAGAACTGAGGACAGTCTCAGAGAACTCTGAGACAACATTAAATGCACCAACATTCGAATTATAGGGGTTCCAGAAGAAGAAGAGAAAAAGAAAGGGACTGAGAAAATATTTGAAGAGATTATAGTTGAAAACTTCCCTAATATGGGAAAAGAAATAGTTAATCAAGTCCAGGAAGCACAGAGAGTCCCATACAGGATAAATCCAAGGAGAAATATGCCAAGACACATATTAATCAAACTGTCAAAAATTAAATACAAAGAAAACATATTAAAAGCAGCAAGGAAAAAATAACACACAAGGGAATCCCAATAAGGTTAACAGCTGATCTTGCAGCAGAATCTCTGCAAGCCAGAAGGGATTGGCAGGACATATTTAAAGTGATGAAGGAGAAAAACCTGCAACCAAGATTACTCTACCCAGCAAGGATCTCACTCAGATTTGATGGAGAAACTAAAACCTTTACAGACAAGCAAAAGCTGAGAGACTTCAGCACCACCAAACCAGCTTTACAACAACTGCTAAAGGAACTCCTCTAGGCAAGAAGCACAAGAGAAGGAAAAGACTTACAATAATGAACCCAAAACAATTAAGAAAATGAGAATAGGAACATACATAATTTAATTACCTTAAATGTAAATGGACTAAATGCTCCCACCAAAAGACACAGACTGGCTGAATGCATACAAAAACAAGACCCTATATGCTGTCTACAAGAGACCCACTTCGAACCTAGGGACACATACAGACTGAAAGTGAGGGGATGGAAAAAGATATTCCATGCGAATGGAAATCTAAAGAAAGCTGGAGTAGCAATTCTCATATCAGACAAAATAGACTTTAAAATAAACACTATTAGAAGAGACAAAGAAGGATACTACATAATAATCAAGGGATCGATCCAAGAAGAAGATATAACAATTGTAAATATTTATGCACCCAACATAGGAGCACCTCAATACATAAGGCAAATACTAACAGCCATAAAAGGGGAAATTGACAGTAACACATTCATAGTAGGGGACTTTAACACCCCACTTTCACCAATGGACAGATCATCCAAAATGAAAATAAATAAGGAAACACAAGCTTTAAATGATACATTATACAAGATGGACTTAATTGATATTTATAGGACATTCCATCCAAAAACAACAGAATACACATTTTTCTCAAGTGCTCATGGAACATTCTCCAGGATAGATCATAGCTTGGGTCACAAGTCAAGCCTTGGTAAATTTAAGAAAATTGAAATTGTTTCAAGTATCTTTTCTGACAACAATGCTGTGAGACTAGATATCAATTACAGGCAAAGATCTGTAAAAAATACAAACACATGGAGGCTAAACAATACACTACTTAATAACGAAGTGATCACTGAAGAAATCAAAGAGGAAATCAAAAAATACCTAGAAACAAATGACAATGGAGACACGATGACCCAAAATCTATGGGATGCAGCAAAAGCAGTTCTAACAGGGAAGTTTATAGCAATACAATCCTACCTTAAGAAACAGGAAACATCTCAAATAAACAACCTAACCTTACACCTAAAGCAATTAGAGAAAGAGGAACAAAAAACCCCCAAAGTTAGCAGAAGGAAATAATTCATAAAAATCAGATCAGAAATAAATGAAAAAGAAATGAAGGAAACGATAGCAAAGATCAATAAAACTAACAGCTGGTTCTTTGAGAAGATAAACAAAATTGATAAACCATTAGCCAGACTCATCAAGAAAAAACGGGAGAAGACTCAAATCAAAAGAATTAGAAATGAAAAAGGAGAAGTAACAACTGACACTGCAGAAATACAAAAGATCATGAGAGATTACTACAAGCAACTCTATGCCAATAAAATGGACAACCTGGAAGAAATGGACAAATTCTTAGAAATACACAACCTGTCAAGACTGAATCAGGAAGAAACAGAAAATATGAACAGACCAATCACAAGCACTGAAATTGAAACTGTGATTAAAAATCTTCCAACAAACAAAAGCCCAGGACCAGATGGCTTCACAGGCGAATTCTATCAAATATTTAGAAAAGAGCTAACACCTATCCTTCTCAAACTCTTCCAAAATATAGCAGAGGGAAGAACACTCCCAAACTCATTCTATGAGGCCACCATCACCTTGATACCAAAACCAGACAAGGATGTCACAAAGAAAGAAAACTACAGGCCAATATCACTGATGAACATAGATGCAAAAATCCTCAACAAAATACTAGCAAACAGAGTCCAACAGCACATTAAAAGGATCATACACCATGATCAAGTGGGGCTTATTCCAGGAATGCAAGAATTCTTCAATATACGCAAAACAATCAATGTGATAAACCATATTAACAAATTGAAGGAGAAAAACCATATGATCATCTCAATAGATGCAGAGAAAGCTTTTGACAAAATTCAACACCCATTTATGATAAAAACCCTGCAGAAAGTAGGCATAGAGGGAACTTTCCTCAACATAATAAAGGCCATATATGACAAACCCACAGTCAACATCATCCTCAATCTTGAAAAACTGAAAGCATTTCCACTAAGATCAGGAACAAGACAAGGTTGCCCACTCTCACCACTCTTATTCAACATAGTTTTGGAAGTTTTAGCCACAGCAATCAGAGAAGAAAAGGAAATAAAAGGAATCCAAATTGGAAAAGAAGAAGTAAAGCTGTTACTGTTTGCAGATGACATGATACTATACATAGAGAATCCTAAAGATGCTACCAGAAAACTACTAGAGCTAATTAAAGAATTTGGTAAAGTAGCAGGATACAAAATTAATGCACAGAAATCTCTGGTATTCCTATACACTAATGATGAAAAATCTGAAAGTGAAATCAAGAAAACACTCCCATTTACCATTGCAACAAAAAGAATAAAATATCTAGGAATAAACCTACCTAAGGAGACAAAAGACCTGTATGCAGAAAATTATAAGACACTGATGAAAGAAATTAAAGATGATACAAATAGATGGAGAGATATACCATGTTCTTGGATTGAAAGAACCAACATTGTGAAAATGACTCTACTACCCAAAGCAATCTACAGATTCAATGCAATCCCTATCAAACTACCACTGGTATTTTTCGCAGAACTAAAACAAAAAATTTCACAATTTGTATGGAGACACAAAAGACCCCGAATAGCCAAAGCAAGCTTGAGAACGAAAAACGGAGCTGGAGGAATCTGGCTGCCTGACTTCAGACTATACTACAAAGGTATAGTAATCAAGACAGTATGGTACTGGCACAAAAACAGAAAGATCAATGGAACAGGATAGAAAGCCCAGAGATAAACCCACTCACATATGGTCACCTTATCTTTGATAAAGGAGTCAGGAATGTACAGTGGAGAAAGGACAGCCTCTTCAATAAGTGGTGCTGGGAAAACTGGACAGGTACATGTAAAAGTATGAGATTAGATCACTCCCTAACACCATACACAAAAATAAGCTCAAAATGGATTAAAGACCTAAATGTAAGGCCAGAAACAATCAAACTCTTAGAGGAAAACATAGGCAGAACACTCTATGACATAAATCACAGCAAGATCCTTTTTGGCCCACATCCTAGAGAAAGGGAAATAAAAATAAAAATAAACAAATGGGACCTATTGAAACTTCAAAACTTTTGCACAGCCAACGAAACCATAAACAAGACCAAAAGACAACCCTCAGAATGGGAGAAAATATTTGCAAATGAAGCAACTGACAAAGGATTAATCTCCAAAATTTATAAGCAGCTCATACCGCTTAATAACAAAAAGACAAACAACCCAATCCAAAAATGGTCAGAAGACCTAAATAGACATTTCTCCAAAGAAGATATACAGACTGCCAACAAACGCATGAAAGAATGCTCAACGTCATTAATCATTAGAGAAATGCAAATCAAAACTACAATGGGATATCATCTCACACCCATCAAAATGGCCATCATCAAAAAATGTAGAAACAATAAATGCTGGAGAGGGTGTGGAGAAAAGGGAACCCTCTTGCACTGTTGGTGGGAATGTAAATTGATACAGCCACTGTGGAGAACAGTATGGAGGTTCCTTAACAAACTACAAATAGAACTACCATATGACCCAGCAATCCCACTACTGGGCATATACCCTGAGAAAACCATAATTCAAAAAGGGCCATGTACGAAAATGTTCATTGCAGCTGTATTTACAATAGCCCAGAGATGGAAACAACCTAAGCGTCCATCATCAGATGAATGGATAAAGAAGATGTGGCACATATATACAATGGAATATTATTCAGCCATAAAAAGAAACGCAATTGAGCTATTTGTAATGAGGTGAGTAGAGTCTGTCATACAGAGTGAAGTAAGTCAGAAGAGAAAGACAAATACTGTATGCTAACACATATATATGGAATTTAAGAAAAAAAAATGTCATGAAGAACCTAGGGGTAAGACAGGAATAAAGACACAGACCTACTAGAGAATGGACTTGAGGATAAGGGGAGGGGGAAGGGTAAGCTGTGACAAAGCGAGAGAGAGGCATGGACATATATACACTACCAAACGTAAGGTAGACAGCTAGTGGGAAGCAGCTGCATAGCACAGGGATATCAGCTCGGTGCTTTGTGACCGCCTGGAGGGGTGGGATAGGGAGGGTGAGAGGGAGGGAGACGCAAGAGGGAAGAGCTATGGGAACATATGTATATGTATCACTGATTCACTTTGTTATAAAGCAGAAACTAACACACCATTGTAAAGCAATTATACTCCAATAAAGATGTAAAAAAAAAAAGTATACAAAGCAATATCTACAGAGTTGTGTTGTCCAATGGAGACATGTGGCTATTGAGAATTAAAATGTAGAAAGTGTGACTAAGAAACTCAAATTTTTATTTTGTTTATTTTAATTAATTTAAAATTTAAAACCAAAACAATGTAAAATATGTTTTTCCATTTAGCATTAATGTTTTGTTGATACTGCATTTCACTTCATCTATTATCTCTTAACATATTGTTGTGCTGTTTTGAATGAGGACTTTTTATTTAAGTGTAGCTGTTAGAAAAGTTTAAATTATACATGTGGCTGGCATTATATTTCTACTAGACATTATTGCTATAGATTCTTCTTAAACAAGCATAAGTGTATTTAAAGCTATTTTTTAGATAGACTGAAAGGACCCACACTAAATTCATGATATTGGCTGCTTCTGGTCGGGGGTGGTGGGGAGAGAATGGGAATAGATATGGGAATTAAAATAAAAGGAAATTCCACTCTCTGTGGTTTTGTTTCCTTTATTCAAAACTGATAAAACAAGGGGGTAGATGAAGCAAATACAACAAAATCTGGGGTTACATGGAGGTACATGTATAAAAATTCATCAAGCTGTGCACTTAAGACTGTGCCCTTCACTGTAAGTTATCCTTCAGTAAGAAAGAAAAAAATAAAATAAAATTGTTATTTAGTGTCTTTGCATGTATGTTCACAGGTGAAAGAGGCTATAATTTTCTTTTCTTGTGCTATCTTGACTGGTTTTAGCGTCAAGATTACAAAAGCCTCAGAACACAAGCTTGACATCTTTCACCCTTTAGATGTATTTTGAACCGTGGAAGAACCTCACAGAGTCATAATAAGGAGCAATTAAATAATATATTAGTGCATGTAGAAAAACACAAAGCTCTGAAACATATGAGGAATCATTCTCTTATCATTAACATTGCATTTCAATTCTTCTCATATATGGATTGTTCTCTTCACATTGGAAATCGTTTTTGTTTGGCTTCAACAAGGACAACCCTGAAGATTCCGAATTAGTTTTGTTTGGAAAAAGACAGTGCAAGAGCAGGGTTTATGGATGTGAATATCAAATACAGATAATCAGAGTTAACATAGAGATAAGAATCAAGTTCTGAATGTGGTTTGGATAAAAATAAATGAGCACTCACTTGTACTTGACTCTTAGCCTAAAAAGGGATATTACATAAGTTATGTTCCATTTCAATTTTCTTTAATTATGGCACATTTGCTGCTCTCCAAATTGCCTTTACTATGAAAGATGAAATCATTTCAAAACACTAGTATTGAACACTGAAATGATGATATAGGTGGCTTGCTTTAATAATTCTGGCATACCTTCCTAAGCCCTAAAAAAATAAATTGTGGTGTTTAAATATAATTATAATGAGTGAACAAATCACCACATTTTTATAAATTTTAGCTACTCTCAGGCTTGAAACTTGAGTGGCAAACATCCAGGGACAGTGTTAGAAGAATTGGCAAGGAGAGCTAGGGTAGGGCCAGGGGCTTTCACATTACATTTAAACACAAGAAAACCCCAGTGAGGAAAATATTATCCCCATTTAATTATAAAGAAACTGAGGTCAGAGGTTAAGTAACATGTGACCAATCATAAGGCCAGAAGACTCTCCCATCAGGCCTCAAATCAAGGTCTCTCCTCCTCCAAGGCACACCCCCTTTCCACTTGTATCAACCAGAGAGGCCGAGGTCCCCAGCCCATTTGAAAGTGAACTGGTGAAAACTGAAAAGTGACTCACAGTAATTACAGATGAACAACGTTTGCTGCAACAAGCACATTTGAATGTTATCTGAACATCTTGTGGTTTTGAAGAATTATCCCTTTTCCCAGGAGGAAGAAAGTCCAAGCCCATTACATGCCATATATCTTCAGAAGACATAAATATTTTCCCTTGTTTCTTCATTTCTCTGACTTGTCAGACATAATGAAAACAGAACAGCTTCCCAGCAAGCATTGGTTTCTCTTTTTTCAATAGACTCTATTAAAGTTTTATTAAGGGACAGTCATAAGACAATGAAAAATTAATTGTCACAGAATGGTAAAAGTTAAATGTTTTCAATACATTCAGAAAAACCACAGGTCAATGTAAATCAGAGAGAGAGGCAGGGAAAGGGACAATTGTTTTAACAACAATAAATCACCAAGTGTACCATTTTTAGAGACTTCCCAATTAGGCAGCTCCACGAGGTCACTTCCACTGTGTTCACACCCGCATTGTGGGGCTGCTTTGTCCAGAGCAGTCAGAGTTCCTGGCTGGAGATCTATGTGTGCAGTCATGGTATGGCCCTAGGCAAATCACAGAGCCAGAGCTGAGGAGGGCTACTTGGGAACTCAGCCCTGGGCACTCCTAGCCTGATCAGCACACAAATCATTTAGCAATCATTATCATAATTACTGCTAAATTATTGTTGTGCTGGGGGACAGGGAGAAGGCCTATTTTTGCACGCTGATTTCACTGAAGATTCCAAGATGACTATTTAAATTTCCAGAATAAATAATTTCCTTTCCCACAATTGTCTCAGAGAAGCCAAGCCTTCCCCTGTGACTTTCAATTCTAGTTCTTTAATCTTAATTTTTCAGTGGCCTTGGGCAAGGCACTGAAGTGCTCAATGCCTTAATTCCTCTAGTCACTAAATAGCAATAATGATACTTGCTCTTTTTGGGTCATAGACTGATTGCTTAACTATTGCTAACAACTTTGAAAAAGAAATCGCTGTGGGAAAAAAAATTATCCTCTTTAGGGGAAGGCACAGTGTAAACAGCATCTTTGAGTCTTCATCGGCCTCTTTCAATTTATTCTGAACTCCTCTCAGGTCTTCAAAGTCACTCAACTTCTTCCCACCTCAGCGCCTGCTCACACTTGGATCCCTATGCATGAAAAATGAATCCCTCATCTCATTGCTGCTCCACATCCCCTGATTAACTCCTACATATCCTCCTGTCTCAGCTTAAGCAACACTTCCTCAGGAAAGCTTCGTAAAGGCAGGGACAGTGTCCGTCTTGGTCACCACTGAATGGCTAGTGCCTAGCAAAGCACCTGGCATAGGGAAAAGGCTCAATTGATATTTCTTTTATTTATTTATTTATTTAATGCATGTGAGATCTTGGTCAATTCATTCAATCACTCTGGGCCTTGGTTTCCTCATTTGCAAAATAAACAGCTGAAATGAATCATCTCCAGTGTCCTTTCAGCACTAACATTCTGGGGCTATGATTTGGTGGTCAGCATCCTCTCATTGATCTTAAACCCTTTTTAAATTTTATTCTGCCTGATGGAGTCCACTTAACTACCAAGCTCACTGTGATAGTTAATTTTATGTGTCAACTTGGCTGGACCACAAGGTGTCTAAACATTTAGTCAAACATTATTCTGGATGTTTCTGTTGAGGGTGAGATTAACATTTGAATTGGCGGACTTTGAGTAAAGCAGCTTTCCCTCCATAATGTAGGTGGACCTCATCCAATCAGTAGAAAACCTGAATAGAGCCAAAAAATCAGCCAATGCCAAGCCAGAGAGAATTTTCCAGCACTCTGGGCTTCATCTGCAACATCAGCTCTTCCTTGTTCCACACTAGACTGCCTTCAGATTCAAATTAGAATATTGGTTTCCCTGGGTCTCCAGCCTGCCAGCATGCCCTGCAGATTCTGGACTTAGCCTCCATGATCATGTGAGCCAATTCCTTATAACAAATATCTATCTCCTACCTATCTATCTATACATTCTATTGTGTATGTACATATCTATATACATGACCACATTCTGTTGGTTCTGTTTCTCTGGAGAACCCTAATAAAACCACATTAGCCCTTTCTTTCCCTAGAGAGCAGCATAGTTCTACTCCAAACTTAGAAGGGTGGATTCAGACTCCAGATTTGAAGACCTGGATCAAACTGGTGCTGGGTACTGGTCAGAGTCGCAGGAACTTTCCCAAGAGTGGTGCCAGGTATTGGCCTATTTGTCACTCTTCTATCCACCAGTCTCCTAGGCCTGCACTGACCAAGGTAGAAGTGATGTGAGCAGCTCCAGTGCAGTCCAGTGGGTAAGATCCAGCTTTTCTTTCTTACTTCTTGGTGGTTCACTGCATTCTGAGATGGTCTTGGTTCTACAAAAGAAACCAGACTGAGCCCCAGCCCCTTGTCTTCTTGTCCTTGCCAGTCTCCTTCCCAGGACCAAAAATACTGCCCCTGAGCCTAAGCCCAGAGCAGCAGTCCCTGCTACCTGCAGAAAAATTTCCATGATGACAGGCCCCTCCAAAATCCTAGAGTGTAGCTTCCTATTGCTATAATTCCCTGGTTGCTGTATTCTTTCCCTATGCAGGTCTCCTTGGATGCCAACTGAGTTGCATGAATTCGAGTTGCTTTCCATTATCTTCTACACCAAAATTTGTCTGGCTCTCTAGTTGTAGAGAGAAGAGTATAGGTTTTGAAGTTAATTCAGACCCAGGTTTAAGCCCTCATTCCATTCTCTTACTGTGAGACCCTCAGCATGTTTCCTAATCTCTCCAAATTTATTTCCACATCTGTGAAATAGGAATAATACTACATCAAAAGGATATGGGCTTCCCTGGTGGCGCAGTGGTTGAGGGTCCGCCTGCCACTGCAGGGGACACGGATTCAAGCCCTGATCCAGGAAGATCCCACATGGCGCGGAGCAGCTGAGCCAGTGTGTCACAGCTGCTGAGTCTGCACTCTGGAGCCCGCGAGCTACAACTACTGAGCCTGCGTGTCACAACTACTGAAGCCCACACGACTGGAGCCTGCGCACCGCAACAGGAGAAGCCACTGCAATGAGTAGCCCGAGCACCACGACGAGGGGTGGCCCTCTCTCGCCACAATTAGAGAAAGCCCGCGCACAGCAACGAAGACCCAATACAGCCAAAAATAAATAAATAAAGTTACTTTTTAAAAATAGTATGATGAGGATTACATAAAATAAGCATGTGAATGTATACAGAACAACAGTTGACTTATAGGTAGTACCCAATACAAAATTTCCCTTCCTTTCCCCCGCATCTCCTCTGCCTCCATACAATGGAGTACTATGAAGCAATAAAAAGGATTGAGAAAGATCTATATAAATTGCTATGGATAGGATCTCAATGATACAAGGTTAAGTGAAAAACACAAAGTATAAAACATTGTTTGCAGAATATGGCTAATTTACAGTAAAAATGTGTAAATACCTATATAGATAGCTATTTCCTTATATCTTCGAAAAGAAACTGGTAGAATAAACCAAAAACTAATGTAATTAATATAATGGTTATATCTATAGGGACCAGGGGAACAGAGTGAAGGAGATGAGCATTAAATCTAGAGCTATCTCTCTGAAAGAAACTTGCTTGATAACTTTTACTTTGAAATATGTGTTTTATATAATAAAACATAATCAGAAAGAGAAAAACAAAATCCCAAAACTTGAAACAAACTGAAAAAGAATGAAACTAGCTTTTTTATTGTGGTAAAATATGCATAACATAAAATTTACCATTTTTAAGTGTACAGTTCAGTGGCATTAGTACCTCCATATTGTTTTGCAGCCGTCACCGCTATTCATCTCCAGAACTTTTTCATCATCCAAACTGAAACTCTGTACCAATTAAACAATATCTCCCCAATCCCTCTCCCCCAGCCACTGGTAACCACTATAGTACTGTCTGTCTCTCTGAATTCGACTACTCTAGATACCTCATATAAGTGGAATCATATAGTATTTGTCCTTTTGTAGCTAACTTATTCCACTTAACATATTGTCCTCAAGGTTCATACATGTTGTAGCATATGTCAGAATTCCATTCCTTTTTAAGATTGAATATTATTCTATTGTAGGTATATACTACATTTTGTCTATCTCTATTCATCTGTTAATAGACACCTGAGGGACTTCTCTGGTGATCCAGTGGTAGAGAATCCACCTTACAATGCAGGGCAGCTGGGTTCGATCCCTGGTCGGGGAAATAAGACCCCCACATGCCACGGGGCAACTAAGCCTGCATGCCACAACTACTGAGCTCGTGCGCCTCAACTAGAGCCCGTGTGCCGCAAAACTACAGAGCCCACGAGCTCTGCAACCCGTGTGCCACAACTACAGAGCCCACACGCCCTGGAGCCTGTGTGCCACAACTAGAGAAGAGAAAACCCCCATGCCACAAGTAGAGAGAAACCCACGTGCTGCAACGAAAGATTCTGCATGCCTCAATGAGGATCCCGCATGCTGCAACTAAGATTCAATGCAGCCAAAAATAAATTAAAGAAATAAATAATAAATAAATAAATCTTAAAAAAAATAGACACTTGAGTTGTTTCCACCTTTTGGCTATTGTGCATAATACTCTATGAACATGAGTATACAAATATCTGTTCAAGTCTGTTTTCAGTCCTTTTCAACATAGACTCAGAAGTGGAATTGCTGGAATTGAAGCTAATTCTTAATCAAGCTGGTAGCATAACCACTGAGAGAATAATTACTTCAAGTAACTTGAAAACAAAATTACTATATTTTGACTGCATCTCCCTATTAGAGATATATCCTAAGAACAAAATAATAGCAAAAATGAAATAAGAAATTATATTAAATATAAATCAAATAAAGAAATCAAAAATAAAATAATTAATTTTATCAATGTCATCAGGAACCAAAATTTTCACCGTAAAACAAAAAGAAATAGCAACATAAAATCAAAGAATATAAGTGAAAACCCAGTCATCCTGAAATTTTTCTTTTAATATAAAGAATACATGTTCCTGTCTACCAAGAGGCCTAGAACCAATGACAACCCAGAAGTAATGAGCATTCCTAGTGTCCAGCTTGTGGTCTCTAAATACAATTTTTGTCTAAAAGGAATCAGGGCTCCTTGGAAAGATGGCTGATTCCAGGTCTGCGGCAGAAAATATACAAAATGATCCTGTAACATTTTGTGGTACCAGGAAACAAGGAAGTTATCATAGAGCACTGAAGTCATACCAAAAGAACAAAAGAAACAATTTGAAGGGAATAACACTGGCCAAGGATGAGAAAATTTGAGCACCTAAAAGAATAAGAACTACAGTAGATTGGAACACATCAATATATAAAATTCATGACTTCATAATTATACCCAGAAAGAAAGAAACCTCACTGGTCATCTTTGGAAATTGCAAGGGTACCAACTTACTATTCTGAAAGTTAGCAAAGGAAAATAATTAAGCATATAGTCTACCTTTCATCAACAAACCCTGTTTTTAGGGTAACCAAACAATAAGGGGCAATTCTTATTTATTTATTTAGGCCACACTGGGATCTTAGTTCCCCAACCAGAGATCGAACCCTTGCCCCCTGCAGCAGAAGTGTGAAGTCTTAACCACTGGACCACCAGGGAAGTCCGAAGGGGCAATTGTTTATTATTAAGAAATTCTAAATAGTAAAAAATGAAAGAAATGATAGAATTTTTAAATGACACATTTTATAATTCATGATGAAATAGTGGATCTAGGCTGTGTTCATCAACCATTATTAAGTGAATGGTTGATGAGAAATTTTATAATGGCTATAGCAGGCTGACAACACCTGAACCTACTAATCAATCTTATAATCTATAGTGGGGCCTCCTGATACGATGCAAGAGAAAGCACATAACACCAACTATGAAGTATTCTTTCAAAACAACTGAACAATAGTCAAACTCAGTTTCAGCAGATAAATGACATTTAGAGAGGGGTGTGTAAAACTATAGAATAGAGACATAAAAGAACTATCAGCTAAATGCAAGGTGTGAGTCCTTTTGGATCTTGACTAAAACATACCAATTATAATAGGAACTTTTTGAGGAAACTGGTAAACTTTAAACATGGATATTAGATGATGGTAGTTTGGCTAGATGTAACAATGCTACTGTTAAGTTGAGGGTGGTATTCTTATCCATTAGTGACACTAAAATATTTACACATGAAATGGTGTAATGTCTGGGATTTGCTTTAAAATACTGCAACCAAACATAAAGTCTTAAGGTAATGGGGAAATAGGTGAAAAAAATTGTCAAAATATTAGATAATTACTGAAACTTGTGATGGACCATTTATATTCATTTCATCATACAATTCTCTCTACTTTCACATGGGGTTGAAAATTTTTATAATAAAAGTCAAAAACAAATTAATGAAAATAAATAAAAGCATTTTGTTTGTTTGGGGAGACCAAAAACAGAAGTTTAAAGAAATGAAGTTGGTTAATTAAAATCTTTGGAGGGTTTCAAAATTCTAACTTCAGTGTACAGTGTGTTGGCCACAAAAATGGCAAACCAACTTGGCTTTTTTCAGGATAGAAAACGTGGCTGTGTCTAGGTCACGTCACCAGGATCCAGTCCTCAGTCTTCACGTTCAAGAACTCTATTTCATCAGTTCACCAAAAATGGCTATCATATACTGTCCAGGGACTGGGGACTCAAAAATGCAATCAAGGCTTCCCTTTTTACTGGACTTAGGCTTCATGGAAAGCTAATTGGTAAAATTAGAGTGCATATTAACAGCAAAAACCTTCAATATTAGATTATAGACTACTGTAAATCCTGATGAACTGTTCCTATCTCCCTAGAGAGTGTCCCTTTGTAGGAAAACAGACCTTCACAGCCCACACATAGTCTACTAGTTCAGCATTGAAGAAACCTTGATGTATTTTCTACCCTGTATAAGGATCACTTCCCTTCCATTTGCATCCTCATCTTTACAGCACTTTTTTTATTTAACAAACTTTTTAATGCATTACAATTCCCAAATTTATAATTTATTTTGTATTGCTTATATTGTATATTGGTTTCCCTCTGTGATGTAATTTAGTTATATTCAAATATTAATGCATGTTTTTTCTATTTAAGATATCTTCATGCAAAATTTTAATTTTTTTAAACATCTTTATTGGAGTATAATTGCTTTACAATGGTGTGTTAGTTTCTGCTTTATAACAAAGTGAATCAGTTATACATATACATATGTCCCCACATCTCTTCCCTCTTGCATCTCCCTCCCTATCCCACCCCTCTAGGTGGTCACAAAGCACCCAGCTGATCTCCCTGTGCTATGCAGCTGCTTCCCACTAGCTATCTATTTTACGTTTGGTAGTGTATATATGTCCATGCCACTCTCTCACTTTGTCCCAGCTTCCCCTTCCCCTTCCCCTTCCCTGTATCCTCAAGTCCATTCTCTAGTAGGGCTGCATCTTTATTCCATCTTGCCCCTAGGTTCTTTATGACCATTTTTTTTTTAGATTCCATATATATGTGTTATTAATGTGGCACCACCATTTTGTCTGAAGACCCAATAAAAATTTGAGTACAGCCATCTCAATTTCTGCCTATGCAGTAGCTTTTAAGCACTGCATATGTATAAGCACATAAAGATGGCCCCCCTGCTAGTAATATAAGTATTTCATGAAGTTAGCTGTAGTAAAATTTCTACTCCATTCTGGCTCATCCCTAAAGGTTCTAGAATAAAAGGCTAGAAATCAGTCCCATAAGAAAGTCTAACATTTTTCTTGCAAAAAAAAATTCCCGTTTTCCTTATGTGAAAAATATCCTAAATGAAAACAATCAACTCAAATTCCAGGTAACCGGTTGGGTATTGTTATATAAACACACTATCAAATAAATTTACTTCATATGGTTTCTCTCTAAAATCAGTAAGAAGTTCTCTTCTCTGTCTCCTTCTTCTCTTGAGTCTGCTAAAATAACAGCCAGATATCAACAGAGAACTCAGAGTAGATCATCAAAAACAAGAGAAGCATGACAATTCTTCCATGATGGAACCTTTAGCAAAATAAAACTAGGATAAAAAATGGTAGCTCTTGTGACATTTGTTACATTACACAGTTTAAAAGAAAGGACTTAATTTTATGTTACACTTTAATCTACTGCAAAATTTAAAATCCAAAGGAAGAAACAAATAACTTTCACTCAAAAGTTATTTTTAGTTCAAATGGAATAAGGACCTAAATGTAAGACCTGAAACCATAAAACACCTAGAAGAGAATTTAGGCAGAATATTCTTTGACCTAAATCGTAGCAACAGTTTTTTTTTTTTTAATCTGTCTCCTAAGGCAAAAGAAATAAAAGCAAAAATAAACAAATGAGACCTAATTAAACTTAAAAACTTTTTCACAGCAAAGGAAACCACCGCAAACCAAAAAGACAACCTATAGAATGGAAGAAAATATTTGTGAATGATATAACTAACAAGGGATTAATATCCAAAACATACAAAGAGCGCATACAACTCAATATCAAAAAAACAGACAACCCAATCAAAAAATGGGCAGAAGACATGAATAGACATTTTTCAAAAAAGGACATACAGATGGCTAACAGGCACATGAAAAGGTGCTCAACGTCACTAATCACCAGAAAAATGCAAATCAAAACTACAATAGACATCACCTCACACCTGTCAGAAGGGCTACCATTAAAAAAAGTCTACAAATAACAAATGTTGACGAGGATGTGGAGAAAAGGGAACACTTGTACGCTGTTGGTGGGAATGTAAATTTGTGCAACCACTATGGAAAGCAGTATAGAGGTTCCTCAAAAAACTAAAAATAGAACTACCATATGATCCAGCTATCCCACTCCTGGGTACGTATCCAGGAAAAATGAAAACACTAATCAAAAAGATATGTGCATTTCAATGTTCATAGCAGCACTATTTACAAAAGCTAAGATATGGAAGCAACTCAAGTGTTCATCAGCAGATGAATGGATAAGGAAGATTTGATATGTACATATATATACAATGAAATATTACTCAGCCATAAAAAAAGAATGAAATTCTACCATTTGCAGCAACGTGGATGGACCTACAGAATATTATTCTTAGTGAAATAAGTCAGACAGAGAAAGACATCACTTAAGTGTATGATGTAATTTATATGCAGAATCTAAAAAATAAAACAAATGAATGTATATAGCAAAATAGAAACAAACTCACAGATGTAGAAAACAAACTAGTGTTTACCAAAGGGAGAAGGAAAAGAGGAGGGGTAAGACAGGGGTATGAGATTAAGAGACACAAACTACTATGTATAAAATAGATAAGCAAAAATTATATATTATACAGCACAGGGAATTATAGCCATTATTTTGTAATAACTTTTAATGAAGCATAATCTATAAAAATACTGAATCACTATGCTGTACTCCTGAAACCAATGTAATATCATAAATAAACCATACTTCAATTTTTTTTTCATACTTCAATTTTTACAAATGACCCAAAAAAGTATTTTGAGTTCATTGCAGTACTGTTAGTAACTGCAAAATACTGGAAACAACCTGATCACTCACAAGTAGGAAAACAGTTGAATAAACTATGGTACATCCTCACAATGGAATACTAAAAAGAATGAGGAAAATCTCTACAGAATGATGTGGTGGAATTTCTAGGACATACTGTTAAGTGAAAAACAAAATGTTAAAGAGTACCTATAAAATGACACCTTTTATAAAAAGGCAGGAGAAATATGAAAATATACCCGTGTCTGCTCATTCATTCAAAAAGAAACACATAGAGGACAAGCCAGAGACTGTTGGGATTGGTTAACCACAAGGAGGAGAGAATAGGGGAAAATAATAGAAGAAATTGGTGGGGTGGAAATGTTACTATTCTGAGAATAACTTTTTGTACAGTTTCATCTTTTGGAGCCATATTGATGTTTCATATGTTCCCCCAAAGAAGAAAGAAAATGAATTAAATTAAGAAATATGGGAAGGGGAAGCTAAAAACTGTATCCATTGTTTTAATTTTTTTGCCAAGAACAATATTAAGTGCATATATTCAAGATACAGCTTGCTTGTTGGTTGTAGAAATGTTTTCTTTAGCCCTTATAGTCTATTTCTTTATCTCTATCACCATGAAAACATAGATTAGTAACAGTCTGGCTTCCAAAATCTTAGAATAAAAAGTAATACTTATATATAACATGGAATCTAATTTTTAATGTGCATAAAACTTCCACAGGTGACATTTGAAATCATACTTTGGTGGGCCTAAATTTTCAGATTCAAAGTAAATACCATGTTTTTGCCCCCTTAGAGACATTGCACTCCTTCCGTTCTGCTTTATTTAGTGTGGCATCCTTCATGACAACCCTCATCATGGTTCCTTAGCTTACTCAAAAGAAATGAGAAATTGTCAAAAGGTACCCCTTATATCTTAGGTAAAATTTAGGATAAACTATATAAGATGGCACTAGCCTGTTTTTCTTCTAATAGATCACTACTCGTTCTTTCTCTTGTCACTCTGTTGCCTGTCTGTAAAATAATAATCCTTTTTTCAGTTTCATATTTTACAAGGGATTTCATTCAGCTTAAATTTGAAAAATTCAACTTTTAGTTCCAGAATCTATATGGTGAATTTTCCCAGTTAAATCACATTTTTTCCCTAACTAGACAAATGAATATGCCTGAACTACAAAATTATACACAGCACATGCTGGAATTTAACCCTGACATTAAGGATCACTTTGAGACAATTTGATCCTTAGTACGTGATTCTCTTTTCCTAGCAAAACATTATCACTGATATTTCTTTAGCTATAGTGAAACAAAATCACAACATCTACAAATTCAGCTTTCTGTGGTAAAATAAGAAGATGATCACCTATTACAATATCAGTTTGCAAAAAAACAAACCTCTAAAATCCATCTCAGCTGTGAAATGTACAGTTTATGAATTATATCATAAATCAGAAGCGAAAGCAACTTACTGATTCCGTTTTAAAACCATGAACTAAGAATTTACACAGAACAAACATGCAAGTATTTTCTGCAGTGCGTGAGCCCCCTATATATACAGTAAGTAGTGTCTCTTTCAAAGGATGAAGTAATAAACATCACTCATCAGAGAGCAAGGTAGTCAAGTGGGTATGGGAGCCTGACCTGAGAGGGAACCGTTCACACATTACACAGCTCAGGGCCTTCCCTCTGGGACCGTGTCTTTCTCAATGTCACTTCCATTAGAGAAGGGAAATGGCCAGCTCTGCTGCAAAAACAAGAGCCATAGATTTTCCTGCTGCCATTACAGCAACCAGTAACACAACCTCATCTCTTAACTCGCTGGAATTTTGGCTTTGTACTGGACATATTGTTCATGCATTCCTTGTCAGGGTCTCATTTTCTATACATATTTGTGCTTGAAAAATGCTATGTATGTATCTTCATTGCTATAAATGAGTAGCTGTCTTTTCTCTTCTCCCTTAATGATCCTGAAGTTCAGTGTATTAACGTTGATAGGACCATATTAAGCAAAAGTATCAATTTGAAATTTCCACCAGGAAACAAAAATTACTAGCATGAAAACTAAATATTTTAAATCTAAAACGTATTAATTTTATCCTTGTAATCACTACCCAATAAGATACAGCCATCCATATGCACACAACTCACATTTAATGCACAACATGCAGCTTAGCATTTGTAAATTTACTACAAAAATAACTTCATTAAATCAATCATGTTTCCCTGTTGATTTACTGGAAGATTAAAACTAGTCAGTGACTGTCATGAAATCATAACTGGAGAATTAGTAAATATTATTTATCACAGTTATTAATGGAAAATAAAGCTTTGGAAAATATTAACAGTAAAATATTCTAATAGTACTAATATAATTAATGTGCTACGTTAAAATGATTCCCTTAAAAACCTTTGGAAGTGAAATAATTGTATCACAAGCTTAAATACCATGATTGTCTTTCTCATCCATTTGCATTTATTGATTTATTTATTCTTATAAATTTATTTATTTACTTTTGGCTGCGTTGGGTCTTCGTTGCTGCACACGGGCTTTCTCTAGTTGTGGCGAGCGGGGGCTACTCGTCGTCGCGGTGCACAGGCTTCTCATTGGGGTGGCTTCTCTTGTTGCGGAGCGCGGGCTCTAGGCGCGCGAGCTTTGGTAGTTGTGGCACGCGGGCTCAGTAGTTGTGGCTCACGGGCTTAGTTGCTCCGCGGCATGTGGGATCTTCCCAGACGAGGGCTCAAACCCGTGTCCCCTGCATTGGCAGGCGGATTCTTAGCCACTGCGTCAACAGGGAAGTCCCATGCATTTGTTACAGTTGTAGAAATTTCTAAACTTTTTGGTACTTTAGGGAAACTTTCCACTAACCCTAACTTTACATCCCATTAAAAAA